>NW_010973114.1:3463085-3492702 GCF_000737465.1 Haliaeetus leucocephalus
GGGTGAGGAAAAGTTCAGGACCCACACCCAGGGGAAAAAAAAAAAAAAAAAAAAAAAAAGGCAAATAAAAGGGGTGAGATGGAGCTGCTGGTTACCTTCAGGATCTCCTGGCTGTTTTCTATGCCCTCCTGGTGCCAGCAGTCGAGGATGCCCTCCACGCAGCCGTAGCCCATCCCATCATCCAGGCTGGAGAAGAGGCAGAATCCGATGGTGCTGGGCATGGCCGAGGGGGTGGTCGTGCGCCGCCCGCTTTCATCGAAGGACTGCCGAGAGAGGGGAGAGGGTACGACGGGGCACGGGCAGAGCCGGGCATCTGGCCACCTCGCGACGAGAAAGGCTTATAAATGTAATTTCGCTAAACAGTACTCTGGAGATTAAGGATTAAGGTCTGCTCTTCCTCACTGCCAAGCAAACACGCGGCAGGAGCGCTGCTGCTGACCTCGCGGCACTGCAGCGCAACCAGGCGCTTGGGATTTAAAATAAATCTGAGGGGGAACAGTTTCAGAGCTGTCCTCAATGCTCCAAAAGTGTTTTCCACCGTCCGTTTCTGGTTTTGAGCGTCACCTCCCCAAAAAAGGCTGCAGGGAACGTATGCACAGGTGCTTTTGCTACAGCCCTCAGCTTCCAGGCAAAGACAGGTAGTAGATTTCAAACTCTCTCTCAAAAATAAAAAAATAATTAGAGAAGAGATGCGAGACCTGCATGCCCACAGTCTCCAGCCCAGGCCACCGCTTCCCCCCTGCGTCCTGTTTACACCATTTACTTACTACACTTCACAGCTTACAAGAACCATCTCCAAGCCACGCTACTTTAAAGGGGAGCCATCTCCCCTTCACCGTGAGGGTGTTTGCTGCTTTATCCCCCTGCCCCGACAGGGACAAACGGGGAGGAAGAGGAGGAGACAGGCTAGGTGGGATTTGCTCAGCACTTCTCCCCCTCCTCCTGCTTTTAACCCCAGGATCCACCTCGGTTTCTCACCTGCATGGAGAGGTGTCGTTTCAGCTGCCTGTACGGAGTAGACGCCGAGGGTGTCAGTGACTTTCCGTTTTTAAACAAGCCGTAGAAGAAGTCCTCTACGCTCATGGTGCCATCTTGCTCCAGGTTATGGAGCACCTCTTCGAGCACCTGCAAGCAGCAAGGGATAGAAATCACATCTGCTATGGCCAAAAACAATCTGGCACAGCAGAAAACACCCTATTCCCAAGGCTCTACAAAAAAAAACCCCAAAAGAGTTACCTGCATCAGCCTAACACTGGTACAGCAACCTTCATACAGAAAATTAGAGCCACATACGCTATGAAAATCCTGCCTGTAAAAGCGTGTAAGCTCCTGGTCATCTTGGAGCCTCCATCTTGCGAGGCAGCGTGAAAACCCCTGGTTTCCTTCTGCTCTCGAGACAGGGTGACCTCAGGAATTCAGTGCAAGGTAGCGAGACAGATGCCAAAACCCCAGCAGCTTGTGAAGTGACCAGGCAAAAAACCATAGTAAGGCACTGCAAGGTTATAAGAAGTCTGTTTTATGCTTCAGGGCAGTCTGCTTTCTCAAAAGCAAGACCAACCTTATTAGGACCAGAGATGTTAAGATTAGTCCCTCACTATTTCTTTGTCTACAGTCTATTTTTTCCATTTTCTGCCTTGTTATCCTGAAAACATTTTGTTGCAAATGCTGCAAAGGAATACCTGCTCAGAAACACATTTTATGAAGGAAATGATTACAAGCCATGTTATTTTAAGATGCAAAACAGTCTGATTTTTTTATAAAACTAAATCCTAAACTGACAGGAGACTTTTTTTGCTAAAGAAATAATTTTCTTGTGGACTCTTCCTGGAGGACAGAAACTGCCTGCAGGCCTTCTCAAAGTCAAAAGCAACCATCTATGAATATTTTAACCCATATTCATTGTCTAGCTAGAAGATTTCTGGGATTAAGGAGACATGCTTGGAATCTAGGATATGCTTTTAAATTCCAGTTTACTCTGTGACTGCATGAGAAGACACGCACGCTATGGTGTCAGTAAGGCTGCCAGCTGCCTTCTACTAGAGCAGCCTCCCACATCTGATGGTTCGACACCAAGAAACTCGCTGGAAAGCTGCGAGCCGGAGCTGGAAACCGCTTTCCAAGCAGCGACCTGTTAACCAGCACTTGTGCTTCAGGCTTGCGGTCAACTGCAGGACAGACTTTGGGGGGGCCACGCTAAAACCCAGGCGCACGTGCTGGTGCGAGCGGGTCCGTACGCGGCCACTCACCTCCCCGGCCGCCGTTTGGAGCCCGTACTGCTCGCAAATGGAGACGAGCTTTTTGCGGTTCAGGTGGCCGTCCCTGGTGATGCCGAGGTGCTCGCAGACCTCCTGCAGTTTCTCCTCTATCCAGTCCGGGGTGGGCAGTGAGACGCTGGGGGAGGCGTTCAAGTCATCTGGGTTCCAGAAGCGCAGCTGCCCTGGAAACAGGGAGAAACTGCTCTGGTTTCTGCCCATCCACTGCACACGAGCAACCACCAGAAGACCCGGGCGTTCTACACATCACAGAAGACTCGCTGCTGCAGCGGGCAGAGCCGCCCTCCTTGCTCATCAGACCCCATGGGACCATTTGCCTTACCGCACCCTGCACAGAGCACTCTTGTAATTTTGGGGTACAGCTACCGGCACCAGCACGGCTATCAGACCCTACCAGAAGCAGCAGATCCTGCTCAGCATTCAAGTCGCACGTGCCACCACAGGCAAGGGAACCCCGCGTCCAGGTGCAGGGCGAGCTGAGGCTGGGACCGTGGCCAGGAGGATCTCTGGGGACGCGGATGAGTCCGATGGCCAACGTGGGCTGGCGGCCAGGGGAAGCGCAGCCCTCCCACCTCAGCCACTGGCATGGATGGAGAAGAGACCCTTCCTCTTCTGGGCAGTTATGGGATCAAGGGAGAGGCCTGAGCAAGTTGCATATCCACGTATACCTTGACCAGGCTGAGAACTTCGGTGGTTGCCTATCTTCATAAGTGTCACCCACCCGAGGTGGAGCCGCCTAAACTCCCATCCCCTTTGAATGTAAACTGTAGAGTATGTTTTGATGCAAGTACTTCCAAGCACCCCTTCAGGTGAAGAAAAAAAGACCAATGGCCTTCAGCTGAACACATTTCCTCTACCTCCAGCAAATGCCCGGAGTGCAGTCTCACCCAGCTGGAAACGCTCACTAGACACAAACCAGTCAGAGCTTGCTCAGCTGCAAGGCCATCTCCTTGCATCCGCTACCTCATCCTGGGGCTGGAAAAGTGGCTTTTGGAGAAGAAAAAAAAGTGGTCCCTTTGGATGGGGTAGGGGTTAGAGAGCAGCTGAAATACGGAAGAGGCGTTGAAGCAATTAAAAGCTGCATGGCTTAGTTATAAACGTATCTTTGCGTGCTGAGGGTTAGTGCCAAAGCCTGACGGTCACCCTGGGGGTCACCCCGCTCTCCCTTACTGGACAATTAGGAAACATTTAATGACTGGTCCGTGCTGACATCTAGTGCCTACCGTGCTCCACTACAGCCAGCAGCCCCCAGGGCCAGAGCAGGGACCAGGACCAGCCCCGGTGGCTGCTCTGGGGATGCTGAGGCCAGGGAGACTGGGAGCACTGGCAGCAGGGCAGCTTCTGCACTGGGCAGGAGGGAGAAAAGAGGGCAGAGAGGGTAAGGCACAAGACTCTGCCCTCCAAGGAGCCCCACTTTAGCTTTCATTCCCAGCTCGGGGCTTGCTTGCCCCACGTGCACCTTCCTGAGCTCTGCACCACGCCAGGCTGGGACTGCTCAGCACACCCAGCTGGCCTGAGACCGTCTTAGCGTGCTCCTCCGATTCGTCTTCAAAGGCAAAAAAAGAATAAGCACATACAAGTGCTGCTGTTTGCTCTTACCCTCGGCCTCGTACTCCTCGCTGTCTCGCGTCTTCCAGCGCTGGGGAGAAAATAAAAGGTTCCCGAGTTATTACTATTGCAAGACCTCACCTGTATGAAAGAGACTCCATGATCAGCATCAAACAAGCTACACGGCTCCAGCGATGCCGCCAGGCTTTCATCTCCCTGCTCCCCGCGGGCTGGGCTGGCAATCCACAGCTCTTTGATGCTGCCCGTTTCTGGCAGGCAAGGTGCTTCGGTGGGGATAAACCACCGCTGCAGCAAAAGACGCCTAAAACACTGCAAATGACCCACGAAAGGTGGCAGACAACAGTCTGGCAGGTTGATGGGGAGGGAGGGAGAGAGTTGCCCTCCAAACAAACCGTGCTGCTTGTCTTAGAGGTATGGATGGTCAAGATGAGGATGCAGGGAAGATCATGGGCTGCATATAGCCACCACCCGAGTTTGGGTTATCCTTTCCTTCCAGCACCCTATTTTCCCATTGCAGAACACCTACCCGCAGCCCACATGGATCTTGCACGCAGCCAGCCTGCAAGCTGGGACATGAGCACAGCACACCGCGTCTTGAGCATCCCCATCACGGGTAGCCCTTGGAAGAAACTCGCACGGCACAACCCCATCCCACAGCCCAGCTCCCCTCTGCACGTCACCCGTGCCAGTTGCAGAGCCCCGGTATCCCCAGCACCAGGGAACACGCATCCACGACAGGTAATTAAGCCGCAACGAACCCACGAGCGCGATGGGGACATCTGCTTCCAGAGCACGTGCGATCTGGGAAATGAAGCTCTTGCTGCTTTACGCTTTCCCTTTTGACAAGGAGCACCCATCTGCCTGCAGAGCTCGAGGGCCAGCAGCCTGCGCTCAGCCAAGCCTGCTCCAAAATACCTCCACTAACTGTAGCTCCAGGTCAAGAGATGGAGCCGTGCTGCCAACACACTTTCCGCCAAGCTAGCTAGAGAAAAAAAAACCAACAAACATACTCTTTGCTGGTTTTAAGCCACCCCACTTCCTCTGTGGCAATATCGCATCAGCACAGGTGGCACCAGGAGCAGGGCAGAAGTACATTGTTTAAAATGATTTCCCCATGTACTACACGTTGTCTTGTCTCTACCACCCTTGTACCAGCCGAGGGTATTTACTCACACGTGATGCTCAGGGATATTAACTTCTGGTTTAGCAGCAGCATCGGCAGATGTTACTTCTCCACCATTACAAGTGGGTACTTCTGCGTGCATGTGACTGATGGATTTGAAGTCAAAGTCACCCAGGACATAAAGAGCCTCTAAATCATCATATAAAAGTTCAACACGTCTCATTCAGATTACAGCTAAAAGCCATTAATCTACAACGTTACCATGGAAACTGGATTAGGTCACTGGACTTTTTTTAGCTCTGCTGCTTGCTCCCGTTTCATCTGCTGGACCAGGCAAGGGCCATTCGCTGCTGCCGCAGCATCTCGACGCACCCCTCGGCTTTTGGGGGGGCAGCCACAGGGTTGGAATCGGGAAGAGCCTCGGATGGAGAGGGGGGCTTAACCTTTGCTTTTCCCAGGCAGGCTTCAGGCAGAAATCAGCCTGGCAGAGGCAGGAGGTCACAGGCAGGCTGGAACCTGCAACTCTGCTGGATATTCTGGACAAAGCCAAGGACATATATGTTCTATATAATAGAAAGCTGTGGGTTTTGGCCCAAAAAAGTGCTGTTCTGCTAGTACCACCATCGAGGTGTTAATGTGGCAGATTGCTGGTTTGCCTGATAAACCATCAGGGCGAGCACACAAAAAGCAGGAGCTGAGGCAACAGGTACCGTCAAATTACCGGCTGCAAAGGCAGAAAACAGCCCACGTTCCCAAAAACGCATGAGCTGACACCATCCCAGCCCGTAACTGCCTGTGCATACGCAACGGCCAACTTTGTGCTGACAGAAGGCATCTCTGGGTGCCAGACAGAGCTACCACCCTGCAGCCACTCGTCTTTGGCCTTTGGGGGTGGGCACCGAGGGGAATCTGGGCAGTGATGCTCAGAAGGGGGGATCGATCCATTGCTGCGTCCAAGTCTTTTTGTGTAAGCAACATACATATTTTTATACAGAATCAGACCTAAACCGTTTAGCACCAGCCTCTCTCACTTCAAGGACTTGCCTCAAAACCAAGAACCCCCAAACCACAGCACACAGTAACTCTGTAAATACCAACAACCCAAAGAAGCTGAAAATAGCGGGCGGGGGGGGGGGGCTGCAGGCTGGAAACTCACTGCCACCGACCCCGGGGAGCTCGTGTGACCTCCCTCGCCGTGCCGGGACCCCGCTGGGGAGGGCAAGGGGGTCCCTTTGTGTGGTGGGGGCTTGGGGTCAGCCACCGCCGATGGGAGGACAAAGCGGGGGGGGCCGGTGCATCCCGATGTCAGGCACGGCATTGTTTCCCCCCGGTGCTACAGCTGGATGCGGGTCACACGCATCGGCGGGCTGCGTGCGGGAGCGGAGGAGATCCCAGGAATGCATTATTATTATTTGGGCAGAGCGCGTGCTTGGCCGGGCTGAGGAGCAGATGGCCGAGGCTTTCAATGCTCGCCGCCCTCCAGCTCGGGGCTCGGGCGAGCATCTGCAGCCTGTGCCGTTTGCTCGTGGTGGCCTCTCCCCATAATAAGGCAGCAACCTCTCCCCCCCTGCCATCTGCTTCAGCAAGACGGACCTTTGTTCTCTGCCAGAATATATTGCTAATTAAAATGATGATCAGGAGCGCACGCTGAGCCTGTTCTCCTTTGCACGCGGCAAGGTGAGCCTTCGCACCAAGGCTGACGGCCCCCATTTTTCCCTCCCTGCGCGCTCGCCCAGAGATCAGCTCCCTGGTCTGAGCAGCCGGAGCAGAGACCCCTGAAAGGTGACGGCAAATCTCCACAACCCGCTTTGCAAATTGTCTTCAGCTGCAAAGCACCGAGATCGCATCAATAATGTGCTTTTGCAGGGAGCAAGTGCTATCCTGAGCTGTTATTGGCAGATCCTGGCCTTACGGGACAGTTGCGCTTTGGGAGCCTCACATTTGTACATCGCGGACCTGAAGACAAAGAGTTTCAACCTGACTCTCCCAGAAGGTTTTGCTCGGAGAGGCCATGCCATGCTGGAAACCAGTCTATGTAGAAGCAAACATAGAGATGTCTGGGGAGCGAGTGGCTTCGGCGGGCACTGAAGGGACAGAGCTGGGACACGACAGCGATTTCTACAACCTGCAAGAGGAGGGACCTTTCCCAGAGCAGAGCCAGCAGCTGGGGAAGGGGAGATGACAGACGCCCTACGCTGAGGTTTGAAAGTCAGCATGGCCTTAAGACTGGCCACATCTGGCTGTGTAGCCAGTGGTTTGCTGCTGGGAACCCATGAGCCAAAGGATGCTGCTGCCCTACCACCACCTTGGGCTTGGTAGCCCATGGCCACCAAACCTGCTCCCCATCCCAACCCTGCACCACCACCATTGCGCAGATCACCCTCAGGTGTAACGCAAGGTAAAAAGGAAACAAAAGCAAGGTCACAGAGCTTCCCAAGCCCACCAAGCCCCATCATCTGTATCAAGAGTTTAGGACAAAGAAGCTCAAGCGGCAGCCGGGGCCGGAGATGCGCAGCTTTTACCACTGCAAGCTTTCACGCTGCATTTCTAGGTGCTTTCGTGGTTGCAGCTCCATTAGCACCACATCCATAAAGCTGCCAGAGCCACTCGTTTCTCATCACCCATTAGCCTAGTAGCATCCACGGGGACAAACTCACGCGGGTCAGAGAGAACCTCGGGATCCCTACACCACCCCCTGCTCACGGCAAGGTCAACGCTGAATTCTGACCCAGCCGCTCATGACTTTGTCCAGCGGCACCTGGAAAGCCACTGGGAATGCAGGTCATGGAGCTTCTCTGGGCAGCCGATCCCACGCACAGACCAGCCCTCCAGCCTCTCCTCTCATGTTTACAGAGACGAGAAGGGGAAGGAAGCCTCTCAGACAGAGCCTGAGCCTTTTTAATTGGCACCGGTTGAAAGAAAGCACCAATTAAGCCACACTGCCCCAGTTCTCAGGCCAGCAAAACACCCTGGGCTGGAGGGAGGCTTGCGGAGCACAGGCAGCCGCGTGTTTATATGCGCAGCAGGAGAAAAAACTGGGCAAAGGCTGTTAGTTGTGCTGCACCCCAAGAAATCAATGCATCAGGAGTCTCCAACGCTGCCCAGAGTTTCAGCCCTGGGAGCCCCTGCAATACCTTCAAGCAACTAATTTCTATGCATACCAAGAGGATCTTCTTTTAGTGACAAGATAGTAATGCTGATAAAGATGAAAAAAAGGGGGATTTTACAAACTTCTCCTGATCTTTGCTCAAGTTGTGAGAATTAACCGTCCCATCCACCCCAAAAGGTGCAACAAGAGTTCCCACCAGGAGACTAATTCAGCCAACAAGGAGCACAGCATGGTTACGTACCAGTTGAGTTAACTGACCGACCTTGTTAACAGACTAGCCTTTTACACCTCCTTGACAGCTAAAACAGAGGAGTAAGATTAGAGTGGCCTTTTCCATCAAGGGCATCGCTTCCCTGGGGGTTGTGGGCAGATTAACATTGATTTCAAAGTCAGGGCAGCCCATGTGGCCAGCACCAGGAGACGGATGAGCATCCCCATGGCAGTGAGCAAAGGTTACCAAGAACAGGGTAAAGAAGCTGGTTCTGGTGGCAAAGCTTTTCTTTGATTTTTTTTTAATTTATTTTTAAGCTCAGCTGCATAGGAATAACACTGGAAAGTGGAAATTTTTCCCTTGCTTCTCCTGCAGAGGTGGCTGCAGAGCCCCCCCACCTCTAGGAAAACACAAGTGAAGCCAGGAGACTGAGGAGGGGAGAAAGCAGCAGCGTTCCTCCTTCCCACTGGAAAACTCCTACCACGCGCTCCGGAACATGCAACACTGAATCAACAATACTTGGCAAACTGGAGCAGGCTGGAAGGAGCCCAGCTCCAGGGAAATGCTGCTGTGGCCGTACACTAACGCACGCCACCAAACCCAACCACTCTTCACCTTTTGCTTTTCTGTTCTGGAGAAGCAAGAGGAGACTCTGGGGTTGAAAGCACTAGCACAAAAAGAGCCACAAATTTGGATCACAAAATGAGGGGGGGAGAAAACAAAACAACTGGATTTTTGAGCAAGCATGGGGGCTGCCAAAAGCGATGTCGCTCCCGGGGCGGTCGGCCTTTTGCTTTGGTGCAGGAGCACGCAAGCTTTTTGCCGGGCAAATAAAAAGAAGAAGACTGAAAGGAGAAGCTGATGGCTCTGGATTTAGGGCACCATCCCAAGGCAGCTGCCTGCTGCGGAGCTCTGCCGCTCGCCATCCCTCTTCCCCATCCCCTCTACTGGAGAGCGCCGGAGCCACGGCCGGGTTTTTTGCTAATAGATGAGGACGTGCTCCTTCTGCTCGCTTTAGCTCCCGGCCCACACTTCGTTAGCCACGGAGGCAGCGTTACAGCCCTCGCTTAATTGCTGGCCCGCGCCGCAGCCAGAGGCACGGGGAGGCCAACGGCATCGGCACCCGGTGCCCATCACCATGCGAGCCCGGCTCCTCCCCGGCTTCCCACGGCAGCGGGACGGGGAATTTGGGGCTGGAGCAAGGGAGGTGGCCGCTTGGCATGGCTGATCGCTGGGGACCGGCGAGGAGGGCAACCGTCGCCTTTGCTGGAAGAGCCCCAAGGACACATCCGAAGGAATTTAGGATGTCTGGGGGTGACGAGCCCACCCCAGCCCCTCCCCGCTCACCTCCTCGCAGCCGCTGGAGGCGATGCGCGGGGGACACGCTTCTTCGCTCAGCGGCTCGATGACGGTCACCTCGGCAAAGTCCTCCACCGACTCCTGGAACTCCGGCAGGGACCGCCGGCCGTAGCGTTTGCCGCCTTTGATGTACTTGGGCTGCGCTTCTGGGGAAGAATCTGTGAAATTCAAGAACAAAGCTCATCGGTAACATGATTTTTTACAGATCCGGCTCCCGGGTCACAGCACACAGGGCTGGTTCGGTTGCAGCATTTCAAGCACTGAATTGCCACCACTGTTCCCCCTGGGTAAGGCACCAGCGGCTGCTCCTTTCCAGGACCACTACCCTCACCGTGGCATCAGGCCTGATGGGTTGGAATTGGTCCTGCTCAAAAAAAAAAAAAAAAACAAAACCAAACAAACGCTGTCAAAAAGTGGAATCAGGGCTCTATCCTCCTCACCCTTCCCAAGTCCCAGATCAAGTTTTCTCCATTAACAGGATGGGGAAAATAACCCTCAACCTTGCAAATAGCTTCAGATGGAAAGCCCATTAGGTCTCTCCTCCTTGTGCTAATCTTTATTACCGGCGATGGGCAGGTTTAAATAGGAACAGTGTTGCACATGGGCAGCTCAAGTCTCCAGATTACGCAGACACCTGGGCGACCACCACTGCTTTTGGTGGATTTAAATCACAGTTTCAATAAAAGCGTGAAAACAACTGGGTGACTGGAAAAAAATTGGGCGAGTTTGGAGGCGAACGTCTCCTGGGGGCCGACACAAGCAGCTGATCCGGGCGACAGCGGGGCAGGTCCCAGCTTGTGCTGTGCAACTAATGCCAACTGCAAGATCTAAATAACCCTTTGGAGTCATCATCTAATTACAGGGGGCTCCGCTCGCATTCCCCGGCTCCAGCTTCCCGCAGCAAGCTCCTGCCTTCGGGGACTGAATTATCTGGGAGCCTTCACGGACAGGGATCAAAACAAAAAATAAATAAGCACGTTTTGGGCTATTTTCAGTGAGAATCATCCGACGTCTGGAGCAGGGGGCAAATTAAATGGAGGACCAAATTAACCAGGGATTCAATTAGGGAAAGGCTCTCCACCACGCTTTGTTTTAGTGTTTGCTAACCTTACTGTCGAAACCCCCCAGGACTTGATCATCTTTATTTTCTGCCACTTGCAGCGCACCAAGGCAGTGGCAAGAGCAGCAGCTTTTTAAAATTTTATTTGCAGAGCGCTCTGGTACAAAATAAATGCAAGAGTGCAATACTAATAAGGAGCAGGGAAGCTGTTCAATCATTGACAAATGGTCTCTAAACCCCCCCTGCCCAAATGCCTCCTTGGATAATATTCCTTTAGATATGGAAGAAGGCTTCAAGCTTGTTAGAGGAAAAATATTCTGCAACTTAGCTATGCAATGAATTATAAAATACACAGGACTAGGAGTCCTTTGATTCCTCCAGCCTTGCACTCCATCCATCCATATTGCAGCTCTAGGGAACAAACCCAGCGCCCGTGTTTGAACAAGGCCATTTTAACAAGATTTGCTGCAGCTGGGACTCGCACATGAAAGTTGTGTGATGAAGTGCGCCGATAGAAAAATCGCAATGAGACAGGCTGATTAAGTAAGAGCCCGAGAACAAAAGCAAACCTTATCACTCCTATTAAAGCCTGCCCGGTGGTGAACAATCTCCATCGAGCAGCTCTCTCTGAAATGCTAATATTTGTGGCTACTCATTCACCCATTTATTTTCTCCCTGCCATCTCCCCGCCCTTGCAGAAGAGGGCTGGGGGGGGCTTTATTTTTTTTTTTTTTTGAGAAATAATCTTTCCTCCTCTAAGACAGAAACGCACCTCCATGCCCATCTGTCTTTCGAAAGATGTGGGGGGGGGAAGAAGCAGTCATTTAGCAATAATGAAGCTATGGTTAAACTTCTGTCTGGATTTCCCAATGCTCAGAAGAGTCCTGTTTCCACTCCCCCACCCCAACAGCATGTTTAACCACTGCTGCAGCTCAAAATCCAGCTGTATATAGAATTAAAGTTGCCTTCACACCGTGCCACCCTGCAAGCGCTTTAACAGCAAGCGGGGAAATGGGAGCTTCTCCCCACTTTTGTATTTTAAGCATTTGGAGGCTGGCAACTGACTTTTCTCTCCTCTTTGGTCTGAGCAACCGGGTGTGCTTGTTTTGCTTTTGCAATTAAAAAACTGTGAAGCCTGAGAACGTCCCTGGGAGGGAAAGGTGACCCTTGACAGTTTGACAAGTGCAGAAAGTTTGCTCCTGCCTCACAAAGCTCCGACTTTGAAATAGGCTGTCCCTGAGCCCAGCTCCCGAGGGGATCCCAGCTCAAGCACCCCGAAATCCCATTTCCAGAGCCAGCGTGCTTTCGTTAACGCTGGTTACAGCTCTTCCCCCGCAAGCCCCCGTGCCGTTGGCTGCCAGGCGCACGGTGCAGGATAAAGCCCTTGTGTTACGGGGCCACGGGCATCGCACCGGCGTAAGGGACCGCATCCTGCGGCCCCATCCCTGGGAGCACAGACCTGTCTCCTTTGCAGAAAGCCCCACGCACCATTATCTCTGGACTGGGTATGCGTGGATACCTCCCATACGTGCAGCATCCTCTAAGGGCCTCTGCCCTCCGGCTTTCCCAACCCAAACCCCCAGCGCAGCAGCCAGTGCCCTCGACGCTCCCACCACCCCCAGTATTTAGGGAAAGCTGAGCACGCATGCCAGCAAAAAGCAGCAACCTGTGCTCCCCGAATGCGGAAAATTCACTGACAAGCTGAGCGGAGTTTCTCGTTTCCAGCCAAAACTGATGAGGAGGGATGGAAATAGCCGCTCAGTCCACACGTGCTTTCAAAGGCACAGGAGAAAACAGGAGGGAGATGTCAAAAATCGATGCTTTCAGTGAGGCAGATGCCATGAGACAGCCCTGCATGCTATTTATCCCAAACACTATAAAATATACCCCTGTACTGAACACCGAGGGGAGGCTGCTTGTGCTCGAGTCTGACCCCGGTACCCCCCCTTCTGCAACCAGCAGCAAGGCGAGATGCTGCTCCTCATAGACCCTCGCTATTGTGTGGCTGACAAGCTGCCAAGAAAAGGAAAAAAAAAAAGAGAATAAGAAAATAGGTCGAACCCTCCCTGCTTCCTACAGCCCTCGGCAACATGCGGGCTTAGTAAAACACACACTCCGGAGCTGGTGCCTAATTAGACACTGGGGTCTGATCTGCCCCCCTGAACTGCCCCCGGGGCTGGGGGTGAGAGCAGGAGCCGTCAAGAGAGCAAGCCTCTCGCCTCCCTGTCCGACTGCCTGGGGTGGGTTTGTAGCCCCCAAAGTGCCCCCTGAAAAAGAAAAAAACACAACCCAACAACAAAACCCTAAATCTGTATTTCACAAGAACCCCCCCTGATTTAAGCACTGCAGACAGAAGCCATCAATTCCCTGGCTCGCTCCCCCCCTCCTCATCCATCTCGGCAGTTAAACGTCTCCATGGTTAGAGATTTACACTTGATTTTCTGCCTTTCTGCGCTAGATAAGTCATTTCAAAATCCTGCTCTGCCCTCAGACGCTTGGGGAGGAGGCGGGGGGGGCTCCCCTTGATGGCAAGCAGCATTTTCCTGGGCCCAGCATCAAAGCCAGCGAGCGCAGACAAAAGGGGTTTTAGAGGAGGGACACCCTCGCCCCGCCAGCCCATCGTGTAGAGGTGAAATTAATTTCTTTGCCACTTAAGATTTGGAAGGGAGGGATCCTCCTCGCGGCGGCAGACAGCCTACCGCTGGGAAAAGCCCATCACAGCTAGAATCTGCTAAATCCTAATCCCCCCCCGAGACACCAGGTACTGCCTAAACTCCTCTTAGTCCTTATTTCACTCTTAGTCCCTATTTCGTACTTTGGCTCAGCAACGGAGGTGGAGAGGAGCGGTGGCTGGGTCACCCCAGCCCAAAAATCAACGCATTTTGGCCCAGAGGCATCATCTGTGCTTAAGTCACCCCTGTGCGGACGGCAGCACCGGTTTTATACCTGTCCCCCCCCAGGTCTGCTTGCGGAGCCAGACCTTTGCAACCTGCGCGAGCAACCTTTCCCCCACGGGTGGGATTCCTGCAAGGGCATCATCCCCACCAGCTCCTCTTCAGGAGGGCAGCTCTGTTGTCTCCATGCACTGGGAAGTAAAAACAAAACAAAAAAAAACCACCAAAAAAACCCAACAGCCCCTCATGACCACAGGGAGGATGGCGTCAAGCTGCTCTTTAATTTGTCCTGGGTGTTCCCGTAATCCTGCACTCCACCCCGGTAATCCCTCCCTATCCAGGCTTCCAACGCACAGAGCTGACTTTTTATTTGCCATAATGGGGAAGAAAAAAAGCCTGATTATTTTTTTTCCTCCCCTAATCACCCATATAACTGATTTTTTTCCTTCCCCCCCACCCCTTATATCTATTTTATTGTCCCCAGACACCCCCTCACTGCTAGAGTGACCCATGGACAAAGAGCACCAGTGGCAGCAGCACCCAGTCCAGGTCCCACGGGGCTCCCAGCAGCATCTCTCCAGACCACCAAACCCCGGTAATTCAGGCTGCAATTTATCCGCACGCACCACCTTTGTCAGGCAGCTCCGCAAAGGTCCGAAGTGCTGCTGGGGGTGACGGGTCTCCCTGGCAGTCACACTCCTGCTTGCAGAAGCTAAAATCACCACTACTTTAAGACACATTCAGGCCTTTTTCTGCTTTTCCCAGAGTCTCCCCCATTCCTCTGCCCAACCACTTCACTTCTCGACAGAGCTGGGGTTTTGCCCGGCTGGCTGATGCTCTGGTTTGCAGCTGGGTCTGTATCCCCACACCAATGTCCTTGAGGGGACAGAGCTGATGACAGCAGCGCTGGGAACCCTGCCTGCCTTAGTTTGCAGGGCTGCTTCCCAGGCAAAGTGCCTGCAGCACGCCAGGACCATCCTCCCCGCCAGTCTTCCCTTCCAAAAGGGAATCTAACTTCTTTGCCAAAAAAAAATATATCTATATATATATAGATATATCAGCTGTTTTCTGCAAGCCTGAGTGCCTCTCCCACTTGCTGCTTGCCCCCCAAAACCAGGGAAACCCCATCAGCTGCTTCTGCAGGAACTGCTTTTGCATCCTGCAGCAGTTTTGGTTCCTCGTCCCCAGCCCGTGGGTCCCGCCGTGACCCCAGCGGCCGCCCCATCACCCACGGGCTCCTTGTACCAAGCCATCCTCCCCGAGCTGGGCTGCGCTGCACCCATGGGGACAAGGATGCTGTCCCCTGCCGGGTCCCCCCAGCCGCATCGCACGGGGGTGTCTGGGGGCTGCAGGGGAGCAGCTGGTTCGGAGAGCGAAAAGCCAAGCCCTCCGGCTGCTGGCAGACCCAAGGGACCTTCCCATCGCCCAGGTCCTTGGGTAAAACCACAACATCAAGGCACACGGCCGCTCCTTGCGGAACAAACTCTGCGGATGCAGCAAACAGCCTTAAAATCCGTGCCTTCCCCACCACCCCCAAATTAAATTTTCATTTAAATGATACGATTTGGAGCTCTTAACTCAATTTTTCCCGAGCCCGGGGCAGGCTGTAACACCAGCATTTCCACAGTCACTGACAGCTTGACACCAACAGCGCGAAGCAGCTTGTTCTCCCAATCTCAAGTTTGATCTAAATTAAAAGAAGCAAAGACTTTGGCGTTAACCAACCTGTCAAAATGCATTAAAAATAAATGTCTCCCAGGCCTGCCTGGCGCAGGCTGCCTACCTGCGCCGCGTGCCCTTTGATTACCTGCCTTGCAAAACCCAGCTGACAAACGTGTCCCCAAGGAGGGCTCTCAGACTCCAGTGCAGCCTCTTGCCGGCTGCATTTGTAATTTCCCCTGCGATAACCCCAAATTTAGCCCTTTCTAGAAGATTTATTTATATTTAAATCAAACCGGAGCTTCTCAGCCATATGATTCCCCAACAAATGCAGAGCACCGGATTAGTTCTGGTTCGCTGGGGTGCCGGGGCTGCCTCCCATTCTGTGCCAGCTCCTTTCCGAGGGACTGGAAGGGATCGCAGCAGATCCGACCCCTCGCCAGGCACCAGTGAGGCTCCCTCCTCGCTCCCGAGCGCCCACCGACCTGCGTCGGGAAATAGCGTTAAGGGATGCTAGCTGCAAGAGCTGTCATCGCCCATCTCCCTCTAAGCATTAAGAGCTTTGGAAACGAGGGGTGGAAAATAAAAATAATCCATCAATTGCATCTCTTGGGCCCTGCGGTTTTTGCAGCCTATTTAAGGGGGAAATTTGTAATTTTACTGCGCTCTCAAGCACGGGATGCTCCAGCTGAGATTGATGCTCCAGGAGAGGAAACCTGGAGTTTCCCTCTCCCCTCCTTGCTAAGCTGTTTTTTCCTTCGGGGATTTCACGTCCCTGCTGCTCCGAAGGCAGGATTAGGGATTTACATACAGGTGTGACACCAGGCAGACCTCAACCCCCCCCCGGCTCCAGCTGGAGCTGCAGGGGCTCAGCCCTCACCCCGGCCCCACACCTCCCCAGTGCTCCCAGCACCACCAGCCCCTTGTGCACGGGGAGGTGGTGGGAAGGGGGGGGGCACACCAAAGCTGTGACCCTTTTTCCTGCTGAGGGTCTAAAAAGATGCATTTTCAAGGCATGCTGAAACAAAGCAAGGAAAAACCAGGACGGTGGGGACTTTGCAGCACCCGCCACTTTCTCCAACCAGCCCCAACCTGGTTTGTCAGAGGGCTCGTCTTGCTCAGGAACACCTTTGGGCCAGACTGGCTGTCCCCTGGGAGAAATACAGACACCTCGAAGTAGCTTCCGACAGGACCGAGCTCACCCCACTCATCTCAGACACAAGGAAATAGAATGGACTTTAAAAAAAAAAATTAAAATCAGTGCTAGACAGGAGGAGTATTTCCATGTCCAGCAGCCCATCTCCAGGAGGAGCTCTTGCAGACAGCTTCTCGTTATAACCTTCACAAAAACAGAGTAGCATCCAAAGCCAGCACAGGTTTTCGGTAAGGCACTGCTGTCCCCCCGAGACAGATCCCACCACTGGCTGGAGCGGAGGGTCCCCTGAGGCAGAGCTCACAAACCCTCCTGCCAGGCTGGGGTCACACCACCTCAGAGCCAAAATACTCGAGTGGAGGGCAAGGGGATGTGCCAACCCCAGCCGGGAAAAAAGCAGCAGCAGCATTAAAGCAGCCATTTGATTGCCTGCCCATAACTATCTGCTGCAGCTGGAGAGCTCCTAATGCTTCTGGTGGCCAGGGATGCTTTGTGGGATGGAGAGATCTCAGCCCATTTAGCAGCCATGGGATGTCTTGAGCTTCTGAAGTGCTGTTAGCTGTCTACACGCAGACATCACGTGCCTCTCCGGGCATTTAGATCATGGTAATGGGATATAAATATCTAATAGCTCAGAAAACGCTTTTGTACAAGGCTCCACAACAGACCTTAACTCCCCCTTCTCCCTAGGTCAGGGTGTTCTGCTTGGATGCCCAATCTCAGCACCTAAAAAGCACTTTCTCTTTTAAATCCCTCTGTGAGAGCCACCCACGTCTGCTTTGCCAAAGAAAATGTACTGGTTTAGATAATTTCAGTATTTACCTGGTTCTTGGAAGTGTTCTTCATTTGACAAGGTTCTGGATAAGATGAGGATAAGTGCTTCTTTAAATTGATCAAAGTGGACCTGTGGAAGAAAGGAAGAAAGGAGGATATCAACTGGTGCCAATAATTAACTATCAGGCCAACAATCCAGCAGGAGGATGGGGAGCAATGCAAATCACTCAGACCACCACACTGAAACAGGAGCACGCCTGTGTCCGCCGACGACCTCGGCGAGGGGCACGAACGAACCTCGGCTTGTTCGGTCTTGGGGCCTGGAGAAATGGCAGCAAGCAATGTGAAGACACAGCAAACATCTCTGAGCACGTGGAAAAAATGATTGCTATCACAGAATGACTCAAAGCCACTGCTTTAACGCATTGGGTGGGGTTTTCCATCAAGCGAGAAGCCGAAACAACATGTCCAGAGGACCAGGGAGCATCTCCATCGCTTGAGATGACGTGGCCAGAGTCAGTGGCTCCTACAGCGAGATACCAGTCCTGACCAGTGACGAGATACTGGTTGTGGAAACGCTCCACTGCCCTAACCAAGCTTCAGAAAACACTTTCCAAAGCGGATGGCAGAAAGGCGCACCCTTTCCAGGGCACCCCTGCCCTGGCTCCTGCCTGCTGCAGCTCCGCGAGGGCTGGACTGGAAGTACCAGGTCTGGATTGTGGCTGTAGGAAAAACAAGGAGGGATGACAAGAAGGGTTTTTTTCCTCCCCCACTCTTCCATCTGCGTCTTCCTGGAAAGCCTCCTGCCTCACCGCCACGAACAGTTGCAAAGGGGCTACAGCATCCTTCGCAGCCGCGCTGGGGAATGTCAGCAATTCCAGCCGTGGGGGACGGAAACCCAGGGACAGCTGGGGAAGCTATTTGACATGGGTCAGTGGTGAGGCAGAGCTGCCTGCTACGATTTCTTTTGGCTAAATAAATCTTAGGAGAATTTTTAGCATTGAACAAGAGACTTTGTATTTAAAGAACCCACCGAGGTTGCTCTCGCTGGCAGAGTCGATTGCTGCAAATCGGGCACAAAGGGCAGGAGCTGCAGCCAGAGGGGATTTTAACCCCGCTGGGGGAGGCAGAAGCGGCAAAGTCCGAGTCTGAAGTTCGCCAGCTTGTTCTCGCAGTCGAGCCAGCCCCCCCCAAAAAAAAAACCAACATGCTCCCAGGCAGGCAGGGGACGACAGTGGAGCTGGGGGCTCAGCCACGGGCCCCCCGTGCAGGGGAGCACCTCACACTGCAGCTCAGGCAGTGCAAGTCACGCCTGTGGTTTTAAACACAGGCTCCCTGAGTAATTAAACAGTTAGAAATATGTTCAGCAAAGAAACTTGTCAGGGGTGCCTTCATCTGAATACTAATTGCTGCCATTCATTTCCAAACACCGGTGTACTTCAAAAGGACAGTTTACAGAGATAGGAGAATTTGCCTGATTAAAAAAACTTGACATTTAGACTAAATGAGGATGAATAAAAGATGAGGGTGTTCAAATAACAGGTCCCCTCCCCATGGGATCTTCTCAGGAAGGGAACGGTGACAACAGCCAGAGGGACAGACAGAGCCGGTCCGTCGGACGGGTGCTGGGGCCGGGTTCAGATGGGACCTCATGGCACCAAGAAAATAAAATAAAAATCACTTGGCATCACTCATGCAAACAGACCAAATAAGGTGGCAGAGTAAAACCACTTGGGCAGGTGTGGAGAGCACCACTGACATGTAACCTGCTCTGCCTAACGAGCCCCGTAACTCAGGTTTGCCAAGAAGCGCTAACGAAGGGGAGGAAGGAAGAAGAGACCCGAGCCCTCGCTGCCGCAGCTGCGTGCGGGACAGATGGCTCCGGCATCGAGACCGCAGAGCAATTTTACCATGACCACGATGTCCAAAGAAGCCCACGGAAGATTAGGGTGCAGGGCAGGAGGTGGCCATTCTCCAGCCTCCTGTGCCAGCACTGTAGCCGGCTGCACAGTAGGAAAATTTAAAGTGCAAATCAGCAGCAGAGAGAGATGACAGCGGGTGCCTGTGCAGGCTCAGAGGGGTCCCGCAATGCCTTCCGAGTGGCAGCACCCAACTCTGTAGAGGTAGCCCAAGCTGGTGGGGGGGGGACGGACGGACGGACACATTTTTCTTCAGGAAAACCTCTGGCCCATCCTATAACCAGGAAAAAAAGTATCTGTTTGTGGTGCACATTTGACCTTGGATGCTGCATGTCTGTACCCAGAGCACTTAAAGAGTTAGAAAAATGCAACTGTTAAAATTAAGCTGTGCTCAAGTAGAAGCCAGGCAAGGCAGCCTGTGGGACAGCAAAGCCTCAAACGCTACAATATCTTATAAAGACAGCAATCCTTTGCCACTGCTCCCCAGCAAAGTCCTCGCTCTACATCCCCACCCAATTTAAATGCCAATGTGCGTGCAGGGGAGGATGTGCATCCCCAGGAGATACGGTCTAGGCAATGCCCACATCACGAAGCACCCCACACCCCTGTGCTCGGTACCTGCACACCTCCAGCATCCATGTGCTGTCACGGAGGGCCACAATCCTGCCTGGAAAACCCGTGCCAGGGAGGCTGTGGGCTTCCCACGAGTGCACGGAGCACTTCCAGGGATGCGACAGCCCACGTGGGCAGGCACAAGTCTGCAGCAATAGCCTTTGGTTTTTGCTCACAGAACATTTCCAGCAAAAGGACTGGCCTGGACAGCCCTGGGGAGGAGAGCACTGACTGCAGCAGCGTTGCACAAAGCACCGTCCACTTCTGGAAAACAGCCTCAGACACTCAAGCCAACCCAAAAGCTTTACAAATGCAAGGCAGAAAGTATACAACAGCAAAACAGTGCCAGGGTATTTAAAGTTAATGCTCTGTTGAATACGCTTGACTGAATTTGGGGGATTTTGGAACTGCCAACTCGTGCATCTGCTCACAGGGGTCTCAAACAGCAACTCGAGAGCTGATCCAAACCAGCCTGAACCCAGCCGAGTTTGGGAGGCAACGGCACGGTGTGCGTTCGTGCCCACCCAGAGGTGTGGATCAGGGTCAGGACACATGTCCCTGCAAACCCCACAGCGAGACCAGGGCTCTGCACGGTGCTGGGGACATGTTAAGTCCCTGGTGAGGAAAATTTTCCCAGAACACATAAATCAGAGGCAAACAAGACTAATATGCCAATGCAGGCATAGCAAGCCCAGCCCAGCTTCCCCACGGTAATCAGGGACCAACCAAGCTGCCGGCTGCTGAGCAACCCCAGCACCTTTGAGAAATCTTGACACCTGCTTTAAAGCAAGTTTCCTATGAAGCCGTGACTTATTAGCACTAGAAAGAGAGCGTGCATGTGCCAAGCTACCTGCTGCTTCTCGCTATTTGTCCCTGCAATGCAAAGCAGCAGACTGCAGCCCCGGTCTCTCGGGGGCAAACCGGCATCGGTGGCTCCTTCCAGCTCCCTCTCCTTCATCTTCAAGCAGAGTCCTTTTCTCAAAGCCCTGTCCCTGCTTGCAAACACCTACCAGCAGTGGCAGCCAGAATTTTGCAGAGGGAAATGTCAGGTGGGGAAGACATAGGAACAGGTCAATCTTGTGACCAAGTCTCCTGCCTGGCATGCAAAAAGCCACCGCGAATTGAGGGCAGCGGCGTCACAGCGGGCTCAGAGGGAGTATATTTGCAAGAGGTCACCAGCCAAAGCATTGAAGGGAGCTGACGAGTGAAACCCCACGCCGCGGTGTCCTTGCTGCAGGCTCGCTAATGCAATCGCGCAGGGGCAAGGTGAAACCTGAACTCCACGTCCCCGCTTGAGGACGGCCACAAAGGACAGTCCTTGCGCAGGGTCCGGCGGTGCCCGACTTATCCCCCTCCCTGCAAATCATATAACCGCGGTACCCGAGACGCCACTCCGCATTAGCTGCTAATTGACAGGCGCCGTTCTCTCGGAGGCCGGAGAAGGGCACTCCTGTACGCATCCTCTCGGTCCTGCAGTCAAGCGCGAGGGGTCCGAGGAAACAGCTTTTCCCGAGGAATCCCAGGAATTGCCGCGAGCGTCGCCTCCGCACGCAATTGCGTGAGGAAAGCGGTTCTGGGATGGTTTGGCTCTGCCGCCAGCCCGGGTGGGATTTACACACCCTCACCGGACCCTGCAGATAGCACGCACCCGTTAATTCCCAAAGCATCGCACGGAGCGGGGGGATGCAGTGTGTCCAGCCCCGCGCCGGGATGCCAGCTCAGCTCCCGGTCCAACCATCGCGGTGCATTCATCCCCAGAGCAGAGCCCCCGGCACAAAAGCAAGCACGTGGCCCCGCCGGGTTGCCCCTCGGCAGACAAAACCGTCGTGTGTCCGCGTCCCCCCCCCCCGGTGCCCTCCCATAAAACCCGGTCTCTGGAAGCGCGGACAAACAAAGGCTGCTCCCACCGCCAAGAGGGACCATCTGCGGCAATGAGCCGGCAGGGCAGGTGCAAGAAGCCTGCGCTCGGGGAGCAACATGTTTGCTGCTATTCTCCCAACGAGCTCCCTAGGAAACCCGGAGGATTCGATAGCTATTAAATCAGGCTCGCGCTTAGACATGGGCCATTGCTGCTGCTAACAAGCGCAAATGCTGGGGAGATGGGAGGAAACGCAGGAGACAAAGATTATTCTGACGTTCAAGTCGCAGGTCGTGAGCGAGAACCGTCCCCAAAGACAAAGAGGGGAAATAAAATAAAAACGCTCCTTGGAATGCCCAGGGACAGCTTGCAGGGATGGACCTCCCGCCTGGGTCAGGGCGAGCATCACCCAGCACTCGGGACGCTTTAGCAGGGGCTTTTCGGTGCTGTTGGGCTGAGCTTTTACTGCATTTATCTTTGCTTTCCACCCACAGGGATGAGCACTGTTGCTTTAGCCCTGACCAGCTGTGACAACCACATCTTTAGTACTGTTCTTCCCTTCCCTCTATCCCACCATCCTACAAACGGCAAAGCCGGATAACAGCATCCGAGCAGTGGAAGCTCAAGTCGGAGCATGGAAAGTCTCCGGTGCTCAAGCAAATGCCACGCTGCAACTCCAAAGGTCAGAAACCTCCGTCTGGATCCATCCATGCTCCAGCACCACTTGCCATCAGCAGAAAAGCTACGGCCCCAGGGCAGGCGAGGAAGAGGAGGCTTTGTTCGTTAAAGGAATTATTTTGTTTTGTGAAAGCTGCTGTTTGATAGGAAATTGGAGTCAGCATGGCTGCTTAGCTCATGTCTATCGAGAGCCCTGGCTGCCCTGCTCTGCGTTTTCTGATTTTAATAAGCAGTGATGGGATTTCAGGGTGATATTGAGGGAAGCATCCAATGCACTGCGAGCACAGCGTGCTGGGAAGGAGGTAATGCAGGAGCACAAGGACATCCGTGCTGAACACAGAGGTCCCCCCAAGGGCGAGCAGCTTCTGCTCAACACCCTGGCATTTAACTCTATAAAGGTACAACCACAACTGAAAAATCGCTTTGGAAAGCATGGTGTGCTCATCGGCCACAGCCCCGCAGAAGGAAGGAGCCATTTGTCCCCCAAACCATATCCCAGGTGGGTCTGTGATAACCACAGCTGCGTGTGGACACCACCACCAGGTAACATGGACAAAGTGGGCTCAGCCAGCGACTGCTGGCGTTGGACAATATTCTCTGCTTCAGAGAAACGTGCCTGACTGCATGCGACCCCACCGCTTTAACTACCGCTTAAGTCAGTGCAAATCACAGGCTCAAGCCCTGGCTTTAGGTCCCCATCGCATCCCAAGCGCCGCAGAGTTTGTGCAAGCACCCGGTGAGCTGGTTTGGGGAGATGACCCAGGCCAAAAGCAGCACTTAACCAGTGCTGGGGGGCACGTGTGCTGTGTGAGCCAGAACACGCTTGGCCGAGCACCAGCGTGGGTGCAGGGACAGCAGGGACCCCGCACTTGGTCTAGCCTTGGACAAGGGGAAAAAATGCACCCTGCATCAGTGCAATGCCAGCATACGAGGGTAAGCTTTAAGTGGTGGTTTCTGAGAGTTTCAGACTGCCTCTGGTCAGGGAAGACATACCAGCGAGCAGTTTCCTTCCCATTTATCACTAATCCCGCTCTTGGAAGCCACCCTGTGCCCACCCTGCTCAACAGAACAACAGACACCACAAGTCCTGCAGCCCCAGAGCCTCGGGAATGTTGGATATTCACAAATCACAGACATTCAGCTTCTTCCCATTGCCTTCCCATGTGCACGGGAGCAGTGCCTGGTGCTGCCTTGCTCCCAAGCCCCGGACCCCCCCATCACCCCAGCCTTACCCTGCCTAGGACGTTGCCTTGGAGAAGGGTCTGCTGCAGTGCCGGGGCCACCTCCTCCAGGTGCAGCACATGGCAGAGGTCGGTGAGCTCCTCCTGCCCCAGGGACCCCGTGCCCGTGCTGTCGAAGCTGTCGAAGAGCTCCTTGAGGCGAGCTTCATACTGGTCCTGCTCAGCTTCATCCATCCCATAGCCTGCCACGCTCACCTGCGGGGAGAGACGGGGCCAGTGAGCATTGACCGCAGCACGGCATGCAAAGGCAAAAAAAAACCTCAAAGGCTGGTTCAGGGGCAGCCCGCGAGGCCGTTTGCTGCAGTTTTTGTTCACATTAAGTGAATCTGGTGCTCTACCACCCCTCCAGCCTCTTCCATCCCACCGGGTGAAGGCAGAAGTCGCACAACGGAAAAAGCAAGGGGGGAAAAAAAGCCTGCAGAGCCAAACCCTCCAGGTGAGGACAGCCCGGGGTGGCTGGGGCAGCCCCAGGTTGCACATCCCTACCTGCCACCTCGCACTGGCTCCATGAGCCGCGTATTTGGCTCAGCTGGAGCAGCTGAGGTGCTGTGGGGGAAAATTGTTCCCTTGAGCTCTGCTGGTTCCCAGGTGTTGCAGGTGATGCTTTATCTGCCTGAGCGAGGAGATAAACAATCCCGGCAGTAAAAGCTCACCAGCAGCAGGGAGCAAAGCGTGGGGCTCTGCCTGCCAAGGGGAGGGCAGGAGATCCCAACCGCTGCCTCCTCCTGCACCCCGAACACTTCAGGCCAGCCAGCCACGGCATACACCCCCCTCCACGAACATAAAACACATCACTGCATCAAATATGCTGCTTTTTATACTGGCCCGGGTGCAGGGAGCCCCAGCGTGCCATCAGCCCTGTTGATGCCAGCCTGCAGCATCTCTGCTTTCCTCCACAACCCCGGCACAAAGCCACACGGTGCCCTGCGCCTGGGGAGGACACGTCCCCGCTGGGTCACTGCCCGGTCCCATGGCATTCACTGGACTGCTCTCCTTTAGGAACTTTGGCTCAAACCCTGTCTGAAGGCAGAGAACTGTGTGACAGGGGACACTGCTAGGGTGGCAGTGAACCCAGTCCCGGAGCAGAAATGACCCCAGCATAGAGACAGCTGAAACGTATCTGGTCTCCTGCACCAGCAAACAAAGCCCAGGTGGTTTCTCCACCACTCACCCAAGGGCTTCATCCTCCCCTCCAAGTCAACGATTTTTCATCTGTCTCATCTCATCACCAGCCAGAGCATTGCAGCCCCAGGAACTGTTTTGGGAGGGAAATTTCCTGTCCAAAATGAAGGATTTGGCTGGTATCCATTTATCCAGTCCGGCTGCGGGGCTCCCCGCCGGCTCGGGGCAGAAGCATAACCCACGACCACGACACAGCCTTGGCATGCACGGCCACCGCAGGGAACACGCCACCACCCCAGGGGGGGCACAACAGGCACCACGGTGTGCCCCGGCGATGACAGCCGAGCAGCAGCGAGCACCGCAGGGACCTGGTGGCCCAAGGACACATCCCCAAGAACGCTCGGCCAGCCTCAAACCATCACCCACGCGCCAGCCAGGTCTCCGGGTGAATTTTCTTTTGCCCGTGCTGCTGCAGGTTTTCTCAGCCAGATTTCCCGAAGCGGGGTCCTATCCGAACCCCCTCGCTGTCCAGCTCTGCTATGGAGCAGTCACCTCCCCAATTCCCTCTTGGCATCGCGGGGTTCCCGCAGCCTGCGGCACCAGCCGTGCTCACAGACATCCCAGAACAAGCAGAGCTGCCCTGACTGCAGGGTGCAGCCCAATTTCACCCCCCCTGCCCGCCACCGCAGCCTCGAGGAACGCGCCGATCTTCGAGAGCATCGCGAAGCCACCGCGCGAGCTCGCGCAAGCATCCCGTGGCAGAGGGGCAATTGGAAAAGCCTGTCCCACCGACACGGCTGGATAACCGGGGAAATCCCCGGGGCGGACACTGCAGCAGCCGTGTCCTTGATTTTGCCGGCTGCGGGAGCAGATGCCAACGCGGAGCAGCATCGGGCTCCCACGCCTGCTGAGGGATGCGGGGCTGGTGCCAAGCGGCACGCAAGGTCCACGGCACCGAAATAGCCCAGCCTGGCTGTCCTTCCTCCCGCACTGACGTGGGCGAGGACGGCAGCATCGCCAAACCTCCAGAGCGGACGCAATCCCTCCCCATCCCTGTACCTGAGCCTCACACCCTCTGTGTCTCCTGGTTTCCCCCCCCCCGCTCCCACCCCAGATGCTTCTTGAGCTGCTTTAGCAAAGCACCCAAGCGCTGCGGGGAGGAGCGAGGGTGCAGACGTGTTTGCATTCAACCCAGGGCGCAGACGAGGAGTCGGCACCCAAAAACTCAGGTGCCCGCAAGCAGAAGGAAGGCAGCAAACTAGTCTCCGTTCTCACGCCGACAACCCCATTTCCCCACCCGCGGTTCAGCATGCGTGGGGATCGATAGCGGAGAGCCCTGCCCGCCCCGGCCGTACACCCCGGCAGCCCCAAAACTCACAGCCGAGCCTGCGGCAAAGGTGACTCCGAACCCTGGAGCTTTCCAGGCTTTTTTGAGTCTTATCTTCAGGGTCAGCCACCTCCTGCCCCCAGAGACCTCTCCAGCACCTGACTTCAATTCCACACCGCCAGAACCAGTTCCCCCAGTTAGACAGCACGGAGAGCTAAACACCACCTCCCAACGTGTCCCCGAGCACCCATGCTGCCAGAGCACTGGGGTCACCCCCTCTCGGTGCCGTACCACCAGACAGCCCCAAAAACTTACCCTGGATGAGTCTGGATGGGCTGAGGGAGGAGGCACTGGGGAGCCCATAAAACCAGCCAGAAAAATACGATCCCCAAAGGAAAAGAGCATTGGGTCTATGGTGCCTCTGCCTGGGGCTAGACCTGCCCTACAGCCCAGGTGAGTTTTCGGCAAGGGCAGCCTCGCACGTCCCCACGGCAAGGGATGGTCGGAGCTCACTGGGCTCCTCACCAGCTTGGCATGGCCCAGCCACCCCTGCGCAGCCCAGGGGAGGGGGATTTCATGCTTTCCAGCAAAAAAAGGCATCAGAAATAAATAAAGAAGGGCAACGCTCTTCGCCTACCTGCAGTCAGTCAATGACGGCGAGCAGCCGGCAGCGAGGCGATCCCGCACGCATCCCGTGCAACCTCCATCTTAGGAAGCCGGCTCCGGCATGCAGCCGGCTGCGCAAGGTGACCCAAGATGCCTACTCCCGGCTGAATTATTCAGCAGCGCTTCAAGAAAGGAGGGGAGGAAAAAAAAAAAAAAAAAGGAGGAAAAAACCCCCAACCCTCCTACCTGATGAGCTCGCGAGGCTGCCTGGCATCACCCAGCAGTCAAAATAATGAGGTCAACGGCATCAGATCCGCAGCGTGCACAGGCACCCGCACACCGGAGCTGCCGTGCGGGATCGGGGATGGGAGACTGGCAGCAGAGAAACAGCTAAGAGGGGAGGGAGTGGGGGAACACAAGAGGCACACAAAGCCCGAATTAAACTCCAGCCTTTCATCTCTGCTCCAGATGGGCCAGCAGCTGAGATGCAGGAGGGCGGCCCAGAGCCGGCAGGATAATAGGGGTGGGCAGGCAGCAGCTGAGCGGGGGGTCCCCGGTCCCCTGCGAGGAGGAGAGGGGCCGTTCCCCGCATAGGGCATCACTTTGTTCAGATTTATAGCAGGCCTTCTGTGTCCTGTTAAGACCCCCAAAACGCCCGGCTTGAGCAGACGGTGCGGAGAGGTGCAGGTTTAGGAGAACTACTTGGATTCATAACCGCATTTTTCTTTATTTCTCTTCTCCCTATAAGAAGTCCCGGGAAGCAAAGCACTCGGGGATCATGAGAAGAGGAAGTTTTCACCGGCGTTTCTTTCCTTCCTTTAAATCCACCCCCTCCTGAGAGCCAGATAACCTTCACAGCGCACAATGTAGAGGCCTGATACGACTAAATTCTCAGCTAAATTTAACTCAAACAATATAGGCTTAAACAGTAATTACCGCTTTGCATATCAAGTGCCTGGAATCAATATCAACCTCCAAGCTTTAGCCTGGAACTAAGGAAGACACAGATTACCTGGTCAATCAACAGCACCGAGTAAAAACTACACTTAGCGCAACGCCTTTTTTTTGGGTGCAAAACAGTATTAATGCAAACAGCACGCCTGCTGCTGTGCAGTGGCACAACATGGAGGTTTCAGGGATGCTCTCCCCGGATGCCCCTGTGGGCTGTATCACCAACTGCCCCTCTCCAGAGCTACGGGATACACCGCCTCCGTCCCAAGCAGCCCCCCGCAGAAGGCGGTGGTGACCTCAAGCAAGTCATCTCCTTCAAGGGACAGCAAGGAAAATGTTGCTTTCGGCACTAGTCTTGATTGCTTCGACTCAAACGAAGGCCTGGCAATTAGCAGTGAGTAAGCGGAGCGGCAGCACGTGGCCACCTCCAAAACACAAGCACCTTCTCCCCGAGACGTAATCGTTCCGTAGCGTCCGCCCCACGCTGAAGAGCAAGACCACGCGTGGGCAGGTTAAAAGCAACTTGCCCTTCCCTCTCTGCTTGGGACAACCGGGACGATGTGAACACAGCTGGCAAAAGCCACCAGGACCCCACTTTTTAATGGTGGGGTTTATGACGAGATGCCCAGCAGTCACTGAAACCAGACCCTCGAGCCCTTGCTGGAAAGCCAGAGCTAGGGTTGTCTCATCTAACTCATTATCTCCTTCCCCTAATGAACCAGCTCATCCATCGCAGCTGCGGCTAAGCTGCCATGATTCACTGCATATATCCCCAAACCCCCACGCCGCTGCCTGCATCAGGGCGATTTCTGAGCTCAGCCCACCCTGCAACACCCCGTCCCCTCTTGGGGAGCAGCGGCTCCGCAGAAGGTCACACCAAGAAACCAAAGGAAAGGGGTAAAAAAAAAAAAGCCCCAACAGACAATGAAGCACCCAAATATCTGTAAATCACTCGACAGCATGCCCGGCTCTTCAAGGGTCACCACCAAAGTCAGCTTTACAGCTGGCGGTTCCTCCTCCCCATTGAGCACGGTCATAATTTTTGCAGCCCGGCACTGGCTGCTTTGCACCTCAATGCCACTTCGCACCGTGCTCCCCAAAACACGGCCAAACCCTCCAAAGTTGGCAGAGAAAAGAAATTCTGTTAACCAAGCTCCACTCCAGATTAGCAAAGCAGCGATGGCATATAAAGCGCTATAAATTTATGTAAAGAGCTTCAAAAGAAGCGCAGTGTTTTGAATATTCACGCCACCCCGGTATTTGCATTGTAATAGGGGCCTTTCAATAAGCAGCCTTCCCTTCAATAAGGAAAAACAAAGCGCCCATCTGTTTTGATTTTGCAAATCGGGCTGGAGTTGCACTGCAATAACTCGGGGAGCCCTGGGTGCGATAAAGCCCAAGGTATAGGCACAAAGCTGATTATTTCAGAAGTAAACAAAGCGAGCCGGCAATTTATCCAACGACGCCTCACGCGCCGGGAAATAAGGGATTCGGTAATTCCCGCGGAGCTCAGCCCTGCGCCGGCTCCGATAAACCCGGGCCGTGCTGAATCACGGCGATAACGCCGCGCATCCGTCGCGATGCGGGGACCGCGCAGCGGGCTTCACGCCGTCGCCCCCGCTTCGGCGAGCGAAGGAGAACGACGGGCAGGATAAACGCGCTCGCCCAAACCGACACCCAGCTTGTCAGTGGGTGACCCTCCCGGGCTGTGGATTTGGGTTTTCCTGGCTCACGGCCTCAGCCCCATCCTTCCCCGGATGCGCCAGAGGTGACGGGGCCCACGGTTTGCGACCAGACAGCAGATGCCGTCTGCCGTCCTGGTGACGGCGAAGGCTTCGCCAATGACAAAACAACCGCTGTTATTAATTCCTCCAGCCGCAGCCTGCTGCTTTCTCAACTCGGCCCGGGGACAGACCCCGCTCCAGACCCTGCTCCCACCCGCCACCTTTGGAGGATGCTTGGAGCATCTCTCCGGGACGAGGGCTGCGCCGCAGCACGGGGTGCCCTTGACAGGAGGGCGAGCAGCTCCCGGTTGCCCCCCCCCACCACCACCACCGGTGCCATCAGCCTAAAGACCCCCCCCGGCGACCGGGGGGGGGGCTTTTGCGTGACACCCCCC
>NW_010973114.1:3493174-3497950 GCF_000737465.1 Haliaeetus leucocephalus
ATCCCACACCCCAGGGTGGCACCGCCGTGGTCCCCGCTGGTCTGCACCCCCGGGGTGGCATCACGGCGGTTGTCGTCATCCTGCACCCCCAGGTGATGTCACCCCGGCTCCCCGCTGTTCTGCACCCCCAGGTGACGTCACCCCGGCTCCCCGCTGGCCTGCACCCCAGGGTGGCATCACCTCGGTTCTTGTCATCCTGCACCCCCAGGTGACGTCACCCCGGCTCCCCGCTGGCCTGCACCCCAGGGTGGCATCACCTCAGTTCTCATCATCCCGCACCCCAGGGTGGCATCACCCCGTCTTGCCACTCTGCTGCACCCCATGGTGGCATCACCTCAGTTCTCATCATCCTGCACCCCAGGGTGGCATCACCCCATCTTGCCACTGTGCTGCCCTTGGGGTGGCATCGCCCCGGCTCCCCACTGGCCTGAACCCCCGGGTGACATCACCCCAGCTCCTTACTGGCCTGCACGCCAGGGTGGCATCACCTCGGTTCTCATCCTCCTGCACCCCAGGGTGGCATCACCTCGGTTCTCATCCTCCTGCACCCCAGGGTGGCATCACCCCGGCTCCCCGCTGTTCTGCACCCCCAGGTGACGTCACCCCGGCTCCCCGCTGGCCTGCACCCCAGGGTGGCATCACCCCGGCTCACCACTGTGCTGCACCCCTGGTGACACGGCCCTGCAGCTCCTCCTTGTCCCAAAAAACCAATGGCACACCACCCGGGTTGCCCCATGCCTGAAGGTCACGGCACCATGTCACCCCATTGTCCCCCGACCTGGGGACGTGGCACCCCAGCTCCCCACTATCCCCGAGCCTGTGGGGTCGGCATCCCCCCCCGGGGTATCCTTCCCCGTGATGGGGGGGGGCCACGCTGCGCCTCGTGGCACCCAGCCCTTCTGCTCACCCCAGCACCCGTCGTGGCTCGACACACCGACCCGCCTGTGCCCCTGCTTGTTTTTTTGGGGGGTGCAAAACCGGGGATCACCCTCTGCCCCATAAGCCATCCCGTGGCGGTGGGGGGGGCTCCGGGGTGCTGACGCACCATCCATGGGCACCAGCAGAACTCAAACCCTTACTTAAATCTCATTAGAGGCTGGAGCCATCGGCCGCCCACGCTCCTGCTCAGCGCCAGCAGGCACAGGCTGAGTGGCAGGGAGCCGGCGGTCCCTGAGGGTTGTGGCTTGTGGATTCTCTGGTGGCTAATAAGGGGTTCAGCTCACACTGCAATCTGCTCTCGCACAATCGCATGGGCTTATTTTGCTGCTTTTGTTTTCCGAAAACGCTGGGGACGTTAATAACTTTTAAGTCCTCTTCCCCTTTTTAAGGCAGCCCTGAAATTAGACTGCAGGTTCAAAATATTTATGGGGGAGGAGCAAGGGAAACACAGAAGCCTCGCAGCCAGATGCAAGGACGCGCAACGGGTTGCATAAGCCTTGCTTCGATAGGAAACCAGGCTTAAAACCCCACGAGATCCCACGGCAGAGGTACGGGCTGGTTTGCCACGCGGTCCCACCACCTGCGACGGGGACGCCCCACGTGAGCTAAAAAGCGTAATAAAATATTTAGCCCGCTGCAGCTGCTGGGGCAGCTCTGCCGAACCCGCTTGGCATGTCACTGCTGGCTGCCCCAGTGCCAGCGGCGAGGACGTGGGACGTGGCAGAGCCAAGCGGGTCCCCTGGCATCAAGCAAAGCCCAGACCAGGGACAAGGCCGTGTCCCCGCAACGATGGAGGCGAGGAAAAGTGACTTTAAAGGGAAGGGGGCCTTGGCGAGAGGCTTTGCTGGACAGATGTTAGCAGCCACGGCTTTGTGCCGGGGGGAGGGCTTTTTGTTTTGGTTTTTAACATTTGCCATTTTTCTCTGATGCTTTCTTCTGCTCTGACACTTGCTGAGGGTTTTTCTTTCTTTTCTTTCTCTCTCTCTTTCCGCATTTGCTTTTTCAGCCCCTGTTCAAACACTTTTTCACCACGTATTATGTCGAAGTTGAAACCATCTGGTGCTTTGTTTTCTTGCGAGCCTGGCGAGTGCCAGGACCTTTATCCCCCCTCACCCTCCTCCTCGCCGCGACAGTGCCGGTGCCTCGCTAATCCAAGCGACAGCCCCCAAAAATCTCCGCTGTCACCCAACAAAGCGACTCGGCGCGTGTTTGCATGCGTACAGCCGGCCGGGCGATGGGGACAGGCAGCACGCTCGGTGTCCCCGTGTCCCCAGCCAAGCCCACGGGGATGCACAGACCCCCCCGGCTCAGCAGTGCCGGGCTGTATCGCCGCAGCACGAATTCCCGACTCATTTTTAGGACCGGTTGTTAGCAATGGCATCCTGATTTTATTTTTTCCCCCCTTTTCCCACAGGAGGAAAGCATTATTTCTAGTAGCCACGGAGCCCTGCCAGACACGGACCCCGACAGCCTATTTTTGGAGTCCCCTTCCAGCAAGCAGCTGAGCCCGCGACAGCCTTCCGAGCGAGCTCAGCGGAAGGAAACCTCTGCTCGCCCACGCCGTCACGCACGACACACACCAAAAAAAAAAAACCAAACCCAAACCAAAAAAAAAAAAGGGGCACGTGGGAAAATCCAGGACTGCTGGACATGAGCTGCCTCCAACGGCCGGGACAGACCAAGCACCGTGGCCGGGCTCCGGAGCTGGCACGGAGCCACCCGAAAAGGGGGTCAGCGTCCGCGGACGCCTGCGCAGGCAGTGGGTGACCCCTCTGTGAGGCCGTGGGCACCCACCCGATCCCTGCAAAAACACCCTGCCGGCATGGTTCTCACTGCCCCGTCATGCTTCCCTTCCCATTTTTCCCTGCACAATGGGGTGCTTTGTTCTGCTGGGGCGAGGAAGTGTCCGGCCGTGGCCTGGGGAGTTGGGGGAGAGCCGAAAGCCGCTCCTGCCTTCTGGGGGTCTCCTCCCGCAGTGCCATGCCGGGCGAGACACGCTTCATCCCGGCCTCCCTCCGGACCAGGGAAAAGCAAGGGCCACAAACCAGCAAAAAAAATTAGCAAAAATGCTACAAAACCATCAGCAAAAAATAAACAAAGGGGGCATTTAGGGAAAGACGCTGTAGGAAAAACCAGCCGGAAACTTCCCCGTCTTACAGCTGGTGCGGGGAGTAGTTTGGAATGAAATAAGCCCAAACTTTGATTTTTTCTTTTTTTTTTTTTTTTGCATAAAACAATGGCGAGCCGTGCTAAGCCTCAGCAGTGTTGCGCCTCCTTGGTTGCGGCTCGTTGCTGCCATCGCATGTCCAGGCCCCATTGCACAAGTCGCATTTCCGCCACCGCTGCTCGGGCCTGATCCTGCACACCCTTTCGGTTGCAGGATTTCCCCTCCAGCCCAGGAGACCTTCATATTTGCTACGTCTGCTGCACCAGTTCCTTGTTGCATGAAGTATCGGCGCGGCTGCTCCATCCTGGGGCTGAAGCATCTGCCGTAACTCCGTGCCGATCCCCTCGAGCTCTTGCTGCCGAATAAAGCTCTTGCAGGCAGCGATGCGGAGGCACCGGGGACCATCTCTCCCATCATCTTCATGGCAACGCGCTGCCGTGTGCACCGGCTGCAGCCCCAGCACCCACTGGGAACGGGGCAAAAAAATTGGGGGTGGAAGGAAAAAGCTCTCGCGTGTAAAACCAGCCAGATCTGCTGGTCGCTTCCACTGTCCTCCTGCCTCGGTGGCACGGCAAGAGCAGCTTGCGGCTGGCTTGTGCCACCTCATTGCAACATCTGCGGATGGGGAACACGCACCCGCTTGCCCACGGCCCCGGTGGCCCCGGTTTGACCGGACCTGTTTGTCTTTGAATTTGCATTCAGGGCCTGGCACAGACTTGCGTCCGCATAAACCACACCGATTCACGTAGCCGCACACGAGTCCCCCCCGCCAGACACCCACCACGGGGTGCTAGAGGGGTGCAGGGCCACGCGCCCAGCTCCTGCCTCGTCCCAGCAGCTCGTCCCACCGTCACGTCCCACCTTGCCTGGCCCTAAAATCCCAAGAGCAGCCTGGTTTGTGCTGGGGACTCAGGAAAAGCCAGGCAGGTCTTGCTTCGGAGGGTGGGTGAAATAAAAGCAGCTTGAAATGCCAGCGTGGGCCGGCTGCTCCTCTGCAGAAAAGATTTGCTCCCAAGCCCTCCCATAGAGTATTTAACGATGCCCGCTCGGTTGCGGGCCCCATTGGCCGGCACAGCGACGGAGGCGATGGCCCAGCCGTGCGTGCCCCCGTCCAGGCGCAGTTTCACGAGAAATATTGGTGAAACACGGCTGGTTCTTTCCTGGTGGAAAGTTTCAGCCTGAAAAGTTCCGGCTGACTCAGCCTGGCAGAGCTGCAGGCGGGAGGAGCAGCTGGGAGGGGAACCAGCAGCAGGTTTCTGCCCTTCCAGCTGAAGCCAAGGGACCCCAGGTTTGGTTTAAAACCTTTTTTTTCTTTTTTTTTCCCTATTTTTTTTTAAATTTTTTTTTTTAATTTTTTTTTAAACCTGGAAGCTTTCCCTGTGGGCTCCTTGCCATGGCAAGGCTGATTTTCCCGGCCTATCCCCATACCGCTGGCCCCCCGGTTCCCTGTCGGGGTCACCGAGCGGCGGCCCCCCCGGGATTCCCGCCCCGCCCCGAGACCCCGGGGATGGCGCGGCAGCATCACGTGGGCGGCCCCGCCCCGCCCCCGCGGCTCAAAGGGGCGGGGAGAGGGCGTGGCTCGGCTCGGCGGGCGTGGCCTGCTGGCAAAGTGAGCGGCAGCGAGGGGCTTTGGGCTGGAGGAGTGGGGCGGGGCCTGGAGGAGTGGGGCG
>NW_010973114.1:3497960-3515247 GCF_000737465.1 Haliaeetus leucocephalus
GTCGGGGCCGGGGCAGAGCCGCGCTGCGCTCCCCGGGGCCGTGTCGCCGGTCCCCGTGCGGTGTTTCTCCGCCGGGTTTCCGTGCTGTGTCCTCCGGCCGCCTTCCCTGCCGCGCCACCGCTGTTCCCCCCGTGCCGTAGGTCTGTCCCCACGCCGTGGCCGTGCTCCCGTGTCCCCACGCCGTGGCCTTGTCACCTTGCTGGGGCCGTGACCTCGTGTGTTTGTATGTGTCCCCCCCCGGCCATGGCTGTGCCAGCCTGCCGCAGCCGTGATCCTATGCCATGGCCATATGATTCCACGCCGTGACCGCGTGTCCCCATGTCACTTTGCCGTCCCCGTGAAGCCACGCGGTGGCCCGTTGGCCGTGCCAGCTGTCAAAGGTGCCCTTTGGTGGGCACGTCCCCCTGGTCCGGACCCATCAGTGCTCATCTGCAGCGGGTATTGTGCAAGAGCGGGTGTGAGTGCTCGCCCCAGCGCTTGAATATTAGGTGTAGACCAAGAGCAGCACCTGGTAATTAACTGCAGTGACTGTGAGGACATTGCTGGCCCGTTGCTCATGGCGTACAGCGGGACGGCCCGGACCAAAGTCTCAGAGGGTGACTGGGATTTGGGGAGCTCCCCGTTGCTCCAGCATGGCTCATGCCACCCTGCACCCTCCCTGGAGGGATGCCTGTGCCCGGGGGACCGTGCCACCTTGCCCTGGCACCCTTTTTTGCAAGCCTTTCTCAGCATCTTGCAGCACTTCCCAGGGCAGGCAGTGGAATAAATCCGCTTCTGCAGGAGCAACGGTGACCCCGGGTGCTTGCTGGCAGGGAACAAGCTGTGCTTGGACGCCTGTCAGAAACCTTTTCCCTAAATCTCCCAGCACCCAGACTAGTTTCGCCATCGCCCAGCGCCATCAGCCTGCAGATGCCCTGCCCTTCCTGCCTGCTGGCATCCCGTGGGAGGCCGCAGGGGAGCCGATCGTGGCCTCTCCCGACGCCGTGTCCCAGTGGGACTGCTCCGACACCTCGGCTCCATCTCCAAAAGCCAAACACAACCCCAGCGTGGGGAACCAGTTCCCGGTCCCGGGGGGGCACAAACGGCAGCTTCAGGCCCTTGCGGGAGAAAAGCCGCTGTATCCAACCATCACAACTGGGGTTGGGAATAGGGACCCCCTTCCAATGAGCCCCAAAGCCCTTGGGGTGGGAGGAGATGTGCTAACGGGGTGTCTGCCTTGCAGGGGCTGGCTGGCCTGGTGCCCCCGGCTGCGCACCCTCCTCCTGGACCTGCTCCTCATCTACATCTCCGTGCCCTTCCTTGTCCGCCTCTTCCCGGTCATGCTTACCAAATTCGTCTACCTGAACTTAGGTGAGTGCCCCGGGGCTGTCCCAGCTGGGAGAGTCCCCCCCCTAGGGATTCAGCAAGCAGGAGGCTGGGAGGGGGTCCCCAAAACATTGGGTGGCACCAGGACAGCACCCATCCAACCCCCCCTCCCTTGCCATGGGCTTGCAGAGGAGGCATGGAGGGACCTTTCCCGTTGGCGCCTCGTGTTTTGCAAGCTGTAATAACGCGGTGCCGCCGACCCTGTTTACTGCCTGAAGTTGCAACACATCTGGGCACGCGCAGCGTCAACGGGGCTAGAAGTCGGGTGGGATCCCTGGGTGGGAAAGCTGGCCCTTGGCTTCCGGACAAATAATTTAAAAAAAAATAACATGTTGCTTTGGAAAAATGGATAACAGCAGCTGGGTATGAGGGTTCCTGGGTTGCTCATGTGATGGCTGTGATTTCTCCATCAGTGGCATTCCCCTTCTTTGCGGACCTTCGGCGGCCGGAGCTGCTGCTGAACAATACCATCAGCCTGTACCTCACCACCGAGCCGGGCGTCACGGTCGGCATCTGGTGAGTGGGGCAGCCCCGGCATCCCGGGTGGGCACGGCCGCGTGGCTATGCCAGCGTCCTGGCTAAACTGGGTGAAGCCCCCCCCAGGCTAACCCCTTTCTGGTCCCCCCCAGGCACACGGTGCCAGGCAGCAGAGGGGCCGAGGCGCTGGGTAAGGACCAGCGCTGGTACGAGGAGGCACTTGCCGACGCTCACCCCGTGATCATCTACCTGCATGGCAATGGGGGGACCAGGCGAGTACCCCTGAGCGCCGCTGCGGGGCTGGGACCCTCCCCGGGGGGAGGACGGGGTGCGTCGCACAGTGTCTCTGCGTGGGGTGAGAACTGGCAAACTCGGTGCAGCAGCCGGTGGTGCCACAGGGCCGGGGCTGCTGCGGCGGTTTCTGACTCCATAAGTGGAAGAAAGTCCATTTGAGTTAAAGGGAAATATCAAAACCCACCTGCCCCAGAGCATCCAGCTCTCTCCTGGGAAGAGGTCACCCCGGTCCCTCACCGGGGAGGGTCCCCTGAGAGTCACTCTCCAAGCTTTAACCTCATTTTCCCCATCAGGGCTGCGAGCCACCGCGTCCAGTTCTTGAAGGTAAGTGGTCCCCTGTGGGGGGACTGGGACCTGCTGGGAGTAAGGCTCACGCTGGCTCCGGGGACCCAAGAGGGACCCTGGGCAGAGCGAGCCCGGCCACGCTGGGGGACCTGGGGGTGCATTCCTCCCCCCGCCGCCCCGGGATATAACGCGGTGCCGCTCCTCTGACAGACGATGGGGGCTGCTGACTTCCACATCCTGGCTCTTGACTACAGAGGTAAAGTCACCCCCTCCCTCTCATGGAGTGACCCCCTCCCGGAGCTGGTCCCCATCCTCCCAGGGTCGTGACATTGAGCCGTGTCCCCCCGCAGGCTATGGGGACTCCAGTGGGCACCCCACGGAGAGCGGCTTCACCACGGACGTCCTGGCACTCTACGACTGGGCCAAAGCACGGAGCGGGAACAGCAGCATCCTCTTCTGGGGACACTCCTTGGGGACAGGGTGGGTGAGGGGGGGACACCCCATGGGTGCCGGCTGATGCCGGACCCCACAGCCGGTCCCTGGGCTGTGACACTGCTGCCAGACCGGTGCCACGCAGGGATGGACCAAGGGCTTGGAGCAGCTCCTTGGTGGAGGCACCTGCAAAGCAAAACCCAGCAGGCAAGGGGGGGTCTGAGGGGTGCTCTGCACCCCGCTGGGGCGTCATGGCTGCTCCCCCTCACTGTGACCTCTCTTCTTGCAGGATTGCCACGAATGCGGCAAGGAAACTTCAGGAAGAGAGAGGTAAGGGCCAGCGTGGCTGGGTTAGCCCCACGCGGTGTCCCCCTCCTGGGGGCTCTGCACATCCCTGGCCGGATTTTGGGGGCCACATCAGAGCTGGGGAGCCTTGTCACTCTCTGCTCAAGCATCAGGCTTGGCCCCCGCAGTGGGGACAAGTGGCTGTCCCCCTCCTCCTTAGCAGGTGGGCACGTTGGCCTCGTGGCTGCTGCCTGGGATGGGAGCGTGGCAGCAGCCCCGGGGTGAGGACGACCCCCCCGTAGCCATGCCCGCTCTCTCCCCGCTCTGCCCTCAGGCATCCAGGTTGATGCCGTAGTCCTGGAGTCATCCTATACCAATATCCGCGAGGCGGCCACCCACGTCCCCATCTCCACGGTGAGCCCGGGGTCTCTGCCCCGTGGGGTCCCCCAACCACCTGTGCAGCAATCAAAGCCATGACCTAGCACAACCCCCCCCCAACTCTCTCCCTGGCAGCTCTACCGCCAGTTCCCGGGTTTCGAGTACCTCATCCTGGACTCGCTAGCCCTGGCCGACATGTTCTTCCGCAGTGATGAGAAGTGAGTGCCCAGAGAAGCCCCGTCCCCACGGGGCTGATGCTGGGACCACCTGGCTGGGGGGGAGGATGTGTGTGGGGTTGGACATGTCACACCGTGCAATCCCTGGACTCTCGTTTGTGTTTGCCCGGCTTACTCATGTTTTAGAAGTGGCTTTTTATTTGCATAACTTCAGATATCAATATTACTATGGAGCAAAGTCCACAAGCCAACAGCCTTTTTTTTTGAGCACTATGCGCTCGAGTCCCACACCCGCTGTGGCAGCTGGTGGGGGGGGGTCCTTCCCCCTCTGCGTTTGTGGGTGCCTTTGCTAAAAGCCACCTGGTTCACGGGTGTTTTTGAAGCCTGAGCGCCCTGTGTTGTGGCTTTAAGGTTATTTAGGTGCTGCGGTGCAGGGACAAGCAGCGTGGGCATCGCCCTGGGGCAGTTTAGCTGCCCTTAGTCAGCGATGGGCTGGGGTGGCTCTGAAAGGCAATGCCACCATGGGGGGGGTGTAACTGTGTGTGTGTGGGTCAGGGTTGCTGTGGGGGTTTTAGCAGCACCCAGGGAGGCTCCCACAGGTCTGTCGGCTGCGGGGGTGACTCCTCAGCCCTGTGCTTGCCGCCCACAGCGTGAAGGTGCTGGCCTGCCCGCTCCTCATCCTGCATGCAGAAGATGATGCCGTGCTGCCTCCGCACCTGGGCCGCCAGGTGGGGACCACCATTGCCTCCACGTGGGCTTTAACGGGGGTGGGCGCTGGTTTAGACTGGTTTTGGGCACGGGGGGGCTGGCCCCAGGGTGCTGGGAGGGAGGGTTGGGGTCCCTCGTGCATGCTGCTAACCACGCTCCCACCCCACGGCAGCTCTTCGAGATGGCACGCAGCGCCTACAAGGACAAAACCAAGGTGAAGTTCATTACTTTTCCCAAAAAGCTGGGCCTGGGCCATGACTACATCTCCTTCAACCCAGAGCTGCCCGCCCTGGTGAAGTAAGTGCTGCTTTGCAGAAATAGAGGGGGGGACATAGAATGAGCCTTGGCCTCTTCTGCCAGGGGTGCATCCTCCCCTGCTGCAACCATGCAGCTGCCTTCCCCCTCCTCCTTTCCTTCCCCTCCCTACGGCGCTTGCTGGCATCAATTTGTGTGTTCCAGTCACTCCTCGCTGCCCTGAGCCTGTCCTCAGCCCCCGTGTCACGGGGAGGTGGTCCTGGGGACAGCCCCCAGCTCCTTTTTGCCCTGGGTGCAGAGATGTAGCTTTGCTCTAAGCCCAGCTCAGACCCGCATCCAGGGATCAGAAATCACGCTCTCAAGCAGCACCAGACGGTCAGTGATACATCATAAGGTTTATTGTGTCTTGTTGCAGAGACTTCTTGAACATTAAGTGATGCCAGCCGCTGCGTGCAGCAACCACAAGCACTCCCTCAAACCCACACCAGGAACCCCTCGTTGCACTGAACTTACTGCTGTACGTAATAAAAACTACTGAGAAACTTTAAAATTCGCCCACTGCCTTGAGGACGCCAGGTTGTTACTCAGGGGATGGAGATAGTGCCGTGATCTGGGTGCTGCGCCTGGGACGGGACCACGTGAGCCGTGACCGGGAGCATCATATGGGGCAGTAAGAGAGGTACAGGGACCTGACCGCAAACACCCCTTAAGCCCCCTGGCACTGATGCCTTTAGGACTGGCAAGAGCTGCACCCCAAGTCCTGCTTCAGCATCACCTGCAAGGGCTCAGACAGCTGTGGCCAGCTGTGCTGCCCACCCCATCCCTGGCCGACCCCCACCAGCTCGCCCCTTACACCCTCTTTCTGCATTAGCGTTGGTGCGAGCAAGCCCGGTCCCTAATTTTAGGCTTCAGCAAACAGCCCCTTGGACTCCAATGGCACTTTTATTTTTAGCACCTATGCAAGCAACAGGGTGACATGGTTTCACTTTCTGCACAACACTTAGGTTATAAAAATCCACCCCCCCACACACTTCCCCGTCCGTAGGAAAGCTAGCAACAGCAACATAGAGACTAGACAGCAGAGACAATTTTACAGCGCACGTGCTCATGTCCCCCCCCGTGGCTCCGGCCGGCGGCAGCTCCGTGCCCCTACGCTGCCGTGCCATTGAGGGTCTTGTCCTCCGCTGCATCCCGGGGCTCGTTGGGCGGCGGGATCTTCAGGTCGGAGGGCTCCACGTGCCAGATGTCTCGGGCATACTCCTTGATGGTGCGGTCGCTGGAGAACTTGCCGGCCGCCGCGATGTTCCTGATGACCATCTTGGTCCATGCCTTGGAGTTCTGCAAGGAGAGCGGTGGGACGGTGCGGCCAGAGGCTCACGCCCACAGGTGCCAAGTTGGCCCCGAGACCGGCTTTCAACCAGGGACCCCCTGCAGCAGCACAGCCAGGAACCTCCTCGCCAGGAACCCATCTACGTCCACAGCCCCACCAGACCCCTTCTTCGGGATGGGATTTTGTGCCCCCGTCACAGCTCCCCCACCGCATCCCCAGGCTGGCACTCACCAGGTACAGCTCGCTGACCTTCTCCTGGCATTTGACGTAAGCCTCATAATCTGCGAAAACTTTAAACCTGTAGCGGCAAAGAAAAGGGGGGTCACTGACAGCAGAAATGCGTAGGTGGGAGCATGCAGCAGCGGCCGGTGGCTGCAGCGCACGGGGCTTGGGCTGCCAGATCTGGAACTTCCTCCAAAACAAACTTTTCAGACAAATTGATCTTCCCCAGGCCCTGTTTGTACAAAGCCCTGCAAGCCCACGGGTGCTGCGGCACGGGCTGGACCTCAGGTCACTGGGAAAACATTTCCCCAATGCAAATGCCCACAGGCCTTGGCTACTTAATGCTCCGGCCAGGAAAGCCCTCGAGATACCTAAAAGCATCTATCACTTGGCGAGGGCTGCGCACCCAAATGTGTCTTGGCCTTAATGTACCCCAGGCTTTAATGCGGCAAGCGTGAAGTGCCGTACATGGAAAACCTTTTGTGCCCATGGAGCATCAGTCGCTCTTCCACGTGCGCAACATCAGGGCCAGAAAATGGGAAGTTATCAGCCAGAGGGTGGATGGTTGGTGCAGGGGGCTGCTCTGCCCAGGCACAGGGAGTTTGGTGGAGAGACCCAACCCAGGGGATGGACGGCATCCCAGGCCTCACCGGTCATGGTGGAAGAGCATGTTGACCACATCTTTGAAGAGGTCAGGCTCGTTCGGGGAGAAGAAGCCGCTTTTGATCTGGTCAATGGCTTGCTTCAACTCGGGGAGCCGGTTGTAATACTCCTGGGCATTGTACCTGGTAGGAAAGGGTTGATATGAGACGGTGCTGCTCCGGCTGCCCACGGTAGCACCCCCGCGGCATCCCCAGCCCTCACCCTTCCCTGTCCAGCTCCGTGACATCCTCCACCCTCATGCCGAAGATGAACAGGTTTTCCTCTCCAGCTTCCTCGGCCATTTCCACATTGGCTCCATCCATGGTGCCGATGGTCAGAGCTCCGTTCAGCATGAATTTCATGTTCCCTGTACCCGACGCCTCAGTGCCCGCCGTGGAGATCTGCTCTGACAGGTCAGTAGCAGGGATCACTGCCAACAAAACACACGGACACAAGGGGGGCTCATGGTGACCAGCTTTGGGTTTGTATCATGCCGAAAGACCTCAGATCTGTTGTCTTGCAGTGATGGAGCCGTGGGCTGGTGGACAGCCACAAAGTGGACATCCCCTCCCCAAAGCGTGCCCCCCGTGGGCTACCTTTCTCTGCCAGCGAGACCCTGTAGTTCTCCAGGAAGATGACCTTCAGCTTGCTCCCCACAACGGGGTCGTTGTTCACCACCTGAGCCACAGTGTTAATGAGCTTGATGATCATTTTAGCCATGTGATATCCTGGGGCAGCCTAGGAGAAAAGCCACGGGTGAGCCCGGAGGGCTGGTGCCAGAGGCAGGAGAGGAGCACGCAGCCCCCACGTGCCCAGGGAAGCACCCGCTCAGCCCTGCTCCCATCCCTCATCCAACTCGTGTTGTGCCACCAAGTTTTTGGGGGCTTTCATGTCCATAGGCAGCAGAACCTTGCTTGAGTTGAAGCCAACACGTCCTGCCTCAGGGCTTCCCAGAGGGCTTCGGGGATGCAACCCCACGATAACATCTGCACCCAAATCCGCTAGGGCATTTTCAAGGACTTCCTCCCAAATGCCCGAAACTCCTGACCCGACTTACCTTGCCCCCAATGATCACTGTCCTTGGCACAAACAGCTTCGCAGGATCCCTCCTGATGCCTGGAGAAGACAGCAGTTGCGGTGTCACCCTCTGTTTTAGCTGCAGCCCCAGGGGGATAGGGATGCTCGTGCAGCCCCAGGGAAGCCCGTCCCCTTGGGGTGCGTGGTGGCTTACGGTTGTACATGGTGACGATGTGCAGGCAGTTCATCAGCTGCCGCTTGTACTCGTGGATCCTCTTCACGTGCACGTCGAACATGGAGGAAGGGTTGATCTTCACCTTGTACTCCTTCTCCAGGTACAGCGCGAACTTCACCTTGTTCTCCTGGGTCAGGGCAGGGAGCGCGTCAGCCCCCGAGCCTGCGTTCCCCCCCCGCCACTGCCATGCCTGCACCCCTCACCTGCTTCACTTTGGCCACCTCCCGGATGAAGAGGTCGTCGTCCACAAACTCGTGCAGCTTTGTCAGCTGGCTCAGGTCCCGCACGTAGTCCTCCCCGATTTTCTGCAAGAGGAACGCAGGCAACGCGCTGACCGCGGGCGGCCGCCTTCAGCCGGCACGCTGCTCCCGCCCGGCAAAGCCAACGGCGCTCGGAAAATGGGAGCGGGGGGACTGGGGTGGGATGCGGACAGAGCTTGACCATTTAAAAGATGTAAATGGCTGAGGTTGGAGTGGCGTCCCCCGGGAACAGCGTTCCTGGGGTCGGGAAGGGCTGGGGGCCAGCGCACTCCCCCCGACGCCATTACCTCTGCGATGAGCTCCGCCAGCCCGGGGTTGCAGAGCAGGAGCCAGCGCCGCGGGGTGATGCCGTTGGTCTTGTTCTGAAACTTCTCCGGCTCCAGCGCTGCGAAGTCTTTGAAGCTGAGAGGACGAGGAGGGGACAGCTTCAGGCTCACCCACCTGGTACCACCACCATTTCCAAGCCGAGGGTGATCCACCACCCCCTCCCTCCCCGTGCTTACACTTGAGTCTTGACTATTTCGGAGTGGATCTTTGCCACGCCGTTGACGGCATGGGAGCCGACGATGCAGAGATGGGCCATGTTGATCCTCTTGGTGCCTCCCTCCTCTATCAGGGACATCCTCCGCAGCCGGTCCACGTCGTTAGGGAAGAGGGACGCGATGTGCTGCCGGTGGAGGTGGGAGAGGTGGTGAGCGGTGCCGACGTTTAGGGATGTCCCACCCGATGGCTCCCAAAGAGAGGGCCACAGCGATGTCCCCGGTGCATTCAACACCAGCCAGAGCAGTGGCTTTTTACTCCAGAGTGATGGTGCAAACCCCCTCCAAGGGATGCCCTTCCCCAGCACGGATCTCTCTGGACAAAAGGACCCCCCAAGCCCCCACGGAGAGGGGCTTGTGGGCACGTGCTTGGCCAGCCTCATGCTGCCAGACCAGGAGGCCAAATCATCATCACCTTTGTAACCCCAACATCATCCTTCTCCAGGGTGAATTTAGCATTTAGGGAGCAAAGAAGTGCCAACAGGTAAGTTGGTAAGCAATGGGTGAAGTCTTTAAAATAGCCACTAACTGCGGGATGCCAACAGACGGGTGGGAAGGGCTTTTCCTACACACCAACCTCTCAAAATAGCAGCCAAAACTACACGGCCACATACCAACATCATCGGTTTGTGTGTTCCCCTAATCCCAACAGCACAACCCTTGCCACCCCCGTCCCCCTCTCCGGAGAGGGCTCCTGCGCTGTCCCAAGGCACTTACATCCAGGTGTCTCTGGTTGATCTCGTAGATGATCTGCAGGTGTCTGGGGAGCAGCTTCTCCACCAGGTCCACTGGCCAGCGCTCCAAGGCTTCGGGGAGCACTGTGTGGTTGGTGTAGGCGAAAGTCCGCTTGGTGATGTCCCAGGCCTGCCGTGGGGAGAGCCGGTGTTGAGCGGCGAGGGTGGAGGCAGCCCCGGGTGGGTGCCAGTACCCACGCGTGGTCCTCCCGCAGTGGCCAGCAGCATGGCCAAACCGGCTCCTTCAAGTCCATACTGGTTAAACCCAACCAGCAGCCACCCAAGTCACCAGCAAAACTGGTTCCCCAGCTCCTCCGCTGTGGGTGGGCGGGACGGTGGGCACAATTGGAGGGCACCCAGGGGCCAGGTCGGGTCTCCCTACCTTATTCCATGGCAGCTTCTCGATGTCCACGAAAATCCTCATCAGCTCAGGGATGGCCATGGCAGGGTGCGTGTCATTCAGCTGGATGGCAACCTGTGGGGAGGGCAGGGGGGACACGTGGCGGACATGTGGGCACCCCACTGCGCAAGTCAGCCAGGCACCCATGGGGGGGTCCCCAAAACCCCTCCAGCCCTGGGTGTGCATCTGGGAGGCGTTGAAAAGAGCTCCAAGGCACATGTCAGAGCAACCCTGGCTCGTACCTGGTCGGGGAAGGAATCAAACACGGTTCGGACACTCTCCGTACTCCCGAATTTGGATGCTTTGAAGCGGCGTATGATGTCCTGGAGGGTGGCAGCCACGACGAAGTACTCCTGCTTCAGCCGCAGCTCCTTCCCCTCAAAAAACTGCGAGCAGAGGAGTGGGAGGATTGCACCGCGCTGCAGGATTGCACCGCGCTGCAGGATTGCACTGCGCTGCCCAGGCACGTCTGTGCCAGAGGAGCTGTGCTTCCCGGGGCTCCCTCCTGCACGGGGACCCACGCCAGCACACATCCACTGCGCGGTGTGGCAGGACCCCCCGGTGCTGGTTTTGGCAGCACCTCAACCCCCGACGTCTTCTCACTTCCCAGCTTTCAGCACAGGGGTTTTGAGATGTGCTGCTACAAACAGAGGTTTAAATTCCCCCGCCCTGAGCATTGCCGAAAGCTGTTCTCCCCTGTGCCCTGGTTTGAAAATTTTGGCTGCAAAAAAAGATACTGGGGCAATGGGAAGGAAAGCCACAGGGGCTGTATTAGCTATGTCTAAGACAAAAATGAAAACCACCATTCACGCAGCATAAAACATCAACCTGCTGGTCTGCGAGAGAGGATCTGCAACCTCACTAGTGGAGCTGTGGTGCTCCCAGCTCTGCTCACCAGGCTGGGGTAGGATTAAATGGGAAAAAAAACCTATCAGGGCCTGCCCAAAACAGGCTGCAGAGCAAGGAGAGCCGCCCTTCATCACCCTCCCCTGCTCCGCAGCTTGTTTTGTGGCCAGGGAAAGGCTGTACATCCCATCGCGCCTCCGTGCCAGCCAGCGTGCAGCACTGCAAGAACACCCGCAGCAAGAGGTTGGGATGCAAAGGGCAATTTGAGGCACAATCTCCGGTCCTGGGCTGCAAGGGACAGGCAGGAAAATGCCAGCAGTGTTCATCAGTTTGCCTTCATGTTCGATTTTGAAACTCGAGGAACGTTTCTGCAGCAGAACGTGCTCATTCCTACTCTCTCCCCGTTACCGCACCGAGCATGGATTTGCCCGGGGAACGGACTCGTCTCTGCTGCAGCCCCGGGCAGCGCTGGCAAGAAGCAGCAATCCCCATCCAAGCGCTACAGGCGGCTTGAAACACACCTAAAACATCTCTGCAGTGTCCTGGCGAGAGGGGCTGCTCTGCAATCTTTAGCCATCCCTAAAAGAGAGACACCCCTCCATCCCGACTTACGTTGTCGTTGGGGTAGAGGACACGGGATATGTTCTCCGCCAGGTTTCTGTCCAGCACGGCCTGGATGTAGTCTCCGACGTTGACTGGGGAAGAGAAAAGGGATAAGGAGGGCGCGGGACCCCCCCAGCGCCCCGTCCCGCGTGGCACCCTGCCAGCACCCACTTACAGTCCCGCAGGTTGAAGTCGTTGGGTGCCCGAGCCGACCACAGGCGCATGGTGTTGACGGTGTTGTTCATGTACCCCGGCACGGGGGTATCGTAGGGCAGTGCCAGCACCACCTAAAACATTGGCAGGGCAGCCGGAGCCGGGCTGCGTCCCCGCCTGGTGTCCCCCCACGTACTCCCTGCCCCACCGGAGCCCTCCCACCCCACAGACCCTCCTGGAGGAGTGAGGTCAGGGTTGCATCCACCTTCTTGGGGTTGCACGCGTGGGGACATGCTTGGTATCCCCAGTCCCTGCCCCGGGGATACCCCGGCTTCTCCGTGTCTGCCCGGAGGCTGGTGTTTGCCAGAAGTGCTCAGGGGATGGAGAGAGGCTTGCGAGCGTCAGAAGCTTAATTTAAGCCATCGTGCCGGGCTGTGCATTGCACGCAGGCCTGCTGGAGGTGCTTTTGGGTATTTCAGGGGTTGGCTGCAGACGTGGAGCAGCAAAAACCTGTCCCCATCCCTATGTCCAGCTGCACCCCAGCCCCGTACCTGGGTGTCAACCCACTTGGCGCTGGCAGCAGTGTGTTCCACCCGGCCGTAGAAGTGCACGGGCAGCATGTACTCGGGACGGGCTTTTTCCCAGGGATTGCCGTGCCGGAGCCAGTCGTCGGCTTCTTCCACCTGCCAAAGGGAGCGAGAGCGGTGATGGGGCCACCCAGCCCCGGGGATGTCCCCGGGTTGTGTCACATCAGAGGATGGCCGGGAAAGGCTCCGGCTGCTCGCTAGCAAACGGGATGCTTTGGAGTCTGTCTGCCCTAAGCCCGGATTTTGGTGCCGGAGGGTGAGCCTGGAGGCAGGGCTCTGCACAGACCACCCTGAACCCCAGGGTCTCGCTGCCGCAGGGGTGATGGATGGGGATGAGGAGGTGGGGGTGAAAGCAACATTTCCCTTAGCACACCGCTAACACCATCGTGCTGCGACCGAGACGGCATTCGTCCTCTTAATTGGAGTTTCCATCTCAGCCTGCAGGCTGGCTAACGAAGCGGGCTCGTTCCCTAGCCCAGCAGGGCTGTTACGGGGAGAGCCCGGGTTAGACATCGCCTTTAGCAAGGCTGGGTCAGAGCTCTGGGCGGCAGGCGCGATGTGTGAGGGTCAGAGGAGATGAGCCCTGTTAGGACGCAGCAGGCAGGGAATCGCTAGCTCACAGGGCCGAGGAGGAAAGGCATCCACTTGCCGACTGTAGAAACAGCTTTTTGGAGATGCTCAGAAGGTCCCTCCGGGTATCCAGGGTTGCCTCCCACCAGGGGTTTTGCTGATACACACGATGTTTTCCATTGCATTTCCAAACCAGCCTCTCCCACCCTCCAATGCTTTAACCCAAGCATTGAGGACCAGAGCCGGGCTGGGGGGCTGGATCTGGCCTCCCCCAGACCTCCCCACACCATCCCTGTACCACCTCAACGAAACCATCCCCACCCCACGAGGAGCAGGGACACGACATCTCCATCCTTGCGGGCTCCACGTGGCCACGGAGAGGTGGAAGCACCGAGCTCTCTGCTCCTACAACAGCCCCAGAAAGGGGTCCCGCTCCCGGCGAGGATACGGCTCATGTCCCCGCTATGCGGGCAGGCATCTGCCACAAAACCGGCTCGGGAGGAAAGGTTTTCACGCTGATGACTCGCAGCTTTTTGCTAATTAGCGGGGTGTCCTGCGAGGCAGATCCGCTCCCCTCCGTGCTGCTGCACCGAGCCGCTAACAGGCTCGACCGGGAACCGTGACACCGGACTGATCCCCAGCCCCGCGCGCCGGAGCCAGCTGGGATGAAAGATGAGCTTCCCTGCTGCAGGGAGGGATGCTATGTGCTTGCACCGGTTTAAGAAGTTAAACTTGTTCGAGAAAACATCTGACAAGTTTTAAACATCACAGCACCAGCTCTGGCTGCAGCAGTCTCCAAGCGAAGGCAGAGTGTCTGTACACCCCGATCGTGGCCTGATCTGAGGGGGAGGATGGACTCGGGGCTTCGGCTGTGCCGGGGGAAGGCGAGAGCTGCTCGCCTCTGTCCGTACCTGCCAGCCGTCCCGGATCTTCTGGTTGAAGATGCCATACTCGTAGCGGATGCCGTAGCCGTAGGCTGCCAGCCCCAGCGTCGCCATCGAGTCGAGGAAGCAGGCTGCCAGGGAGAGGGGAAAGCAGTGAGCTGCGCTTTCCCAGGGACCCGGGAACCTCGGGAAGACAGCGGGTCCTTCTCCCCATGGACAACCGATGGCAGCATGGGAGCAGCCGCCCCGCAGGGACACGAGCCGCTGCCGCTCGCTCGCCGGCCACCCAGCACCTCTCGCCCTGTGCTGGAAAGGCTGGAGCAATAAATCCCTCCGGGTTTAGGTACCCCCCTGCAGCAGATGCAAAGCCCCTGGGGCTGTACCCCACCACCCAGGCAACGAGACCATTCCGGGGGGGGGTCTCACTCACCAGCAAGCCTGCCGAGACCGCCGTTGCCGAGACCGGCATCCTCCTCGATTTCCTCCAGCTCTTCCATGTCCAGCCCGAGCTACAGCCGAGAAGGAGAAGGCGATGGGGCTGGAGACTCTCAGAGCGCCCAGCCCCGTGGAGATGGAGGGACCACTGGCACGCACCCCTGGGTGCTGCCCAGCGCCCACCGCTGCTGTCCCTCCTTGCAGGTGGGCTCCAGGAAGGGTGGAAAAGGCACCCGACCCTGCAAAACCCATCCCCGCAGGTGGGACACCGTGATTTGCACCCAAAGCACCCCCTCTCTCCCTCCCCTGCTGCTCCGCGCCACGGCAGGGACCAGCTCTGGTGTTTAAAGTCACTCCACCAGCCTTTACAACGGACACGCGCGCCCTCGACCTCGCCGTGGACAAGCTCCTGGGGGTGGGGGGCACCCACCCATAATCAGGGCACTGCTCTCGTGATCCCAGATATTTCAGGCCAGTCTCCCAGCACCCCCATCCTCCTGGGGCAGGCACCCCGGTGCCCATCCCCCTGTCTCCAGGCATCACCCTTTAACAGAGACACCCAGAGAAGCAGCTTTTACAAGGAAGTTGAAAGTTTCCAGCCTGGGATGCTGTGGGAAGAAGAGGTTTTGCCTACGCAAAGCTCCTCAGGCAGCTCAGCGGGAAATAAGATGGTGCCTTGTCAGGGCTGAGCTACCTTTTCCCATGGAAATCCCTTGGTCCAATGTCCCCCTGGTGTCCCACGGGTCACAGCAAGCGGGGATGGCCCCAGTCCCGTGGTCACCCACGTGGGAGGGCCGGACCCTGCACCGCTCACACGTAAGCAGGCAGCACCTTCTCCCAAACCAGACGGTCACAGACAAGTCCGGGAGCACCAGCACCGGTCGTGGCCTCACCGGTGTTTCATGGCACTAGGCTGCACAGCTCTGAATTTCATCGGCAGCCCTGAATACCCAGAAATATTTTAAGTGATTTGTATTATACCAAACATTTTATTTTAGAAACGTTTGGCATTTATGTCCAGGGAGCTCAGCATATGCAGTAAGGAGGATATCCCTCACACCTTTACCTGCCATTGCTGCAAAGAGGATGATTTCCAAATAACCTCGCACCTTCTGCTTCCCCAGACTACCACCAAGCAGTATCCCAGGCTCTTCCCTTCCACCCTCACCCCCAGCCAAGCTGCCCTCCTCATTGCAAGGTCAACAGATTAAAAAAACACAACCCCCCCCCCTAAAAATAAGTTCCTCACCTTCGAACGCATTTGCTCGAAAGCTGCTCTGGCTGTTGTGCAACCACCCCAGCCACGTACGACAGCGCACGTGCAAGTGGTGCAAACGCAAGGTGGGGGCGAAAGGAGCCACCCAAAAACCTTCGACAACCCGATTGCCACGCGGCACCAGCGCCAGGCCAGGGTTGAGTTAGGCCAAGGTTTTATTCCCCTCCGCCGTTGCTTATAGTTATTACCAGCCTCATATATACAACCCTGAGTTTCCTCAAGGTATCGCCTGCGGCTCAAGGAGTGGTTTGCAGCCCGGTTTGGTAAAACACGGGGATACGGAGAGCACCGAGCCCTCCCGGTCTGGGTCCGCACCGACCCCTGCGATGCTCACCTGGTAGATGGCTTCGTCGCAGGCGTTCTGCAGCCCCAGGTTAATCATGGTGTTCTGCAGCGTCCGCCCCATGTAAAACTCCAGGGAGAGGTAGTAAATCCTCTGAAAGAGAAAAACCACCCGCCAGTCACCTTCCCCGGGGCCGGAGGAGGCTCCTCTGGACCCCAGAAGCTGCTATCGGTTGTTATCTCGAAGCAAGAGGAAAAAAACCCTGACTCTCAACAGGGCAGGGTGGTTTGCACTGGGAATTTGAGGGCTGGAGCTCCTCGGGGGCCCCGAGGCGGCCGTGCCCTGCAGCCCCTTATCTCCTGCCGCTGCTATTTCCCAAGCTGGGAAGAAGGTAGTGCCGAGGCGATTTTGTTTAGACAAAACACCCTGTCCGAGAGCAGGGACAGCTCCAGGATGGTCACCCCGAACATACCGGTGGCCGCGGCAGTACAAAGTTAAACTTTAAAAAAGGAGATGTTTCCTAACGTCACCCTGAGCTGCGACGCAACTGCAAAACCAAGCGAACTGCCGGTGCCGGATGCGTGCGGCACCCGCGGGGACACCGGCTTCCTCTGCCGTCCCCGGGGGGGGTTCAGTCTCAGGACCACCGCATGCTCTCGCCTCCCCTCTTGCTGACACGACGGGCACAGGATGAGGCCGGTAACACAGAGGCTTGTGTAAGCCACTCCCCGGCGTCAGCACCGGCAGGTTTTAAGGAAGGATTTAGGCTGGAGGAAGTCGCTGACTTGACACGTTTCCCCAGGACCTGCGCGGGGTCGTGCTGGTGAAGGGATGTGCCGGGCAGGATCGGTTGGGCTTACTGGTTGGGTCCTCGTGAAGCTGGAAGCAGCGACGCTGGGTGGATGGCACCCAGCACGGCTCGGCTATACAGGAGAGTCCCCAGATTCAAGCCCTGGAAAGAGGCTCATCCTTTTTTTTCTCACCCCTACGCGACACGAGGGGGGGAGTTGAGCTATCAGGGGCTGGCAGGGTCCCGGCGAGGTGTTGGCACGGTCACCCTCGCAGGGAGAAAATTGGAACCGACAGGGCCATCCAGGTGTCAGGAGGGGATTACTGCTTAATCCCCCCTGGCAGCCGGAGCCCCGCGCTCGGTACAAGCCGGCGGAGATGAGCGGCATGGACTGCAACTCCTGCACCAACCGGATCTTTCCCCCCGCTCGGGATCGCTGTGGCACAGATTAGGCTTGCGCCTATTTTAAAGGAGGCCTGCTTGCGGCTAGCTCCGGCTTCGTTTTAAGCCTTTCGACTAATTCACCCTAGAAGGCTTTGCTTATGGTAGACCGCACCCACGCCAGCGCCGCGGGACGATAAACGCTGTTCCCGTGCCCTGCACCCAGCTCCCGGCCAAGCCGCTGTTTGTTTTGCAAAGCAAAGGACAGTGGCCTCGCTCGTTAAAGTCCAGTCCCCTCCGCTCGGCAAAGTTAAGGGGAAGAGAAGAAAGCCCAAGGAAAAAAAAAAAAAATATCCGAGCCCTCCCACCGTTCTCTCTTTTCCCACCGCGCGTTCGCAGAGGGCGGCTTCGCACCCGCGGGGTTACGGCGGCCGCCCGAACTCCC
>NW_010973114.1:3515257-3515658 GCF_000737465.1 Haliaeetus leucocephalus
CACCGCCCCCCACCCCGTCCCCCGCAAGAACCGGGGTGTCCCCGTGTGTGTCCCCCCCACCACGACCCCAGCACCCCCCTCCTCGCTCCCACCTTGGGGTCTTTCTCGTAGTAATACTGCTGGGTGCGGATCCAGCGTCCCACCAGGTGGTCCCGCACGGTGTGGGCCAGGGCGAAGTAGTAGTCCCGTGGGGTGGCCACGTTGCGGTCCTTGACCAGGGTGAAGTGGAGGTGCCGGTTGAAACCCCGTTTCAGTTCGGCCACGCTCTCGGCTCCCACGATCCCGCGGATGCTGATTTGTTTGCGCCGCTCCTGGTCCGACAACGGTCGCGACATCCCGGCGGGGCTGCGGGGGGGCACGAAGTGCGTGGGGGGGGATATGTTTGTGCGTGGGTTGGGTGG
>NW_010973114.1:3515904-3587177 GCF_000737465.1 Haliaeetus leucocephalus
CCCCTGCCCGCTCTCCTTTCGCCTCCTCACTTTTTCTCTGCCCCTTCTCCTCGATCCCTCTGGAAAACAGCCCGGGATCGCTTCGGGTGGGCTCCGTGGCTGCCCGCCGTGTCCTGCCCCCGGTTCCTCCGGAGGGCAAGAATCGCTGCTGGGAGTGCACAACGCAACACCTCTTCCTCTTCCTCCAGCCTCGAGGGTTTTCCCTGCCCAGTTCTGCAAAACTAAACTGCACGAAGCAGAAAAGCAAGAGAACCCTACGGGCCGGCCGGGCCACGCCTGACCCAGGCGCCCCGACTGTCAGGACCGAGCAGCACCAGGTTCCACGCCAAGCGAAAGCCTGCGGTGGCTCACCAAAGATTTAGGAACTGACCCAAACTGCACGTGTGCAACATGGAAAAAAACCCAACAACCCAGGAATGTGACCCATCTTCTGGTTTTTCACAGGGCAAATCGAAGGATTATTGTCCCAGTGGAAAACCTGGGCATGGTTTCCCTGCCAGTAGTTGCCAGACGGAGCAGACAGGGCTTCGGTGCATAGAGCAGGTATTTCACGTTCGGGACCCGTCCTCCAGCGCAGGTGGAAATTGCAGCCACGCAAATGGCGCCGTGCGAAGCGCTCCGAGAGCTGCCAAGAGCTTGGAAGTCGGGAGCCGGGATGCAGCTGGCGAGTGGCTCTGCCCTCGTCTCCAGAGCCCGTCCCCGGGCGGTGGGTGTCCTCTGGCCCTGGGGTTTTTCCCTCCCCCCCTCCAGTGCAGGACTTACAGGCTGGGTTTTACTTGCTGCAGGGAGGATGCAATTTCCCGCATCTCTGGTGTCCTGGGCACATTCCCTCTCTGGAAGGGACGAGCATCGTTCTGAGACATAAATGCACTTAATGCAGTGCATTAGTGTTTTCCTCCTTTAGCCCTGGACTCTAGCCCACGATGAGCTCAGAGGCCTCACATTGAAAACCTCTCCTGAGGCACTCTGAGAAAACATAGAGCAGGCACCGATATCCCAACAGCGAGTCCTTCTCAGGCCCCTGGGAGAACCGTCCTTGCCTTTCCTTCGGAAATGGCCCCAGCACCGCTCATTCCTTAGCGTTTGCCCCTATTTCTGGAAGAAAGACCCCCCCCCCCAAGGGATTTTAATGTTGCCAGCACTGCATCGCAACGGTGCTGGGCTGTTCCACTTCTTGACACCTTGTGATTTCTATCATTTTATCTTTCTTCCCCACCTGGTCCTTGCCACCATCTCTCGTCCTGGATGGGGTCTCCAGGCAGGGGCTGGTGTTGGGGATGCAGCGGCTTGTCCCCCCGGGGAGATGCTGCTCTGTATCCAGCCTAGGTAATTCCTCCCTCCAGCTGGATGCCATCCCTCCTTCCTTACATCCCAGCTCCTTGGCATCCAAGACCATCCCTCAGCCCCCCAAACTCCCCAACGGGGACAGTGAAGGGATGTGAAGTGCATGGCGGTGACCCACACCGGCGGGGACAAGATGGGAACCGAAGCCAGGGGCTGTGGCGGTGCAGAGATGCTCTGGGAAGCTCTGCCCTTCTCTCGTAAAAGTCCTTTATTAGAACAGCAAACATGACACTTCTCTTCAGTACAGCGGCTGTATGCAGCTATCATCGCGGTACAGGGGGACGACGTCTTACAATCACTGGGAGTCTAATAAGCACCATGAACATCCTAAAGAACGGGGGATAACGGCTGAGAGAGGAGCCCCGGGTGAGCCGGCCACGGGGGCTCGTCAGGAATTCACCAAAGAGCTGCTCGGCGTTGTCCCGCAACACGGCTCTCCTGCAGCTGAGAGAAACTCCTCGGTGTAAGTCAACAAGATAGCACCCATCCAATAAATTAGGTAAACTTAATACTAGAGCAACAAGGGAGCGAATGGGACCGTCCTAGAGGAGGGCACGCTGGAAGGGAATGGTCTATTTACACTGGTCTTTCTGCTGGACCGGTACTCCCGTAGCATCCCACCTGACCCCGGATCGATGAGCTGCAGCTCTCCGGCCAGGCTGGGCACGCTGGCACCCACCCGGCAGCGACACCGCTGCCGCCCCCAGCTCCGCCAGCCACGCCGGGAGAAGGCGAGGGACCGAAAAGCGAAGCGTGGGGACATGCGCATGCAGACGCCCTCGGCACGGGAACGGGGGGCTGGCACCGGGCACGGCGCCCACGACCTCCCGCTCCTCTCCTGCCTCTGAATTACCAGAAAGTCAGGGTAGGGAGTGGAGGCTGACGGGAACTGCTGCCGGCAGCAGGTGCTGGCAGGGCAGCGGGCGCGTATTCCTGAGTGCGTGGCAGGGCTGTGGCCAGCTCTCCTTCCTCCCCATCCCCACCCTCATCCCCATCCCCATCCCCATCCCCATCCCCATCTCCATCTCCATCTCCATCCCCCGGCTCCCCATCCCCATCTCCATCTCCATCCCCGGGCTCCCCGTCAGACCCTCACTGCAGAATGAATTCTCCGGTGAACGGAAGGACACTATCAGTTAGTATTTAAGGCTAGGCTTTATACGGCAACTATAAAAAAATAAACGCTAATCTCCAAAGAGCCGGGCGAGGGCTCTCCGGTGTATGGCTGTGGCGCGCGTGCCGGCGCCGGGCTGTGGGGAGCCGGGGGAGAGCACCGGGAGCCCGGAGCACCCGGGGACAGGGCAGCCACCCCTCTGCCCCACCGCTGCACCCCACAGAAACGCCTCAGGGGGACAAGGGACAGGGCTGGGTGTTTTGGTAAGGGCACGGAGACTGACTGGTAATCCAGGACCCACTGCGACACATGACCGAGGGCACTCTGCAAGAAAGGCCACGGGGGAAAGAAATATCCTGCAAAGTAATGGGGCTGGCGTGGGCGACAGCTTTCCCGTGGCGGGGATCCCTCCTCGGTCCCTCCGGCCACCCCCCCGGCGCAGCGTGGGAGGGGAAAGCACTCTGCCAAACGAGACAAAACTGCCCCCCTCCCCGAAACCCCAACTCAAATCAATAAAACCAAACCTAAAAGCGGACACAGAGGAACATCTCAGGCTACCTAGGTACTTCATCAGCCAAAAAGAGCTAAACAGCGAAGCGCGCACACACACAGGACAGTGCGGGAGGGTGGAGACCAGGGACGGCCAAAAGCCAGGTTCTTCCTTCCCGCTTTGCCTCCCCGTCTCCGGCCGGCAGCCGAGCAGGGACCCGGCGGCTCGGCAGCCGGCCTCGTCCCGCAGGAGGGAACGGGCTGGCTCCTCTCGTCTCGAGAAGAGGCAGCCGGCTCCGGGAGCATCCTCATGGCATGGCTGAGCGCGAAGCGTAGAATTCGGGGACCGGCAGACCGGTGTGCAGCGTCACCTGCAATGAAGAGATACGGGGCTCACCTGCATCCCTCCGTGCCCGGCGGGATAGCCCACGGCACGGCAGCTGGCGCGTTGTCCCCGGGGAAGGGCAGGAGCAGCACCCGGGGAGAGGCAGGATGCGGCCAGAGACGTTGCCCATCGCTCCTCCTGCCCCACTGCACCGGGGGCCTGGGGTGGGTGGGAAAGGCCATCACCAGGACCATGGTGGTGGCTCCATCTTGCTGCTTCACGACTTGTTTGCACTGCCAGGATCCCCTACACAGCTCCAGCGTGAAGCACCAGGGGTACCAAGCCCCAAACATTCCCAGCCGGCTGCAGACAAATCCAACAGCCAGCTGTCAGAGAGGGGGGACACGGCAGCAGCTGGGTTTTTCTGCAGATGGGATGGACAAAAAGGGTATGGAGGGGCCTGAAGGACACTGAAGCTGCTTGGTACAGAAGGAGACCCCTGAGAAGCCCCCGAACCGAGCACAGGCTTTACAGTGGAGGGGTCGTGGCCGACTGCTGGTGGGAGGAAGGACCTCTGCAGTGGAGAAGCTGAGCAGCAGTGGGATGCTGGGGCAAGGCCATCCTACGGCTTAGGGGGATGCTCAAGTGCAACCTATAACGGTCCCTTCCAACCCAAACCATTCTATGATTCTATGAAAATGGGAGCTAGGTCTCGGCCCGGCATCATCCGGGGATGGGGAGAGACACAGCAGAGACTGCAACATAGGGACAAAGGGAAAGCGAAAGAAATACCAGGGACCCGATGCTCACTGTGTCCAGGAAAACCCTGGTCCATAAGGGATACGGGCAGGCTCCGCCTGTACAGACGGAGCGGGCAAGGGGCCAGGTCCTGCAAATACCCACAGAGGCACCGAGGAGCTGCGCAGGGACAATTCGGTTCCCTCCACAAATGCTTTAATTTGGGAGGAAAGCACAATTCCTTCTTTTATTGGAACAGCACCATTTTCTCCTTCAGATACAGATTTAGAAAAAACTTTGTCTAAAATACAATTATTTCCCTCCTAATTAGAGTAATTTTTAATTACTCATACACGTTTGAAGAAGGATAATGAATGGCTTGGGTTTATTAGCAGCCTTTTATCAGCATCCCATGGGACTTCTCTGTTGTCAGGGGATTTAAGCTCTGCCTTGCCCAGAGAACTGTCAGAAAGCAGAGGGGCTCTAGAAACGCACTCGTCTTTCAGGGCTGTGTAGAAGATTGTGGTAGGAATTAAACCCATCAGAAAGCAGGTCGGTTTTTACCACACCAAATTAATACAGCAACCTCTGAAAACAGGGCAGACAAGATGCGCTGCTTTAATGTTTCCTAATTAAACACCGGGACACTCTGGCAGGGATGCTCCTGGGGTTTGCGATGGTACCGACCAACCTCTGCTCCTGGTCTGCTAGGAGTCTTTCCAGTCTTTCCAGCTCCAGTGTTGCTGGAAAACTGTCACTGCCTTGGTACTGGAGCACAGCACACCCTGGATCCCAATGGACAACACAGCAGAGCATGCCCTAATGCACGGATCCCTAATTCCCAGAGGCCACGCAGTGCCTCTGCCTTTGCACAGAGGTGATGCCTTTGAGATCCACTGCAGAAGACATTGCCAAAATACTTGACACCCCGAGGTCATCTGTTATGTGCAACGTGTCCTAGGATGTGCCCGGGCACTTGTGCAGTGCTGGAGGTGCAAGCGGTGGTAGAGTGGATGTGCCAAAGCCAGGCTTGGTGAACACGGGAGACTTGTCGGGGGAGAGGATAGCAGGGATGAGATCAGTGAGAAGAAAAATGAAAAGATGAAAATACCGGCTAGGCCCAGGGAGCCACCGCTTGGTGATGTTCAGGAGAACTGAGAGCTTGGGAGAGAGGGAGAGAAGAAGGGTTTGAAGCTCCCCAGGGGAAAACAGGCTTTAAAAGGTGCCCTTCTCCCTGGTAATGCTCCTGTCTGGGTCCCGGGAGAGCTCTAAGAGCTGGTGAGGCTCTTGTGGGGTAGTATGACGAAACGGAGTTGTCAAACCCCATCGACCAGGGAGGGCTGGAGAACGCTGGTGCTTCAGCAGCCTTGATGGAGAAACCTGGAGCGGGGAGACGGATGCAGCAGCTGCATCTGCAGGAAGGCCCATCCTGATTTTAGAGACTCGCGGGTGGTTTAGGGTGTAAGTTTAGCTCTTTCCAAGCCACCCCCGTTGCAGGAGAGCCCTCCCCACTCCACAAAGTCCCCATGCTGCTGAGCATCGACACACACTGCAGTGACAGCGGCATTAGAGGGAGCCTGCCAGCAAGCTCAGCCGCAGGGTATGCCGCTGCGGTGCTCCAGAGAGCACGGTCAAAGCATGTACCTGCACGTTCCTGTTGAGGCTGACGGCGGGGAAGAAGAGGCCCTCCAGGTTCTCGAAGGCGACAGGCCCTTGCTGGTCCTCGTTGATGGAGAATGTCAAGGTCCTCCTGGTCAAATCCAGCAGCACTCCCACCGTGGCGCCTTTCGTTATCCCACCCTCGGTTCTGCGGGGGCGAGAAGAAGATCAGAGCATCTCTGTGGCTTAATGTCCCTTGTGCTCCCGGCTCAGGGTTCAGGGCATGGACCTCAAGGGCTGACGATGCCGAACTTCGCAGCTCACCCAGGAGCCAGGCCATGACCTGCACCCATCCCAGCCACGCTCACAAGCCCCTGGGCACCTTCTTCTCAAGCCTCCCACAGAGGTGCCCTCCGCTTGCCGTGACGTCCCCGAGGCCAAAACTCCCTACATGAGCAGCTGCAGCAACACAGCCACGGGGGAAAGCAAGTGGACCTGGGGAGCAAAGCTGCAGACCCATCAGGGAACCTGCTGACCCATCAGGGCACGGTCTTTGAGGCTGCAGGAAGGTGACACCAGGCTCTCCCCCTGCAAGCTTCGAAGCCCCCAGCCCCACTGTCCCATGGGGAAAGCGAGCAATAGCCGTGGCACGGGGATAAAGGCAAACACCGTTTTCTTGTTGCACGAGTTGCAAAGCTTTGGGTGTTAACGGGAAGGGAGCGGTGCCGCGTGTGCTCGGGGGAAGAGTCGGCACGGAAAGAGTCGCAGTAGGCAGGGGAGGAATATCGGAGCAGTATTGGAACCAGGGAGGCAGGTCCTTCACTTGGGATGAGGGCACATCCTCTAATAGAGGCGATTAGGAGCGACATCACCCTTCCCGTGGGCGCCTGTGGGTGCCGCTGGAAAAGCCACGGGCTCTTACTTGGACTGTGACCGGGCTGTGGTCTCTGGGAGGAAGACCCTGTTCCAGACCACATACCTGTTGGTGTGCGAATTGTTGTGCATGAACCAGCTCCGGTTATTGTCCACGTACATGGCCCAGGCCTTGTCGTCCTTGCCCAGCATGGCATCCTTCAGGACATCAATGCGTGCCACACCAAAGGCCGGGTCGGGGTGGTTATCGTAACGATCGATTGACAGCTCCCAGTAATGGAGCCCTTTGGAAAAGCCCGTTTTCCCCAGCACAACCCTGTCATCATAGCTGTTGCAGGTGACAGTCAGGTTGTCATTAGAAAAGATGATGTCAGCATGGGCAGAGGCAGGATCGAAAGAAAACCAAGCAACTGGAACACACAAACAACATCAGGTTAGTCCGGCGGGAGCGCAGCCGTCGGGCGACCGAGCCACGTGGAGCGGGCGCGAAAACAGCGCATGCTGCATGCAGGGCCGACACGTCGCACGAAGGCGCGGCGGGGGCTCGGGCTGCTGCCCACCGAGGCGGCGGCAAGAAGCGGGCAGGCAGCGGCACAGCGGTGGGGGGGGGTCTGCTGGCTCACGGAGGGCACCTTCCCTCGCGGAGGGATGCTTTGAGCTCGTGCGGCTGCAGCCTGCCGGCGTGGCTGAGGTTTTTATGGCCGGGATTCGGATGAGTTTTGCTCTCGCTGCTCCCCGGTGTCTGTCTTTCTCCGTTCCCCTCCCACCGTCTGTCTGTCTCAGCTCACGAGCCCGCAGGATCCTCGCGATCTCCTAAAGTTTGGCCCTAGCAGAAGGAGATGTGCGATCCCGGCCAGGTCTCCAGGCTCTGGCTAACGTAACTGACTCTTACGACGAAGGGTTATTCATGCAAGCAACAGTTTGCAGGGTCTGGCCCAGCGTGGGAAGGGGACTGAGGGTGAGCGGATAAACCGTGTGTGTATTTGAGGGCTGGCAGTCCTGGGAACCAAAAGCACATACAAAGGTCTACACTGACAGAGATGCTACGTCACACTGAGAAACCTCCCTGCGGAGCAACCGGCCACACGTAAGACAAAAGCTAGCTCATGGGAAGGCTGGAAAATGCCCCAAAACCTCCACGACTTGGTACGGCAGCTGGTTTAAATGCACGGGACTTGGTTACTGCAAATCTGACAGATACAGTGTCACGTCCTCGACAAGACAGAGGCACGGGGTTTCACAAGCCACCAGCCCGGTTCCCCAGGTGGTTTTCTCCAGCGGTCACTGAAACATTGAACTGATACATCCACAAAACACTCTCACGCCTGCAGGAGTAAATACGGCTTGAAAAATAAAACACTCTGGTGAGATTTATTCATCGATTTATTGGATCGTTTCACAAGACAGCTCACATGCACGCGGGTGCCCCACTTTTGCAACTTGACGGAGGCAATTCCGTACCTGCCACCATTTTTTTAATGTCAACTGTGGTCATTCCCAAGGAAAGGCATGCAGGAGAGAAAACAGCACGTAAAGTTGGGTAAAGAAAGGAACGAGAAACAATCCCTGCTTGCCTGCTTCTCCAGCGAGCGCACGGACATTTCAGCGTTTTGCGTAAAGGTGGGGAGAGACGGAGCAAGGATGGGCGCAGGCCGGCCGGCACGGTGTGCGAGCTCCCCGAGGAGGGAATCCCGCAGGGCTGGGCACGGGGCTCCTTCTCCCGGGGGAATGAACGGGCCCGACCTTGCAGGCAGGCTGAAGGGGACAGGCAAGCAGCTACCACCAGCACTCGCTCCAATTAGCTGCAGAGGGGCTAATCACCTCCTCGGCATTTGGCCCTCGTTCGAGTGCCCTTAATGAGCTGGAATATGTATTGCCTTTGAGCAGGAGGATCAGTTCTTAATTACAGGGCCGCTTCCAGAGCACTGACTTCAGGCTTCTCTTTAAAATCATATGGAGGAAAAACTTAAAATGCTTTTATATCATATGGCAATCACTGTTCCTCCTCCAAATTTGCCTACTGCCATGATGTCCGACAGTGCCCTGCAAGCAGGGTATGTACAAGAAATGCTGCTTGGTCGCCAAAGAGAAGTTAAAGATTAAAAAAAAAAAAAAAAAGGATTAGCAACATGGAGTAGGTGCCAGTTAATTGTAATAAATATACTTGCCTAATTGAGAGTAAGGCGTTCCTTGTGTTTCAAAATTGCATCCTATAAAGAGATACTACATTTCACACATCACAGCTAAGAAACAACAACCGCCTGAAAAACACTCATGAGCATTTAACCATTAACTAAGCATCCAGCCAGCCACGGGAGGCCTGATTCATTAAAAGCCAGAGAGCATGGAGAGGGGTCGCCAATACGATCCGTGAGTTTGAGTGTGGACCGTTGGCCGTTTTGAGGAGTCTCACCTCTGGGAAGTGTGGAGTATCTGCTCTTTCACTGCCAGATCCCATCCCAGCCTTCGAGAGCATCAAGTCTGATTGCTAACTGCTCGGGATGCCAAATCATCGGACTTCCCTCCAGAAAAGAGGCAGGAAATTTTAGCCTTGGCGGAATATCTTGGCCCCTTGGTAAGTATTCTCTAGATTGACTCTCAGTTGAGTCACTTAAAAAAACCCACTCCTTAGAGGACAGGGACTGGCAAAAGAGCAGCCACTGGTGTGTCCAGTGAATAGGGACTACCGAGCCCTCCCCGGCCGTGTGTGCGATCTGGGCAGGAGTGGAGCAGGAGGGGGGGTCCCTGGGGGAAGATGCCTGGCCTCAGACCCCCGCTAGCACCCAAAGGGCACCGGGCTGTAGCTTTGACCGCAGCTGCCCGGGCAGGATGCTTCGGGGTGCCCTTCATCCTTCTGTGACCGGGCTGTGCCTGACCGCTGGCTGCAAACATCTCCCGGGAGCCGGGGACTGATCCAGGAGCTTGTCCTCGCCAGGAGGAGAGGGCAACATGAAGCCCCGTGTTGGCACCGCATGGGAAGGCATTCATGAAGGGTGCTGCATTTTAAGGAAACCCCTGTCTAGCTCTGTGACTGGTTTTCACCTCTGCTTTGGCAAGGAAGCAGGCTTTTCACCTCGCTGACGTGCGTGTTGGTGGGAAAGCATCTGGCCGCAGTTGCGCTCCGTGCCATGCTGCTGGTGAGTGCCAAGCAGCACCTCCCGAGGCTGTTTTAATGAATCGCGCCCCGTGCCCCTACTCAAAAAGTGGTTTTCAAGGTCTCTGCGCATCGCTGCGATACAAGTTCACCTGCGTGTGAAACAGCACGGACACACGGGCATGTTCAGGACCCCGTTTTGCCTCACCCCACCACCCCAGACCCTGGCTGCAGAGTTCCGTACTGCGCACACAAGTATTGCTCATGGCCATCGCGGTGGATCTAGGTACACTGGACACAAAGTAAGAAACGTCCGTAACAAAACAGAGTTCAAGCCATTAGCGCACAGCAGTACGATGAGAAAAAAAACATAAAAAGCACAAAGAAAAGAAAGTTGCAGGGCCCCCGGTTATTCTGGCAAGGGTCATGCTGCAGCATTCCTCATTCCGGGTTATGGGATGGAAATCAAACAATCGGGGGCCCCCATTCTTCCTGGGCTTACACCAGAGGAAGCTGTGAATTACTCCATTGGAGCCCATGGAGTGGTGTAAATCCAGAGTGGCGGAAGAATCAGGGCCCAGGATCTTTAGCAACGGAAGATGTGCAAAGACTGGTTAGAAAACAGCTCTGGGAGATGCACTGCGCCTGCGGCTCCTTTGCTGGCTGCCCGATACCGTCACTCATTCTGCCTGTACTGCCTATGTCCCAGCGTAGCCCGCGAGGACCGGGTGCAAGGAGGCAAGCAAAGCGCTTGTGAGTGCTGCCAGACGAGCAAGGTATCACGGGAGTGGTTTCCTCTGCTCTGCAGAAAACAAGACTTTGATACGATCACGTCTGGTTTTGCAAAAGCCGAGCCCGTTGCTCAAAGCTGAGCGGACGAGAGCCCACATCTTCAGGGTCTTAAGAAGCCAGACTGCAAGGGGTCTGTGAGCTGGCCTTAGCTAGACCTTGCTTGCATCTAGACTTGCATTTTTCTTAAGAGGGTTCTATATTTAATTCAGTGAACTGATTTCACAGAACAAATCTCACAGCAGAGGCTGCATTTTCTGGTTGTATAGGGAAAGGAAACCATCGAGATGTCCCCACGGGTTTCTCCCAGGGAGGGTCTGTTCTTCTGACTGTCCCTAGACACAAGATCAATGCAAACTAGAGATGAGGGATCTGCTCTGCCGGCTGGCTGTGCGAAATGGTTCAGCCACGCCGGACCTGCCAAGAACAGCACCCACGTAAGGAGTTACTGTGCTGCTTCGTCACCCCACGCCTGAAACTGCCCATGCTGGTACGTACAGATGAAAACACCACGAGAACTATGCCACTGAAACTCCCTCCGCGGCAGGAGCAGGCCACTGACAAACAGAAGGAGTTCCCCCTGCCATCTGCATGTCATGGGAAAAACAAACACAACGGAACAAAACAAACAAATACTTTGGAGATGCCCAGAAGCACAGACCAAGAGGAAATGCCAGAGGCAGTCAGCTCACCGGCTGAATTCAGGGACTGTAAAGAAGAATGCAAGCTCAGCTGGTGGGCCGAAGATCTTAGCTCAAAGTAGGATCTCCCCGGGAAGCTGGGTTGTAGATTAAGGGTGGAGGAGAAAGGACTCATTCTACGAAGCTGCGATCTTTCCAAAGGCACTGGAAAAGGGAGGGTCTGTTCTTCTGACTGCGTGTCTAAACGTAAGATCAATGCAAACTAGAGATCAGAAATCGGGTCTGCTGGACGGTGTCACTCCATCGCCCGAGACCAGACCTCGGACCAGAGCACAGATGCTTCGGCACGCATGGACCCTGCTTTGCTGCAGCGAGTGTGCGTACAGTGCGTGGAGCAGAGATGTCTGGTGCTGTGCCACCCAGCGAGACCCTTCAGGAAAGCCTTGCCTCTGACAGCATCGGCAATAAACATATTTTCATCTTCCAGAATGTTCCCATGTCATCATGACAAATTCAATACGCTTTTCTTTAAAGTGAGTCCTGCACCTCTTCACAGTAATGCACCTAAAAAAATTCACAAGTTACCATGCACACTTCCCATTGTTCTTTAATAAATCTCATACCTTTTTGTGCACAATAATTAGTGGCGTAATAACTAGTTGGTTGGTAACACTGAAAGGCATTTTGCAGGGCTGTACTAAGCTATATTACCCTAAGTACCACCAAGCACCCACCTTACTCAAAGGTTGTTCGGGATGTTGTGTTCTTGGTATCCCTTTGTACCTGTCAAAACACATCTGAGCCTTACAGTAAGAATTTAACTCATGTGATTCACAGCAAAATGTCAGAGTAGAGGGAACCTCTCAGGTCATTGGTTTCCGTTCCCCGCTACCACAAATGGTCATCTTCTGCAATTTCTTCCCTAGCCTTGTCAAGGGATATGTTAACATGAAAATGTAGGATCCACCATCCTCCACACATTCAAATCAGATAAACTCCTGGACACTGTATCCCCAGCCTTCCTGTCTCAGCTGTAAATATGGATTGAGCTGGAAATCACATTAAAACAGATAAAAGGAAGCATTTCTTTGCACAGTGGATTGTAACTTCTGCAACTTGCTGCTGTGCGAGGCTGTGGAAGCAAAGAGTGTCAGTGGGTTCAGGCACGGGTTAGATAAATTATTGCACAACAGGTCAATAAATGGAGCTCAAGGTTAGGGAGGGACGTGCCCTCTAACATCTACCAAGAGTGAGAGGAACTACTACCCGGGCCGATGGCTCTCCCTAACTAGCATCTTATGTTCCTATAGCTCCTTGCAGCGTATCTCCCCTTGTGTTGTTCACCCCTTTCCAAAAGCTGCCGGTTAAAAAGCCCTGGTTGTTGCTGCAGGTCACTCCACGGCTGGTAAGGAACTTAAAGCTGGGGCCCAGATGAGGAACTGGGCTTGAAAGAAGATAAAAGCTTCTGGTGCTTGACTAGGCTGGGGAAGGGCTCTCAGGCTGTGGTGCCCAAGCCCCTTTGCCACATCCCCAGGGTGGCAGAGGCGGCCGGGAGCGGCTGCTGGTGGTGCTGGCAGAGTCGGCCAAGTTTGGGAACCCGTGGGAGGGGATGGCAGGACACAGAGTGTGAGAAGCCAGGTGTTCCTCCCTGATCCTCTGCTCCTAGGCTCGTGTCTCACCAAAGATACAAGAAGCCAAAAGCAGGCTTGCCTTGAAAGTCCGCAGCCATGCCTAACACTGGAGACTCAGAGCAGCTGAGAGAAGGGGGAGCGGAGACACGGCTCTTCCCCCATGCTGGCTCTCAGTGCATGGCTGCAGGCAGCACATGCCCAGGAGAGCGTGGCTGAAGGCATGAACCAGCCCAATGGAAGTGCCAAGGTGTGGGCAAAGAGACCTGGGGAAGGGTGAGAACGGAGCAGCAGGTTTTGGCAGGAGGGAGGTCGAACCTCTGCACCAGCCAGGAGCGCAGATCTGGGCCTGGGGAGCAGGCAGGGACAGTCCCCTCCAGCACTGCCGAGCATCTCTTCTCCATCTCCACCTGGGGCCAGTTGGTCCTTCATCCCACCATCCAGCTTGCTGGACAGCCCACGGAAAGAAACAACACTGGAGGGACTCAGAAGCCATTTCAGAAATCCTTGTAGAGAAAAGCAGCCCACCTGCAGACTCTAATCCCACTGCAACGAGGAGGTCTCCTCCTCTGTTCCTTGCCACCAAGCATTAGGTGCCTGTTCCTGGGAGCAGCCATTTGCATCCCACCATGACCAGTAGACCAGAGCCAGGGGCTTCTGCAAAGCCTCTCAGAAGCTGCTCTTGCCACAGCCATGAATGCACCAAGGAACCACCCACCCTGGGTAGGGTGAAAATGGGAATGTGCCCGGAGGAAAACAGACTGGGTCCCAAAGAAGTCAGCAGGAGACTGGCCAGAGGCTGGAAAATCTGCTGGATGAGGAAAGACCGAGAGAACTGGGGCTGCCCAGCCCAGGGGGGAGGAGACCGGGGGGAGACCCGAGGTCTGCCAGGGGTGAGGACAGCCGAGCAGTCCTGCCACCGGCCCAGCTTTTTAAGCTGCCTGTGCCTTGGGACAGGGTCACCTTGCAAACTTTCTTCCAGACTGATTTCCAAGCCTACAGCTGAACTTCATTCAGGTGCTGAAGAAACAGAGAGGTTAAGGCAGGCTCCACATCGCAGTGCCCTGGAGCCTGCAGTGACGGTCCTGGGAGGCACTGGCTAAGACATGACAGGGCAAGAGGCTGTGAAACAGCCTGACATCAGCCAGGGAGAGGACACAGTTCAAGGTAAGGACCAAGGCAGCCCTTGCTGCCATTTGGCTGTCCTGGTGATGAGGATCTTCATCTCTGGGAAGCCCCAGAGGGCCCAGCATGTGGAAAGGGCTTCAGACCTTCTCCCAGCCCGGAGCCACCTTGCCCTGCTAGTGGCACCAAGCACCAGCTTTGAAAGGTGAACTGCAATCTCCTCAGCTGGAAAACGTAGTTTCCTTTGGGATGAGCAGGAGAAGACGTGCCACACCATAAGCTGGGAAGGTGCTTTGCAGCTTGCTGTGGGCTCGCACGTGTGCTGACTTCTCATGGGTGCTGGCTGTCATTCCTGTCGGTGCTGGCTGGCTCACCTTGGCTGTTCGGCTGGGCAGGACCACAGAGGCATGCCTGCAGAGGCCCAGACACAATTTTACCCTCTTCTCATCCTTGTTCTCTTCAGATGCTGAGACCCTGCAAGACATTTCACTCCCCACTAGCCCACAGAAGGCAGAAGAAAGACTCCAGTTAACTTCCACAGGCTGTGGATAAGGATCTTGTGTGCCAGGACTACCAGCCTCTAAGCAGAACTTCTCATAACCACTTACAGCAGGACAGCCTTGTTCAGAGAGATGTTCTTTTCATATCAAGCCCATCTCTTCTTTTGTCCCTTCTTCCCGCATGAACACTTTGGAGCAAGCTGCAGAGCATGGCTGAAAGGAAAAGCTAAGCCTACTTCAGACCAAATAGTACTTGCAAGGCCTGTAAAAGCCAGAAATAAAAGCCTAACTGGAGAGCCGTGATGTGCAAGGCTGCTCTATTCAACATATCACTCGGATATCTGAAAGCTGCAGAGAGATGTAATTTATTTCACTTTGAGTCCAAAAAGCTCAGACAGCCTCTAAGAGCAGAAAATGCTCCAGGCCCATTTGACTTTTTCTCCTTCTTTCTTTCGTGCTGGAATAACAAATGCAAAAGCCCATTCAGTGAAAAGGCTGAATGCAGCAAACTTTCAGCCGATGCTCAGAAGACTGAAATGTCTGTTTGCTGGCGCAGACCAAGGCACCAGCCCTAAGCACAGCCTGGCCTGCTGGGACCATGAGCAGCTATTTTCTCCCAGGCTCCTTCATATTTTGGAGCTGCACAATAGGTGAGCTTGGATCAACAGTGAAAACACCTGTGAGAAGAAAGCAGAGCTGGAAAGATCATAGGGACCCCCCTGCAAACTCCTGGCTTGGACAACTTAAAGCCCAGCTGGTTTTGGTTAGGAAACTGGCTCAAATGGGTCTTACAAGACACAAATGTGATGAGAAGCCAAAGCTCTGCTGTCTCCTGCAAAGGCTGGTGAAGCCAGATAGTGAAGTGGGTGAGAACTGTTGACCTTCAGGCTTTGGGAATGGTCCTGGCCACCCCTCTGTGGGGCTGGATCTGGGTTGTCCCATCCCTGATCTCCAGAGGAACGCTGCAGCTTCCTTGATGATGGTGTCCAGCTTCGCAAACAAGCACGTAGCTCTCAGACAGATGTGCCAAGGCCTTTGTGGCCTGTGATTTGAATTTTTTGCCTCTTGTATGAGAAAGATTTATCACAGGTTTGCTCCCCACTCCACCTGTCACACGTGAGTCCTATTCCTTGCCAGCCTGTCCTGCCCACACATTCAAACCTGGCACGTGTCCTTTCCGAACTGGAACAGTTATCTCCTGCAGATGAGTGCAGGCAAGCAAGTGAAAACGCTCTGCATAACCTTGCTCTGCTTCTATCTGTAAATCAGTTTTCAGCAGAAAACCCTTTTTCCTCCTTGCTCAAAGCCACCAGAGATGCTCTGTGGCAAGAAGGCTCCCACCTTCCTTCTGCCCCACCAGCAGCCCCACGAGCTGCTTTTGCTCCCTCCTGACCCCAGACTGTGTCTGACGCAGCTGGATAATGGGAACCCGTGCAGGAACACACTGCTGCTCTTAAGCCAGCTGCCAGCCAGGTCTGGTGATGCTGCCGCAAACCAAAATCTTCCCGTGGCTTGGGAAAGAGAGATTTTAGTCTGGGATTAAGGAAAAGGGATTCCACTGAGCGTGGAAAACTCCCAAGGAGGGGTTTCTCGCCTGGCAGCAAGGCTACAGGGCGGCAGACGTGCTGGTGGGGGCTGATTCCTTCCTTCACGGCTCCATTGCCTGCTGCTTCTGACTCCCACCTTGTTTCTCGGAGCTAGCCTTACGACTCTCCACCTGCGTGTCAGAAGCGAACCAATTTTCCATGACGGATTAAGTGCCTGGTGTGATAAATGTACTTAAAGTTGGGCGGGGAGACTCTTCTGCAACCTGCAAGGGAGTATTTAATAGTCTAACTGAGCGCCTGCCAGTGTGGGAGTGATGCAGATGATGCTGGTGTGGTTGGCTGTACACCCCGTGGGTCTGTAAGGACACTCGTGCAGCTCCACGGTCCCTCTGCTCTCTGTCATAGACTGCCAGGGGCTGAAGGAGACGTCGTGTGGTCATGGCATTGTGCAGCGATGCACAGCCCTTAGTGTCTCAGGAGCAATGTTGACAGTGTTGTTTTGTTTTAAATGGAATTAATGAAAACATCTGAGCTTCCCTTTGTGCAATACAAACCCTGCTGCAACCAAATTTTAAATACCTTTCTGCAGGATGCCTCTCACTGTACCTCCCCAAAGAACATCTTCTGCAAAGGAAAGGGGTGAGAGGGAAATTCTGGCACTGTTCAAAGCTCCTGACATAACCTTTCCCCTCCCGTCAGCACTGGCTTTCCTGCAGTGATTGCTGAGGTACTGGAGGACCAGCGGAGCGGTTCCCTGTATTGCAATGCTAAGCTTGGGTGTGCTGGACGGGCCCCACGCGTGCGTGTGAGCAGTGTCTGAGCGTGTTGGGCTGGAGCTGTTGCAACGCCTTACCCTCAGATGTCTGGAGGACCAAGGTCTTGCTGTAGGGGCTGACTCCTGTTTTGTTGAAGGCTTTGACACGTGCGCTGTACGTGCTGTTGAAGTGAAGCCCGTCCACCGTGCACATGGTCTCCTTGCCCACGTACACCTCCTGCAAAGCAAGCACAATTAGTGCCCAGACCACCGAGTCCCAGGGGTGGGAGAACAGCTCCCTGGGGTTGTGATGCACAGGGTTCAGCCCTGCTCTGCTACCTGGCGCAGACTTAGGAGCACTGGATATGGCTAAAGCAGGAAAAAAAAAGTCTATGATTTGTTCCTTGACAATACTTTGGGCTGCATAAAAACAAGCGTGACCAGCAGGTCGAGGGAGGGGATTCTGCCCCTCTACTCTGCTCTGGTGTGACCCCCCCTGCAGTACTGCATCCAGACTCTGGAGTCCTCAGCACAGGAAAGACATGGACCTGTTGGAGCAGGTCCAGAGGAGGGCCACGAAAATGATCAGAGAGATGGAACACCTCTGCTATGAGGACAGGCTGAGTTGGGGTTGTTCAGCCTGGAGAAGAGAAGGCTCTGGGAAGATCTTATAGCAGCCTTCCAGTACCTAAAGGGGTTTATAAGAAAGATGGGGACAAACTTTTTAGCAGGGCCTGTTGTGATAGGACAAGGGGTAACGTTTTTAAACTGAAAGAGGGTAGATTTAGACTCAATAAAAGGAAGAAATTTGTTAGGCTGAGGGTGGAGAAACCCTGGCACAGGTTGCCCAGAGAGGTGGTTGATGCCCCATCCCTGGAAACATTCAGGGTCAGGTTGGACGGGGCTCTGAGCAACCTGGTCTAGTTGAAGATGTCCCTGCTCGTTGCAGGGGGGTTGGGCGAGATGACCGTCCTGGTTTCAGCTGGGACAGAGTTAATTGTCTTCCTAGTGGCTGGTACAGTGCTGTTTTTGAGTTTGGTATGAGAAGAATGTTGATAACACACTGATGTTTTCAGTTGTTGCTAAGTAATGTTTAGTCCAAAGTCAAGAATTTTTCAGCTTCTCATGCCCAGCCAGCGAGAAGGCTGGAGGGGCACAAGAAGTTGGGAGGGGACACAGCCAGGGCAGCTGACCCCAACTGGCCAAAGGGGTATTGCATACCATGTGATGTCATGTCCAGTATGTAAACTGGGCAGAGTGGGGGTGGGGGGATCGCTGCTTGGGGACTAACTGGGCATCGATCAGTAGGTGGTGAGCAATTGCACTGTGCATCACTTGCATATTCCAATCCTTTTATTATTACTATTGTCATTTTATTAGTGTTACCATTATCACTATTAGTTTCTTATTTTCTGTTCTATTAAATTGTTCTTATCTCAACCCAAGAGTTTTACTTTTTTTTTCCATTTCCCTCCCCATCCCACTGGGTGGGGGGAGTGAGTGAGCGGCTGCATGGTGCTTAGTTGCTGGCTGGGGTTAAACCACGACAATGACCTTTAAAGGTCCCTTCCCACCCAAATCATTGTATGATTCTATGAATACAGCGCCATAAAACCAGTTTCTGTAGGGGAAGGGGATGCTATTTGTATTGGACCAAGTCACAAGGCATCAATCCCAGCCAAACTCCCACTCAATCCCAGAAGAGCTCTGCCAGAGAATGTATACAGGCTGAGCCCAGGACACAGAAACATCCTTGCAGAAAACAATTTTGCATGCTCTTGGGTGGCAGGATCAAAGCATTCCTTGGAAGAAAACAAGGTGATCACACCAAATGGGTGCTGACTCACTGGTGTGCCACGCTTCTGCTGCTGTAGCTCCATTCAGAGGAATGGAGCTGTGCAAGCACAGACAGCGGTGAACAGGCCTATGGGCTACCAAAACACACGGCTCATAAAACCCTGTGTTGACTTGTAATTAGCAGATCCCGTGACAAAGCCCCGTTTGCTGCCCTTTGCGGTGCAGATGGAGGCTCTGCGCAGGCAGTTTGCCGGCGTGGGAAAGCTTCGCTGCCCGAGCTGCTGAGGCCACGGGGTGCTGCTGCTTCCAGAGCCAATGCTTGAATCTGGCCTCTTTCCTTGCAGGTGGGTGCATGTCCCCAGAGCTTATAGGGGTGCCTGCACACTCCCCTGCACTGCAGAGCAGAGATGATGGCTTCCACCCCTCCGGACACCCTGAGCAGGGCTGGGAGCAGCGCAAGCCACAGCAGACGTGGGAACAGCGATAAGTCAGTGCTCGGTGTCAAGGAGCACAATGTTGGTGTCCTAACAAACTGGGTGAGATTCATGATGGGATGCTAAGGTGGCCCTGATCTACCTGGGCTCCAGCACCCGTAAAGCTCTCCTGCAGCCAGCACCCCATGAGAGAGAGCACAGCTCCCACTTCACCGCCCCAGGCTCACTGCAAGGAGCCCCTTTTTGGCTTGATGCCCAAAGGCAGAGTCCTCTTGCCTCAGGACACTGTCCCAGTCTCTCCTGCCTGTTTGTGTGGAAGGTAGCTAACAGGCTGGGCTACACACTGAGCTGCTCTTGGCAGAGACTGTCACCTGTATGACAGTCTGCACTCCCAGCTTGCTGGGCAAATCGCTGCCTGACATGGTCAACTCACTGTTTTCGGGCAGGAGAATGGCTCAATGACTTGAGAAGCCAGAGATGTTCCCCTTCGTGGCACCAGCCATGTCCCATCAGCTGGAGCAGCCCCCTCTAACCCCAGTGGCAGGAATACCATGCACATCCAAGCCCCTTCCCACTGCTGGCGGGACAAGAGAAGACTGGTGCACTGGGGAATTGCCCTCACCTTGCCAGTGTGGCTGTGGTGAGCCTCAGTCTCCCCAAACCCAGCCGCCTGCTCCCTTCTCTCTCCAGATCCCACCCATATCACCTATCTTCTGCCTCGACTCTGCTCTGGTTCCTGCCTGCCTGAGTTTCTTGTGGATGAATTCAGAAAACGCAATGGGCTGGTCCCTGAGCCTGCTCTCAGTGGATGTGAACACACCAGGATAATTATCTGCATGTTGGATCAGAGAAAAATCTATTTTAATTGTGTAAGTACAGCAATTTAAAAGCCCTTAGGCCTTAAACACCTCTGCTTGCTAGCAGCTGGCAAACCATGAGTCTTTCATGGCAATTAGCATACCTTGCATGAAATATTTAGCAACCTAAGAATACGGAGCTTCAAATGTGTTCTTTGCATTTGCAAGTCATATGGGTCACTGGAAATGTATTTCCATCCCCTCAAATAACCTTGCCTCCCAAAAGAGCCCAGAGCTTGCCTGCACTGTTGGCTTCCCTGGGCACCCCAGCAGCGAGCCTCATGTTTCCAGGGAAGGAGGGGACTTGCAAAAAGTCTGGGGAACTCTTTGGTCACTTCATGGCAGGGCAATACTGGAGCCAGCAGCAACACCGTGCTGCTGGGACCAGCTTCGTGCTCCAAGCACCTACCCTGAACTGGCCGCCGTTGCCGTCATCGAGCTCCAAGATGTAGCCTTCCACCTGTACCGTCGACAAGGGCGGCTGCTTCCAGGACAAGGTAGCACTGTTGTTGTGGGTGCAACACTCCTCTAGCTGCAGGATCGGGGGGGCCGGCACTGGGGAGGAAACTAAACACAAATTAGTGTAACCCTGGCTGCTAGCACCGCAGAAGAGGAGCAGGGAGATAGCCGTGGCACGCACATTTCAGCTGGAGCATGAAGGATGCCTTTATTGCCTTGGAAGCCAGCACGGCACAAGGGATGTAACTGTGATCTCGTGGGTGTGGGATGGGGAGGAAGCAGAAAGGACTCTTCTCCAAACAAGCTCCACCAAATTCCTCCACCCTGCAGCCTGGTGAAGCTGAGATTTCCCCAAAGCTCTTCTGCTTTCTTCCTGTTTTCTAATGAATTTTGGTGAAATAAGGCAGTGCAACAATATACCTGGTATAGAACTGCCTGGACTCTTCACGGCAGCCGGTCCCAAACCTGGGACACTCTCCCACATGCTCTGCAGAGCTGGCTGCAGCTGCGGGCCTGGCCTTATCTATGACCCAGCAGCAAGCACTGCTCTGCTTTTCCATCAAACAAATTCACTGCAACAAAATAAGCAATGCCATAGCAGCAGAGACGAGCCTCGGGACTTGCAAGAACAGGGAGTACCTGATCTTTTTGCCATGGTGAAGTCTGTCCGAAAAGAGGAGGCAACTGCACAAACCGCGAGACTTGGTGAAGAGATGAGTTTGTCTCTCAGCTATGCTGTTTTAGTGCCAGGGAATGCTAGCCATCGACCTGCCAAAAAAGGCTCAGGGTCCTTCCACGCTGTCCCAAGCAGAGCACCCACTCCGGGGGTTCCTGTGGGGCTCCCAGGGCTGCCCCCTCTGCCAGCTCAGCCAGAAAACAGCCCTTGCTGCTGAATACCTCCAAGCATCACAAGCACATTTCAGAGAGGTCTCCAAACAGGCACCAGACAGTCCCTGTCCTCAGCCTCCGCACACCTCTGGAACTGAAGCTGGAAGGCTGTGGACCCTATAGCCTCCCATCAGCTACACAGGGGACATAAAGGACTGTCAGGGCTTTTCCTGCTCACACTGCTGTATTTGGGCATCCGCACATGTGTAAGGCAGCCTGCTCCTGCTCTGAAAAGCATGGAGGGGTGACAGCACGACAGGGAAAGGGGATGTCCACTGATACATCCCATCCCCTGGCGAGGGACAGCCCTCCCAAACCTCTTCTCAACAGAGCTGCTCATCTTCCATCCTCATCCTCACTGCCTGAAGTCTGACAAAAGCCAGCAAAAAAAGAGACATGGAGAATCCAGACAAGATGTGGAGGAGCCATGGATGCCTGGGAGAGAAAAGACAGACTCGCTAGCAAAGGTTCACCATTCATCACCTCCCTCCGCAACTCATCCACCTCCTGGGTTGGATGCTCAGCGGGAACCACCAGGCTGAGGGCCTGGAGAAACCGAGTGGAGAAAGCCCTTGTGTTACAGCCAATACAGCAGATGAGATGCTGCTCGTGCCCAGCATGTGCTGGCAATTGATGTGGGATGCCCTGTACCTATTGCTCACCTCTGCTCTTTATTGAGACCTCTGGTGTTGCCCTGCCTCCTCCAGTGCTGTGACACGTGTTTGGGATCCAAACCCAACCTTCTGCAAAGTCTACAAAATGCAACAACTTATTTCCACAGCGAGGGTGAGACGAGAGCACAGCCTCTGTCAGCTCTGCCCTGCCTCCGCAGAGGAGGGCAGGCAGCTAAACTAGCAGCAGATTTGCTCTTATTAATTAAAAATAACCCTCTGGGCTAAATTGAAAGAAGGGAGGGTAGGAACACGCTAACATCTCCATGACGGGTGTGTAAAAAAACAGTAATCCAGCCCTCCCTGGGTTTGGCTCCCCTTGCTACCAAAAAATGTTACTGACACTTCAAATTAATGGCCTGGCTAATGATGAGCAACTACAAGCGCTCCCAGCAGCCATGCCCAATGCACCCTTCTCACTGCAGCAAATACCAGCAGGGCCATTATTTGAAGATGCTCATTATCTCTACAGAGGAAGCGTGTGGTCAACAGCCTTCCTGCGTCTGACCGCTGAGAAATGCTGGTGTGTGCAAATGGCTCCCGAGTCAGGAAATCCAGCCGTGATGGCAATGAAGAGCCATGCCAGACCCGCAGCTGGTTGCCTTTCCTCCAGGCAGCTCATTTGCACCACCTGAAGGTATAGGCCTACGTTTGATGTCCTCCTGAGCTTCCCTGTGTCACAGCCCATGTGCATCTTCTGTCAGCTTCCCAGGGCTTGGCCAAGTCACAAATTGCTCACAGGTCGCAGCGGTTCTCTGCTTCCTGCAGAGCGATGCAACCGCAGTGGCTCTCTGCGGTTCGGGAGAGTGCGCACAGAGACAACGGAGAATGAGGAGGAAATTAAAACTGAAATGAAGGTCTAAGACAACAGGGAGGAGAGGGGAGAGAGCGAAGACGCCGAGATAAGTGGAGTGGCTCTTTGTGCCTTTGTGTTTGGACGGACAATGTGGCTGCTCACAGCAGGCAGCTCGCTAGCTGGCCTGTGCCAGACGCTGCTCAGCACTGAGCAAGTGAGCGTGTGTGAGCAGAGGTTTGGGAAGTGCCTCGTGCTGCTCTTGAGACCCCGGTCCCAACCTGCAGAGTGCTTTCTAATGCACTGCCAGGCAAAACCAAGCTCCTGGCACCTTCATCTGGCACACAGTTGCCCAGGGATCTGAGACAGGGAGGCAGATGGCTGGCCCAGGGGTGCAAAATACACAGGAATGGGCATAACTCTTGGTCTGCGGTGCCCAGTCTTGCTGGGACAAGATGAGAAACTCTCCTCTCCTGCCCCTTCCCTGTGATGAGTTGCATGGAAGCACTCGGCATGAGCAGAGATGGGCTTTTGAAAGGCACTGGAAATATTCTTACCTTTCATCTGTACGAAGTCGAGCTGATGGATGGACTGTAGCAGAGGGGCGTTGTCAAGGTTCAGGTCAAAGTCCGTGGTCATCCGGGGTGTGAGCGTCCCCTTTCCCCACTGGTCCTCAGTTAAGTGCACTCTCCTGATGAGAGCGTCGGAGATCTGGTGGCAAGGAGCAGCCTCAGCTATCGAGGGCCACCTGGGCTGCACGCTGTGCCTCGTCCCTCCCCTGCTCTCCTCCTTCCCTGTGCCTCCCAGGCTGCCGTTTCTGCCCCTGACTGCCAAAGGTTGGGACATCACATGTGGTTTCTAGCACCGCCCTTCGCTGCAGCCTCAGATTGCCAGAGGGACCCCAGGAGTTTTGGGGACTATTTTAAAGGCAGGGTCTAGTACCAACGGGACCAGCCCAGGAATGAACGATGAGATGCAGTTCTTAAGTGCTGTATGTCCTTCTCTCGCTGGAGAGCCACGAGACAGCACGTTACGATCACTGCCTCGAAGATACATCACCATTTGCTGCAACCCTCTATTTCTCTGCTCAGAGTAAGAAACGTCCCTGGCCTGGTTCTGCTTTTCTCTGTGAACCTGGAGGTGATGAGAGGTTGGCCCTTGATTTTATGGCTGGAAAAGCTGGGGACATCATCCTGGGTGTAACTCCTTTGACTCTGCTGCATTACCCCAGGCCCTCATCTGTGCAATACCTTTCCTGCTCCCCTCGTAGCCCAGACGTGAGCAGCTCCACACCAACCTGCAGGAAGCCGCTGGGGTCGTTCTCCTTGATGACCTCCAGGCAGTACTCCATCAGGCCCGTGGTCTGGCGCAGCTTGACCGTGCAGTGAGAAATCTGGTCTCGCACCACCTGCAATGGGACAATGAGAGCAGCGTGGCTCAGAGAGGTTTGGGAGACGGGGAGCAAACGGGCTTTGGTGCTGTGTGGGCACAGGGACAGGGTCAGGGCAACACGAAGGGAGACAAAGACTCAAAGGAAGAGAAAAAGAACTGGCCAAGACTCATACACCAAATTCCAGATCCTTGAAAACCTGGGGAACAACAACAAGCCTCGTTTAGCTCAAAATTATTAACCCACGTAATTATTCAAAGCAGTAGGGAAGTTCCTTGCTCTGTCTTTAATTAAGACAGCTTCCAAATGACAGCTTATGAACTCTATGCAAAGCAAATGCCTACCTCCATAGATACACAGGTGCTGCTGCAGCCCCTGTGGGAATGCCCTATCCATCCTTGGCATGGAGCCGGGCTGCGGGGTTGGCTCTGGGGCAGCTGCACCCAACCGCCCCGAGTGAGGAGCGAGCCTGGTATTTTGGTATTTCCAAGAGGAACGAATGCACCACCTCCCCCAGCTTCAGCTCTGACTACCGATCTGTTTGAGATGCTCATCTTCCCATCAGCCGAGATGGGCCATGCTGCAGAATTGCCTCATTTCCTCCACTGGCTGCAGCAGGAGTCTGGGGATGAGCTCAGAAGGAGAGGTGTGCCAGTGAGAGGAGATAAATCCTGCATGCCTTGTGACAGGGCTCCCTACAGCATGCCAAGCTCTGCCTGGGTCTGCCCAGCCTGCATGCTAAAGCACGTCTTCTTGCACCCATGGGAAATGTGTTTCAGAATCCCAGCGGCAGAGTACAAACAAGCATGTGGTTTGGCCGGTGCCCGCGGGCTCTGGTGACCTTCCCTGAAACACGGCGGGGAGGACAGGGTTCAGGCTCTGACACCGTGAGGGTGTATTTGGAGGTTGGCTGGTTCCTCACGTTGAATCCCTGCAGAAGGAGACAGTGCAGGTCTGCACCCGGTGTCAGTGCGATTTCTGTCATGGGAGATTGGCAGAGCAGCTCAGGAAGAGAGATTTTATGCTTTAGAGGAATGTGCTCATGGCAGGCAATTTTTTTTTTTTTTCTTTTTTCTGGAGAAGCTTTAAAGCTGTGTAAAGTTCTCCACTAGGACTGAACAAAGCTATGCAGCTCTGGAGACCACAGCTATTCAGGATGTTACAGACAGTAAAGATGAGCTTTGCATCAGCATCTGCAGCTGCAGTGCGATAGAAAAGACTGCAATAAGCAGCAATTAACATTTCTGAAAGCACAGTTGTTTCCTCGGCACCGCAGTCGGTGAATCCCAGCGCCCATGTGCCCACTGCTCCATAGGCACAGCAGCGCTCGAATGACCACCCTGGGCTGAGGACCATCTCCTGTGAGCATCCCTACTGGTCTGAGGGATGGGGAGGTGAAACGAAGCACATGTCAGCCTCCTGCGGTGAATGAACCTGTGTTTCAAGGGGGGGTGATGACTCCTGCAGGGCAATCAATCACATCATGTGTTGCTTAATTATAATTTAATCACCTCTACTTAATCACCTAACAGGAAGAAAAGAATTACCAGTCTTGCAACTTGGGACAACGTATCTGCTTCTGTGAAATGCCACAAAGCACTCTCCTAGCCGGCTCTTATTTTTAGGGAGCAGCCACTCCTTGCTGCTTTTAGCAATCCCAGCCTGATGTTTCCAGCCTGTGGCAGAGGGGAGCCGGAGCAAGCCCAGGCGCTGGGGAGGGGGCTGCAGCCAGCACACCCCATGTGCAAGGTGGAGAAGGCAGCAGGGGGAGCTCCCATATTGCTCCTCTAGACCAAGACATGTGTATGGAGTCTTGCAGAGATGCTGGATCACTCTGAGATGGGGCTAGCGAGCAGCATGATCAGCACACACCAGTTTTTGCCTCAAACGCTGTCATTAGAGGGAAGAGTTCATTCGATGCCAGTTTCTAACATTTGAGTGCACTGGGATGGAGCAGAGGCAACAGCTAGTCCTGGAGATCTGGACTCCTACACTGACCTCTGCCAAAGGCATGGGCAAGCCCCTGGACTTCTTTTCTCCATGGGGATGGTCAGTCCTTCAGGATGGGATCCAGAAGGTACAGTGGGGGTGCAAAGCCTTGCAGCAACCTACAGCCCCTGCCATGCAACGCATAGCAGCCTCTTGTGTTAAATTGATCTCTTCTGCCCAAAGAGAGGGTGCTGGGGAGTTGTTCTGCTCCTGCAAGGGTTGTCCGCTGTGTGGATGTTGGGTGTTTCAGCTGCAGATCATGGTGTTACCACTAAGTGTGAGATGAGCCCAGCCTGCAGTCTCCAACCTTGCTGTTAGAGCATAAACTGACTGCACTGACCAGAGAAAGGTTTTGCCTTCCCTGCCTGCTGGGCTGCAGATGGGCAAGTGGGCATCCCACCTTGAACACCCAGAAAAGCAGCCGCTTTCTTTCATGTGAGACCCCTCTCCGGGGAAATGCACATGCCACCAGGAAGACAGTAAAGATGGGATTGGTAAAACAATCTTCTTATCTTCTTTGCAGCTTAAATCTCTGTCTGGTTTGCCCAGGATAATGAATTTGTGAGCCTCTCCCTGCCCGAATAGAAGTATTACCAGCAGAATTGCCATCTGCTACTGCCAGCCAGACATGAGCCTCCAAGAAGCAGCATTTGCTTGGTGAAGACAGGCACGGTGTCCCAGGACAGTCCTGGACATGTGGCTGGCTCCCCCGGCACCCACTTGGCCAAGAGACGGTGTTACCGGCGAGGCAAGGGGACCTGCCACCACTGCTCTGGTGTCAGCGTGAGACCTGCTGGGCTTCCTGGCACTGGGAGGAGGTAGCCGGGACACAGAGATGCCGGCCCCGGCTTTGCCCCTCTACCCTGCTCATTCCCTGGCAGCAGGGTGAGGTCAGGCCAGCGCCAGGCAGCTCCAGGCTGATTAATTACCGAGCTTCCTAGCAGATTATCCCTGCTAATGAAGGTCTGGTCCGGAGTGGAAGTGCTTGCTGCAGTGGTTGGTAAGAGGTCTCCTTATGTAGCTAAGAGGCTACATAAATCTTTATGCAGGTGGGTGCAAACTGAGATACAAGAAATTCCATTTAAACATAAGTAAAAGCTTTTCTTTTTTTTTTTTTAAAGGTGGTCAGAGACCAGAACAGAGAGGCTGTGGAGTCTCCAGCCTTGGAGACATTCAAAACCCAACCGGAGGCAGCCCAAGGCAGCCTGCTCTAGGTGCTCAGAAACTGCACCCGAAGCAGCGGCTGCGTCTCTGTCCCAGCCCACACCTTTCGCCCCAGCGATCCTGCCCTTCTGTAACTCTGTGATCCCCTTTGGGGACCAAGCACCTATTCATCTCGAGAACTAGAGCATGAAACAGCAGTTTAATTGCAGCATCTACACAGCAGGCAAGCCAACAGTAGAAATCTATGTTTCCCTTCACCACCAACAAACTGTTTTCAAGGCAAGGTGAGGGATCTTTGGTTGGGACCTAGTGGGGCTTCATGGCTTTACAGTTTCTGCGCTCCGCACAAGAGAAATGGGACACAGACAGGAACAGCGAGACTCCATGAAACACTTTGATTAAGGAAATGAAAGGTTTTAAAAATAAGACGTAAACATCTCCCACACCTTTGAAAGCACGGTCTAAACCCAGTGGGGCCAGTGAAGCCCACAAGTTTTCCACGCTGTTTTTTAAGCATCCTGTAGTTCTCCTCATGCATCAGGGATTTCCACTCCCTGGGGTACCTCAGCTCCCTGTTACCCCAGTAATGAAGAGTATTTCGATTGCAGTATTCACCAGATCGCCAGGAAAACCAGGCTGCCATGAATTCTGCATGGAGGTAGACAGTTTACAGACCTCTCCTGAAACTACACGGGAGGGGCTAATGGGAAAAGGCTAATGGCTCAGCTGGTGAGGGGATTTGGGCAGCTCCATACATTTTGTTTGTGGTCGTTTTTATCAAATGCCTTTTTTTCCCTTTAGGTACCAAAAGAGGCAACAGCCAGAACCTGGCTGCTAATTACAGCCTATAAAAAGGACTTTTGCTGTGCACTCACAGCAGCTCACTACTACCTTAAAATAGGAAATTTATTTCAAGAGCTTTTCTTCCCCGTAAGATGACATTAACTATAATTTACATTTTAATACAGCTCCTAGAAGGCAGTAACATCTCCACTCATCTCTACTTAAATGTCTTCCTCACCTTCCTCCTCTTTTTAGTACTTGGCTAGATAACCTGTTTTCAAGGCACTCAACCTTACTTGAACCTCGTCTCCTCAGCATCCAGGATGAGTCCTGCTGGGGACATCACATGGAAGACACGGAGCCTCCTCATCCCAGGCACTCCGTGGCCAGGGTACGGTCACCTGCACGGTTGTGTTATGGGGAGCAGCGCTGCTGCGCTTTGCCGCCGTGCTGCAAACCCAGATGGAAAAATCCCAGATGGAAAAACCTCCAGGACAGATCCCGATGGTTCGATTGTGCTGAATCCCACAACCACTCGTCCTCGGAGCAGAGCATTTCCAGGTGGATGTTTCCATGGTGACTTGTCTCTTGCTATTGCGAGAGGAGGCTCAGGCTGGAGCCGGGAAAAGCAGAGCTGCTGCGTTAACAACCCTGTGCGATGCTGGCGACAGCACGTCCTGGAGGCTTGCACAAGCCCGTTCTGATCAAAGGCTTCTTCCAACAAGTGTGGAAAGGTGCGATACGGAGACCTTGTCTCCAGTGCAGAGCCACTGAGCATGGCACATAGACAGATGCTATGGAGGACAGACTTGATCCAGCTCTTCAACAGAATAAGAGGAAAGCTTGAGGGACATCAGAAAACCAGAGGCATCCCCTGCAGCCCGATCACAGCTCTGCAGAGCTCCTTGCCCTCAGTGCCCAGCTCCTGCTGCTGCTGCCCTTCCCAAGGTGCTCAGACACCACGGCAAGGGGAAAATGGTGCAGTGTGAAGGGATTTGCAAGAGAAAGCAGCAGTGTGGCATCTGCATCTTTGGGAAACAATGCACCTCGTGATGAGCTTATCTGACCTGTGCATCCTCTCTGGTGTTTCCATACAGAAATGGTATGGTACAAGAAAGCGAACCTGTGCTTCTGTCCTGTTTCTCATCCTTTCACACCAATCCTGATCACCAGTGACCTAATCCAACAGGGGACAACAAGTTCCCTTGGGCTTCCTGGAAAATCCTGACTGTAACCCCCTAAAGAAGGATCATGGACCAGCATTTCATCTCTGGAGATCCAGTGCTATGGGCAGGAGACCTTGGTCAGCGTTTCCTATATAATTAGCTCCCCCAGGAAATGTGACAACTGCTGTTTGCCTACAAGGGCTCTGCAGCCAAAGCACTGTGGTGAAATCACAGCCCAAAGACATCCTATGACCTGAAGGCCAGCAGAAGGCCAGAATGGTCCACCACACTGCTGAGACCTTAAAGGAGTTGCAAGCAGAGCTCAGTCTATGTGTGCTGTGGACTGAGGAGATTTCTTCCTGGGACAACACTGCAGGGAAACCTCTGTGTCCCCTGCACAAACCAGCCTGTGCTGTAGGGCATCTTCCCTTGGGGAAGACCATACTGGTCCTTTGAAAACCAGGGCCAGCAATGAGGAGCAGGACAGCCAAGGAGATCTGTCCTGGAGATGGAGCAGGCACCTGGCCCCACTGCTCCTCCAGATGTTATTTTTTAAAGCCCAGGTTCTTAATCTGAATCCAAGTGTAGGGGGAGGTTGGGGAAAGGCAGGGAAATGTCCCTTCCAAGTTCATTTCCTCCCAAACCTCTCCCCGCTCTAGAGTAATTAGTGTTGGCCCACAGGCAAACCTGGATTTGTGCCCGCCTGCATGAAATATGTGTCAAGCCAAAGTAGGTCAGTCCCAAAGTCGAGCTGACCCTAACTCTGGGTGCCGCACGGAAATGGGAACTCGGGCTCTCCAGTGAAAGGCGCCCATGGCACCGCGCCAGCCGGCAGGCTCTGTCCCTCCATGCCTCTCCTCCTCGCTCACGCGATGCCATACCGTGCCGTGACGGCCAACCTCCCAGCAGGCAGGAGGGGCAGCCCACGGAGAGATCGGCTGCAGCCAGGGTGCTGTGGCTCCACGCCAGCTGCTGGAGCAATGGATTCGGATCTCAAAGGGCTCCTGGGTGGCACAGCTATTTCACTACCTGCTCGTCTCCTCCTTGGCCGAGATGCTCTGGGCAGTGACAAGTGGACACGCAGGCCAGGCTAGGCTGCTCTGAACTGGTCTCCTGTGGGAAGGGGTGAAGCTATCACCACAAGACAGCAGCCAGTGTTGTCCCGTCCTAATGTGAACGTCAACCAGGACAAGTCCCATGGTCCTGCAGGAGGACCCACCATGTGTCCAAATTCAGTGCGAAGCGCGTGCCAGGGCATGGCACGGAGGAGATGGCGCTGAGCAAGCAGCATGCTGCTGCGGACGGGGCGGGTGGAGGTGGCCCCTCTCCTGCACAGTCTCGCACCCTGCGCACCATCCTTCCCGACACCGTGGAAGGATTCCTGCTCCCTCTGCAACACTTCCAGTGCTCCAGAGCCTCGGAGCGAGACCTGGGGGCTTTGTTATCCCCTCCAGCCTCAGGCAGCAAGAAGGATGTCCCGTCGGGAGGCAGCTGCTCCAGGCACAATGCTGCTTCCCTTTCATGTCTCCTCACGTTCCCCTGACCCTTTGAGCGAGGCCAGCCCAGTCCGTGCCCAGCTGGAGCTGCAGGTGCTGCCTTTGTCCAGGGATTTCCTCGGAGGGGGCAAAGGGGAAACCCCCACGCAGCGATGACCCGGGCAGCCCCTTTCCCTGGGTGACAGAGCAGGTGGGGACAACAGCAGTGCTGGGGAAGGGGATGCGGAGGACAGGCTGCAGGGTTGGTGGCGAACGCTCGCCTCGGTGGCCTGGCGTGGCCAGGGGACCCTGTGCGTGCACAGTGAGGACAGCAGGGAGGTACCCGACAAGGCTGAAACTCTCCTGCACCCCCTGTTCCGTCTGCAGCTTGTGAAAGCAGGGAAGACCCTCTCTGTCCCCATCCCCAAGCCAGAGGGGAAGGGTGTACGTTCACCTGGGCTGTGTGCCAAGGCTGTGTGTCCCAGCCTGACGATGCTGAAACCCCGGGAAGCAAATCTCAGCGTACAGGACCTCAGCTGGCACTCGGATAGGTCACGGCTGCACAACTCTCCCCATACAAGCCTAAGACCAAGGCAGCACCACTGTGTTTATTACTTACCTCCTCCATCCCCGCAAGAATTAAAAGGGAAAATTGAATAATTTCAGGCTAAAAATCTGACCAACGCTCCACAGGCTGCAGACCAGAGGGGAGCAGCTTCTGGATTTTAAACACCAGCTGCTGTGATGCTACTGATAACTGGATGCAGGCTCGTGTGTCACGTCTGCCCGAGCACGCAACGCCACGGAGCCCTTCCTGCCTGTGCAGGTCCCTTCCCACAGCTTCTGGGGAGCTGCAAGAGCTCAGTCCTTCAAGGAAGGAGGCTCAAGGGCTGATTTTAAGAGTCCAGTCTGAAACCCAGGAGCTGTTTCTTCTTTAAGGGCCAGGCCTGCCTAATGACAGAGCCCGGCTGATAGTAGGAGTGGATGGAGGTGGGATGTACATGTACGTGTGTTGGGGGGACAGGCGATACAGTAAGAGCAAGCAGTGGGATGCAGATCCTTTCCTCCGGCCAAAAAGTGAAAGGCCTCCGTGGGTTGCGCTGAGCCGCGAAACTGCTTTGTGCTGCCCAGCTTTGTGAGAATTTAATTAACCGTGCCCTGAAGGGGAAGAGGGAAAGAGAGCCCACCAGGCAGTGGGGGTCCTCTCTGTGCCTAGAAGACAGGCTGGCAGCATAGCATGCCTGGTTGGGGTTGTGCTTTATTGTCTGAGCACTGATGCTGGGCTCGGTCCCACAAAGCTGCTATTGTCCATCTCCTGATGGAAACGCTCACAAGCCCTCGTGTTGCAGTGCCCATCGTCTGCAGGCAGACCAGAGGCTGGTGGCCTCCTCCCTCATTTTAGGCAGGTCCAGGAATTCCTCTGGGAGCCTCCTGGGTGGCCCAAAGCAAGGCTGGGGGGTATGCAAGAGGAGCCAGAGAAGACACACAGATGCTTCTAGCTAGAACACTGAAATGCCCTTGGAAGAGGGACTCTGGAAGTACAAAGTGACATTGATGCGAAATGCCCCAGCTCAACGCTCATGGTGAGAGCTGCATCTCAGCTCCCCCAACACCAACAATTCACCTCTCAGTGCAACCACCACCTTGAGGCCATGAGGTGCTCACCAAGTATAGAAAATACAGAATTTCTGCTCCTGCCTGATGATGAAAGTGGCATCTCATGACACCAAGTGCCCCAGAACTTCAGCTGAAGCCAGCAGAAGTTACAGGCACTCAGCTAGGATTATGCTAGTAGCTCGGAAGCAACATGGGACATGAGCAAGGACTTTTTCCAGCCTGTGGATGCTGCACACATGGCTCTGCTGACCTAATGACTAGTAATTGGCCCAGTAATGGAGTAATTCAGTGGGAACCACCACCTGGAAGAAGCAGCGCTTTGCTCAGGGCCTGTCACGCTGGGAGCGGGCTGGTCATCTGCAGCAAAATGGAATTTAGCTAATGTGAAAAGCAAGAAGAGCAGCTTTCCAGTGCCCTCCCCACTCCCCCTGCAGCGCTTCACCCCAACAAACAGCATCACAATCCTCATCCCTGTCTGGTGGAACCCTGCAGAAAGCTCTCTGACCACCCGAGCTGGCGGGTAGGGGCTCACCTTTAGCTTGTGCTCGTGCTCCTTGTTGACCCGGGACAGCAACTGGGCTTTCCTTCTGTTGAGGGCGTCGATGAGAGCGTCACACTGGGCCACCAGGCAGGCCTCGAACTCCACGCTGTTCTCCTGTGGGTCAGAGCAGAGTATCACAGCCTGGGGCATGTGTCCATTTCAGTCGGGAAACCTGATTTTTTTTTTTATAGTACCACATGGGCCATTTTTATATGTGTAGCTGCAACACTGCGATTCACACAGCATTAGCACATGGGGTGCTTACGCCCTTGGCTCGTGGCAAATGCGGTGGTGGCAGGTGAGAAACGGGTTTGGTCCATCCTGCCACATCCTTGAATCTACTTATGGCAGAGACGGGAAGGGCTGGGGTCTCTGCTGCTCCCTCCGTGACACAGGCAGCTTTGGGAGGAGCAGTCTTTGGGAAGGCTGCAAGGGGGTAATACGAAAAGTCAGGTGTGAGCCCCTTTGGGAGAGCACCCACCAAACCAAGCTGGGGAGATGGGACAGAGGATCGCAGAGAACAGCTCATCCTGGTGGGAAGGGGCTGTTCCTCCGCCAGGAGACACAGTACCTGGATTTGCTGAACCATGTTGCGGAGCTGGACCAGGAACTCTTTTGCTTCCTTGGCTCTGTCTGACAACCCGTTCAGGGCCTGGGAAAGCTGGCTCTGCAAGGGGAAGAAAGAGCGAGGTCATTTCCATGTCCTGGACTCATCCTGGTGCTGGAGGAGCTGATGTGTGTGCGATTAGGGCTGGGGATGGACTGCAGCCCAGCACTGCCTTCCCAGGGTGTGCAGCCTTCAGCAATGCATCGAGGTGTCCTTCTGCCCTTCTGCCCTGAGTGTAGGGAGAGGAAAAGGAGTGTTAACCATCATCACAGATGCCCCAGGTTTGGGAAGCAGATATTCAGTGTCCACCTCTTCCACAGGCTCCCCTGGGTGATCAGGGACAAGCCACATCCATCCTGGGTCGCAAAGTGAGCCGGTCGCTACCTCCCCTGAATCTGTGGTCTCCAGGGAGCCAGACACCAAAAATCCTGTAGGATCTGACCCACGTCTGCTGAGGGTGGTCAGCAAAAGGGCACAGGTCAGGCCACTTGAATCAGACTGAAAATCTCCCAGTCCCTCCTGAAAGCTAAGGTAAAGCAGGATCTTCCACTGCCACGCAAAATACTGACTGCTCCCTCCTCCTCCGGTGCTAGGGGTGGGAGCGCACACCCACAGCCTGCTCCGGCCCGCACTGAGCTGAGTGGCATAACATGCTAATAATAACGATTATGCCTTGTGCTTTTTCATTTTTGTGGCACTTTCCAAACACTAACTCAGGAATCTTCCCCTTTTGCAGTGATTTCAGTAAGGGTTATTATCTCAAGAGCTGGGCAAACCACCCATGACAATTTACCTCTCAGAGAGATTTTGCCTCTTTCGCGGGCTGCAAATTGCCTACAAACACCATGCAGGTTTTGAGGTGTGATCCTTCTTTGCGGCAAGCGCAGAAGGGAGCCCAGAAGATGGCTGATGTCCCCAGATCTTTAAAAACCTAATGCGACCATTCCTCCTGTGATCAGGATGCTGGCACCTGCCCCGTTGTGCCGTGCTCCCCCAAACACCGGTGCGGGAAGCAGGAGGAGGCGAGATGGGAGAGGGGAGCAGGGGGAGTGATGGTGCAGAAGGGATGCGAGGTCACTGGAGCGCAGCGCCTGCTGAGATGGCGCTGGGCTGAAATCAAGGAAAAAAAAAAAAATTGCTATCAAAGAGACAAGGTAGCAAACAAATGGCGACCATTTAATGGCCCAGAAAATGACCTTACTGCTGCTTCCCCAGGAGATGTTAATATAACCCTAGCGATTTCTGCATTTCCTTTGTAATTTATCGTGCCCGAGTCATTAGGATGTGGAGCTAATCAGCGAATGCATCTCTAATAAAAATGGGATTGCTAAGTCAGCTCAGCAGGTCTCCCCATCTCTCTCCTCCCTCCCTTCCCGGAGCAAAGGCTGGAGGAGAGCCGAGGCTGAAGCCCGAGCTGCTCCCCACGCACTGGCAGCCTCACGCACCGCAGGGACAACCCAGCCCTGCCTCATCCTCCCTGCTGTGACCCTGCAAAAGCCTCCATCGCCCTGCTCCATGCTCGCCCTCCGCAGCCCACGCAGGGCTCCAGCCCTCCCAGATTTAGGAAGACGTCTTAAGCCCCGCAAGGTGGTTTGCTGAGCACCGAGCGCTGCAGGGCCCTCGTCTTCCATAACGCAGGCAATTAATAGGGAAAATCAGTAGGAGTTTGTTATGTTTACAAGCTCCTCATTAAAATTGCAGCATGGTGGTTTTTTTTCCTTTAATAAAGTCTTTGGAAGGCGTTTTTTTCTACTGACTTATATTTCAGAAACGGGATCTTTATATCAACATAACTCTTTGAGGCTTTCGTAATGGGAAAGCATTTTAAATGTGCTCTTAAAATTTCGTAAGAGCTCTGTGACGCTGTATACGGATGGGTTAAAAGATGGGATTTTGGTCCGCGGATGAACACACTGGGGGAGAGGTAGATAGCCGAGGAAAACCCAGTCAGGACAGAAAATGGATGGTTTGTTGCCTGTTGCTTGGAATGCTGACCACGGAGGTAAGAGAGCTGAGCAATACCGGGGGAGGACGGGCAGCAGGCTGTTGCACAGCACAGCTGTGAGCATGATCGGTGCGTGACTGCTGGACAGTGACAAGATGCCGCACGTACAAAGCCCATGAACCAACAGACAGGGTGGCTATGGCTCATGCAGCGCGCCTGGCCAGCGAGCACATGTGTCATAGGCTCCCTATGTTACAACCGAGGAGTGTTTTGGCACCCACTGTCCACATGTGCTGAAACCCGTTCCTCTGCAAATGTATAAATACCGGGATTTTTCTGAAGAGCATTGGGCTGGTGTATGGCGAGGCCACTGTTGCCTCCGTGGGGACGCCCACGTAAAGCTGGCACCTACCGATTGCTGGGCTGAGCTCGCGGCACAAGATGGCACAAGAATGTACGGATGGTCCATCTTCCTCACAGTCCTCGAGCTGGTACCTTAATTTGCTTTACAAGATACCCTTAGCATAACGCACATCTGTAGTTAATAAATGCTTGCTTTTTCCCCTTATAGTCAGTGTGTGTGTGTTTGCCTTCTTGGGAATCCTTGAAATCACCCTAAAAGAGACGCCCATGTGCACTGTCCATGTGCAGCTCCTTCACCCTGGACACCCCCTGATTCACACCACAACAGCTTTCATGGCGCAGCAAGCTTTGAGCCTGTCCACAAAAAGAAAAAGATGGTCCATTGCCTTCAGAGCATCCCTCCCCGCGGTCTTACACTGCATCCCCCTTCTCAGCTCAGCTTTTCCCTCTGCTTGAGATGTTCTTGATGTCACCAGTGCCTGCAGGTGAGGGGCATGAACTAGCCAGGAAACTGTATTTTTTCCATAATCGTAAGGTTGGTGAGGTGCACAGTGGACACCCTGCCCCATGCCTCGTCCCAGCATGGAGAATGGGGTGCCAACACCAGTGTGCCCAGCTCACAGCGATGTGCAGTAAGAGCTAGCATCACCTGTGCAAAGCTGGTGATGCCAGTTCCTATTTATCGGTGGCCACAGGTTCCCCACCGGACAGAGGAGCTCTAAGGTTTGGTTTTTCATCAGCGTGAGCTTTGTGCCGATCTCCAGGAAGGGTTCCCATCACACCGAGCGGAGCGGAGACCTGTTCCTGGACACGTCCCCTTTGAAACAAACATCTGCCCAGCTCTCCCGCTGCATCCCTGTTGCTTATGGCAAGAGTCACCCCGCTGGGGACTCAGAGCTGCAAGCCATCACTGTTAGCCCATTAAACAAGGTTAATTAATGCTATACGACAACGGAGCGCGTATGGGAATGTGCGCGGGGACTCGCGGGCATGCCTGAATGTACTCATTAAGGGCAGCGCTGCAGGCACAGTGACAACGTGATTCATAACCGTATGCCACAGAAAAACAAAGTCCTTCTGGTTTCTGTTATTATGTTAATAAGTCAGAGGCTGCGGAGAGAAATTAAAGGACTGATTGGGTCCGTAAATTCTACAGGTACCTTCCATGACCCTTGGAGCAAACCCAAGCTTTAATGCAGTCTGTCGCTGCGGAGAAGGATTTAATCACCAGACACAGAAGGCAGAGTCACAGGTTTCCCACAAGCGTATGAGCTACATGGAGGGAGCAGGAGATGGAGGCCCAGGAGTCCTCCGCGCAGGGGCAGGAGGTTGGAAGGACCTCAACCCTTGTCTCCTGCAGGTGCTGTACCAGATTGCAGGAAACGATACTGTTAGTATTTCTGACACATGATGGAGAGATTTCCCCTTGCTGCGAAAAGCTGGAACGTCGCACTTTGCATCTCCATGTGGAAACAAAATCTTTGGAGCTTCTCAGGGCTGGGAACCCCGCTCTGGGAACCACTATCCCCCCGCAGAGCACAGGACAGTGGATGGAGACCCAGCATCCTCCAGTGTGCAGTGGGCCAGCCAGCTCATAGGCACTGGACCGGAGCAGAGTCCCACCCTGAGCTAGCACAGGCAGAGGAATTAATGAGTGTGAAATGAAGAAAAATTCCGTTTAGCGGCATCTTAAAATCAAGTGAATTTGCTCTTTGCAGAAAGCTGGCCTATTTTTCAATGCTCTTGTTTCAAGGCAGTAAGAAGAGACCTCTGTAATTCACATTAACATTAATGGGAGCTAAGCATTTAAATCTCTGTCCCCAGAGCACTTAGGAGAGAATCTGTTCCCTCTTTGTGCTCGCTAATAGCTCTGTAACCCTCCTTCCCAGGCACAGCTGACAAAGGGATTTCTGTCACCCTTTGATTCTCCCTTGTCCCAGAGCACGGATGAGTGCAGTTGGTGCAGAAGGCTGGTGGCTCAGTAGGGCTGAGCAGGCTCCAAGAAATGGAGAAAAGCAACATTTTAAACTCCGCATCATCTCTCAGATGGAGCTGGTCTGGTTCTCCTCCTGTATAACCCAGCTGCCAGCAATGGAGCTTCTCCAGGTTTACCTTAAGGCGAAGAGGGAGCTGGGCCTGTTATTTTAGGAGGTGCCGGGTCCTGCTCGGCATTGAATGCTGGATTTGCAGAGCCGGCTCTGTGTGGCAGCTCCATCTGGCATCCCGAGAAAAGCCTGAAGTTAGCTAGCGTTGGCCACCAACAAGAGCGAGGAACAGTCGCTCTCGTTTCAAACCTAAACTCGCTCGCAGGCTCTGACGCTAGACAAGATGCCTGGAGTATTCAGGAGAGACAGCAGTCTCCTCCTTCGCTCAATGGAGAGGAGGACTTGTCTGCAAGCCGAAAACCAATTGCTAGCCCAGGTCCCCAAGCCAGAAGCCCTGCTCCCCGTGCCCCCGCACACCCAGGAGCTGTGCAGCTCCGCGCTGCCTGCCCCTGACCCGCAAGGGCTGCACCCACACGCAGGAAAGCAAGTTCGTGTGTGATGGAGAAAGGTCACGAATTCGAACGAGGTCAAGAAAGGACATTTCTGTTCAAGGCCAGGCCGAATGTACGCCCCAGCGCGGCATCTTCTGTACAATGGTATTCTTCCAGCCTCCAACAGTTCACAGCTCAGGAATGTCGTGAGGCTGGCATGGCTTTCAGGTAGCCTGCGTAACCCCCCTCGGATTTCTCTTCCACAGAACCGTCCTGTCTCCTCATGGACCAACACAGGCTTTTATCACCCACGAGGTCCTGTAGCAAGTTCACAGCTTAAGTGTGTGCCCTGTGAAAGCCACCTCCCCTGGGCTGCTGCAGACTATGCCTGCTTCAAAGGCCATTTGCACCTAAGATTTCAGGTGACTGCACCTCCTTACCAGCCACAGATGGGCTAGGTGCTGTCACCCCAGGACAGAAAACTCACCCCAAAAGAGCTCTCGGCATTACTGCAGTACCTGCTCTGACATCCCAAGTGTTGCAACCAGCCCCTGTTTCTTCTCTCCTTCCAACCAAGTCATCTTGCGGCCAGTTCCTCTTGTTGGAGCATCCATACGGAGGTAAAAGAGAAGAGGAATAAGCCATGGCAAGAAAAGATGCTGTTCCCAGCTGTTCTGCTTGTACCCTCGAAAAGATGAGGAGCTGTTCACAGATGCTGGAGTCGAAGTAATGTGCTTCTTTCTTTTAATTAAAGCATAGGACCTACAGCCTTTGAATCTTGAGGCAAGCTTACTGTATGTGATGCCTGACTAATTAAAATGGGATGTTTAATTAAAACTTGCATTCAGTCAGGAAGTTGATGAAGCTAAACTGCTGCTAATTGGCTTTCGGCTCCAGTCACGAGAGCCTGACTTTTGGATTCCACGCTGCCTAAGAGGAGAAACCAGGAGCTCTGCCTGCAGCTGCAGCCTGGGCTGAACCTGCCCCTTGAGACTCGAGCCTGCCCCACGGGGCAAGGGAAGACCAGACCGGACAGTGCCATGTCCTGGGGTCCTGCAGGGACCGATCCTCATGGGACACAGGTGACCGTGGGGAGCTGGCTGTGCCCTGTGCTGCGAAGGAGCCCCGGGGGAGACTCCTTCCTGAGGCTGCTCCCAGCAAGGATAAATGCCAGAAGGAAATCATGCCCTCACCCACCTCCTCGCTCCTCTTTTGCTCACCTGACAATCGCTCAGTCGCTCCTGCTGGGTTTGCTCTGGGGCTGACTTAGCATCGCTGCTACATGCTGACTGCGAAAACCTCCAGCTGCTCTCCAGCAACACCCCCATGCCCACCGGCTGTGCTGCCTCCGCTCCCACTGAACAGTCCAGACCCCTTCCCCGTTTCCCTCGCACACATCCCCAGACTCTACCAGTGATCCTTGTGTACTTACTCTGATGAAGACAAGTAAACGAGCCCGAAACCTACTCAGAAACAGCTCTGATCACTGCTCACAGACAGCAGCTTCTAGAGCTCTGCCCGCCGGCTCCTAACGCACATGATGTGACGTGACACCACACAGGGCTACGCACTTACTACCCGTGCGCGTGTAAGGAGACCTCTTACCAAAAACGCCTTGCACCTCTGCAGCTACTGCTGTCAAACCTGAACATCCTCCGACGTCCTCTCTTCCTTTCCCTCCTGCTCTGCCAAGCCCAGTCCCCTGAAATCGCGCTGGAAATGCAGATGTGTGGCAGACAGCGGGTGACACCCCGAGACGACCTCATCCCAAGGCAACCTCACCCTGAGCCCGTGTGCCCAAAAGGTCGGTGGAGAGCAGCGCTTTCGCTGCAGCCCACTCGCTCTCTGCCTGCTGAACTCCTCGGCGCCTTCGGAGAGCAATCAGGCAGCAAACAGCCTCGAAAGCTGGGGACCAGTGCTCGCTCCCAGGCCCACCCTGGCACGCCTCTGGCAGGGATGCAGAGTAGATGTAGGCAACTGATGCTCTGTGTCTGCAGGGTGAGCAAAGCCGGACCATCTTAGCTGCTAATAATTAACTTTGAGCCAAGGCTAGCAACAGGAACGGAGCACGGGTCTGAATTACCCCTCTCCAAACACCACACCATTCTGCTGCCGCGTATTTGACATCGGTCCAGCTCAGGTTTTCCTGGCTTCCCACGAGAAGGATGAGCTCTCAGCCTGACATAAAGCTGCAAATAAAGTAACAGACGGAAGAGCCTACGCTTGTCCGCAGGACGCACGCACACACGCGCAGAGCCAGGTTTGTGAGCAAAGCTCCTGGGCGCAAACTGCAGGCTAGAAATCAACCCTTAGGAACGGCTCCTGCTGCCCCACTGCAGACAAGGGGGGAAGCAAGGGATGGGAAGGCAGCAATCGCTACCACTGCGTACCGGGCGCCTTGGTTCTCCTCCTTCATTGCAGTTATGCTGGAGAAACTGAAGGAGGAAGATGAAATGTAAACTATTAAGATCCAGCAGCCCCTGGGAGAGGGGCTCCACAAGGAGAGGGAGTCTCAGGGCCAGGCTGCTTCTGCTGCCTCTGCAGCAGCCCGGAGGGCAGCTGGGGTCTGCAAAGCAGATGATCCTCCGCACACGCAAGGCGGGCTGGCTCTCTGGAGCGGGCAGGCATCAGCAGAACTCATTATCTCTGGGGCAATTTGTATTGACGTTGGAGTTAATTCCAGGGCCCGCAGAGGGGCCCCTGTGTCTCTGGAAGAGGCAGAGATGCCACTACACCCACGACTATTAATCCTAGACCCTGGTGGATCCTCCTGGGGGAAGCACGCAGCCCTTTGCCACTTCAGTGCTTGGAAAAGCCCAGGCAGAACCTGAGGAGGGAGGACACCTGAGATGGGGACACTTTGGGGTGTCTTGCCTCCGCGGCGGTAACACCCACGTGCAGCTCCACAAGGATCCCCAACCCTGGCTGGAGCACGGGTGAGTTACAGCCTTTTCAGTGCAAACGGAGGGATGCGGTGGGTTTGGGATGCCCAAGGGTCCAACCTGGCATGGCTGTATCGATCTGCGTGGAGCAGCAGAGCACCCAGCTCTCGACTCCTCTGCAGCGCTGAGGGCACCCAGTGTCCACAGACAGCAACCAGCAGGTGCCGAGGGTGCTCAGCACCCCTGGGGACACAGACTGTGTTTTGTGTACAGGGAATTTTCCTCCTGCAGCCTCCTCCTTTCTCTCATCTGCCACCCTTTCCCCCTGCAGCAACACATCAGACTCACATGTGCAACCCAAAGCTGGCAGGAGGAATCCTCACTCCAGAAGGGACTGTGGGCCAGGCCAGGATGGAGGCAGTGGAGAATTCAGCTGGGAAAAAACCTCACATCCCCTCTGCCAGGCAGAAAGGCTGTCTGCAGCCCTCCCATGAGCTGCGGGAGGCGATGCAGTGGTTTTGCCCCATGCCAAGCCCCAAAGCCGGGCTGCTGCCTGCCAGCTGGTAAGATTTTTTTAAAGCCACTTATTTTTTGATAGCATTGATAACAGAACAGCAAAGCTGTTCTGGGTGCTGCAGCGGAGAGCACAAATCACTGCCAATCCCGGCAGTGTCGGAGTTGGAGGCCTTATCAGCTCAGCCCAGGTTGTTCTTATTTATTCCCATCCACCCCAAGTCAATGCTTATCAAGGCGAAATCTTGCACGTGGACGCACGTCTGTCCTCCCCTGCAATAAGGAGCTGCCGCAGGGTTATGGGTGTTTCTTGGGTCTGGGGAGGGCAGGGCAAGGCAGGGTCCCCAGGAGGAGCGCTTGGGATGTCCCCGTGAAGGGCAAGCCCTGAGAGCTCAGGTCAGACACGGAGGGCAGCTGCCTGCCCCACACGAGCCTGGATGTCACCAGGATCCCTGCGTGCCGTGGCACTGCGCTGGCCTAACCGATTCCTTCGGTACATGGCTAAGCCTGCGCCTGCACCGTTTCTGGGTCCAAACCTTGTGTTTGTGGGATTGCTTGCTTCCTTGGGATCCCCATCCTACCACATCATCTCCCCTCTGCTCCCTGTGAGATGATGATTGCAATAAGCAGCCAGGAGCCAAAGCCCCCAGGACCGATGTGCTGTCACTTGGGCGCACAGATGGCCCTGGCCGCTGGCTTTGTTCACGCAGACACTAGGCCAGTGTATTTCCTCAGCAGGCAGAACTGATTCAAAGGCTCCAGCCTGGAAATAAAACAAGGATATATTCTTTTCAAGCGTGACCTTGCTAAAACCCTTTCATTGCCTCCCACGTGGCTACGCGATTCCCTGGCCCTGGGCAGGCATGCTGCTCTGCCTCCTCCCAGCCTTGCTGTGGGCAATGAGAATTCATGCTGAGTTTCTTGCATGTTTTATTCAGCCCGGTCTCAGTTGTAACCTGCAGTAGCAGTGGCAATGTCCGTCAGTCCATCCGTACTAGCACAGCAACTTGCCTAGCCCAGCTCGCTGCCTGACTGCCCAGAGCCCCTCGCCCTGCACGTGTGGCAGAAAGGGACAGGGGTCTACCCCCTGACCAGCCCCAGGCTTCAGGGGTCCTCTCTGAAAGGAGACTTCTAATGTTTTGAAAATGACCTGCTGCGACTTGGTTGCCAGCACTGGGGACGCTGCTGGAAGCAAGAGACTTAGGGTAAAAACATCAATTATTCTCTTTGCATGGACTTTAATGCATGTAATTGTTACGCCAAAATTGTGGAAGAATAACTCTGGCATCCAGCCCCCCTGCTAGGAGCAGCATGCATGACAGCCTAGCTGGGACGCTGGGCTGAGGGTGCCTGGGGGGACAGGTCACACACTGCTTATTCCACTCTGAAACAGCAGAGCATTTTGCTCCTGCTGTGAATCACTGTACTCACTTGAACCTGCTGCTTCCCTGTTCACGGGCCTTCTGTGGCCAGGACAGCTGGTGCTCCGCAGCCTGCAATGATTTCTCAGCACGCTTGGGGAGAAGCCTGTCCGAGGAGGAGGACCTGAACCCCCAAGTTCCAGCATCCTTGCGCTTTAACCCCACTTCTTCAAGGGGCAAACAGTCATGCAAAACTCTCCAGCAGAAGATACAGGTGCCAAGTGGCCTGTGAGATAACATGCCAGTGGCTTGCTTCCAAAAATGTGGGGACACCAGGTGAAGTTATTAGATACCACCAGAGCCGCAGTGACCTTCTATGTCTCAAGCACTGCTGTGGGACTCGCCCCCAGAAGAGGGCAGATCTAGGACAATTCCTCGCAGCCTGATAAGAGCCAGCTTTGCACACAGGGACGCTCAGTGTGGATCAGTTCATGTGTGGCAACTTGCTTGGCTGTCCCTAGTCCTTGGACTAAAAAAAAAAAATACAAGAGGTATGTAACGTCCTGGGCTGCTCCTTGCTGACAGTTCCTTGCTGTGAGGATGTGTTTAAGATGCTCTGCCCTTGCTTTGATATAGGATATAGTCCTTGCTTTGATTTTTAGGGAGGAGAAATGTGAGCACCAAGGTATCAGTAAAAACTCTTTGATATTGTCCAATTAATTCCTGTTTTGCTTCATTAACACCCAACAACAAATCATCTTAGCTTTTCATTGGCAAAACCTAACACACGTCCCTTTGAAATCACAGACAGAACTGCCAGCTCTATTACAGGGATGCTGAGAAAAACACAAGCTAAGCAAGGGTCTGCTGCCTACCCACGGGTACACAGGGGCAAACAAGGTAAGGGTGAGAAACTATTTAAAAAAGGTCAAATATTGTGAACTGATCAGCACAGATCTGTAGAGTGAGTTGATGCTGAGGACCACTCTCTCCATATTTCAGGAGGAGAGACACTTTGGACTCACCCTTGCCCGGTCCTGCTTCAGGTACACCACATTAGGTGTGCTCCTGGAGTGCATCTTCCAGGTTGTGTCCTTGAGAGGAGTGCAGGTCCTGCTGCAGCTCTGCACACAGACATCCTTGTGTCTTGTAAAGGGTGGAAATGCAGGTCGAGAGTATTGCAGGTACATGCTGCAGCTGTTCGCTGCAGGCTGTTTTTCTGCGCTGAGCAATTTCCACATCCTGGTCTGGGTGGCAGTCTCCCTTGGAGTCTTGTAACCAAGATGATACTGATTGAGTCTGGCTTCTTCTGCGATCTGAACCCCAGCAAGAAGGCCATGAACTTTGCTAGTGGCTGGTTCATGCAAGCAAGACTAGAATAAATTCCTCCCCATCGTCCCTCATGGGGCAGCTCAGGGCACGGCAGGCAGCAAGAAACTCAGCTCCCAGCTCTAAAGCCTATAGCTAGCCTAGATCCAAATGGGATCCTCAAGACACATCTCTTCCCTTCTGGAGCACTCACAGGCAACTTTGCAGACTGGGGGGGCGAGGAAGCTGGACCACGCATTCGTGCACAACCCTCCTTTTCCTTCCCTCAGCCAGGTCTGCTGTAGATCCAAGGTCCCTCTCCTGGCATCAGCGCACCCAGTCTTGCCAATGGTGAAGGGCAGTGAAGTTGCACACCGGCCCTTGTTTCGCCTTCGTCCGTGCCTCTGCAACTCTGGGGTAGCTTTGCTGCTTCGACAATTAACAGTCACCAAGCCCAGCAAGCCTGAAGTAGCCCAAACGGGAACGGAGGACAAAGCCACGCATCTTTGCTGTGAGACAGCGGTGAATTTGTAGAGCAGTTAACAAGAAGGGATCAACTAACAGCAGCAGCCTTTGTTCACCATCTTCATCAGATGCCTGAACCCTGTCCCGGCCGGGGGCCAAGATGAGAGCTCAGGGAAGAGGGCTCCCCTCCTGCCCGCATTAGCGATGCCCAAGCCGTGAGGTAAGGCTGACTTCACCGCTGACTTCATGCATCTGCACAGCCTCCGACTGCCACAACAGCGAGAGCTCTGCGAAGGACGTGACCGATATCGCCGATCTACCAGCGCTGCGAAGGTCCTCCCACAGTCTGGATACGGCTCCCAGGTACCAAGGTCGCAATACGGGGCTGGGCTTGTTTCCAGCCCCACAGCTGTACGCTAAAGGAGTGCTCTTTGGGCTGAGGAGACGTGCAGAGGTGATGGACGCAGACACCAAAGTGACTCGTGCCAGCAACAAAAGCACGGGCAGCTCCATATGGGTTGTAATGAGGCTGACGGGAGGAAGCAAAGAGATGCTTTGGAAAAGGCAAGGTGAGGATCCTGGTGCAAGCCGGTCCATCCAGAGCCACAGCAGCACGTAGCTCCCTTTAATGACTGTGCTGAGCCATGTCTTGAGGAGTGCGATCGTAATGATGGCTGATTACCATCACTCGTGACCCAGCTGGGAGCACACTGATCTATAGCTGCTGTCGTGCGGCCGGTGGCATTTCCAAACGACCCTGGAAGCACAGGGCTCATTTGCTGCGTGTCAGTGTTGTTATGTCTCGAGAGGTGAATGAGGCTGGCGAGAGGCAGAGGACAGCTCGCGGCTGAGCAATGACTTCTCCAGGCTCCCTCCCCTCCCCTGCAAGGCATGGTCCAGCAACAACATACGGTGTCCCGAGCGGGTGTAAATGCTCACAGCTCTCCTGAACCAGCACTTACACCCACGTCCCTGAGCAGATGGCCTAGTTCTTTGCTAGAGGTGCAATTTACAGGCAGAATAAGCATACAACTACACCTACACTCCTCTCTGGAGAAGCTGGGAACACACCATCTTGCACACACTCTCCTATACTTGTGGGAAAAGAAGGCTTAAGCACCCTTTGCTGTTCCCCAGCCCTCAGAGGGCTGAGGACTGGAGCAAACCCCAACGTGGTGAAGGGCAGCCTTGCAGGCACTGTCACTGCAGCCGCCAGGTCTGTTCCATGGGCTCCGATCCCTGGGCAGACAGTGCCTGGCCCATGCCCTGCTCCTCCTGGGCTCCCACCCGCTGGAGACTGGAACCCGTTTCCCTCATGGCTGGAGGATTCAGGCAGGACAGCACACAACCCTCTGCCCTGGGGTGCCTCCTCTCCTCATCTCCAGAAGGGCTTTCCCACCGGGCATGGCTTCCACCAGGCTCCTCTGCTTCCGACCGACCGCAGCTGCTGCTAGCACAGGGGCAGAGAGATGAAACGAGCAGAACTGAATGCAATTAGAGAGATCCGGAAACGAGAGAGGAGATGGGAACGTGTCCAGGTTGCTGAGAGCTCCGTGCGCCCTCGTGCCAAGAGAGGAGAATCACAGAGGAGGAGGACAGCGTGCCTGGTCCTGCTTAGGGATCCTTTGGCCAAGCAGTGGTGTCAGAAATCAGCAGGCAAGGGCACCATGCAGCACGGCTTAGCATCACACCACAGCCCCGTTAGCATGCCCGGCGCTTGGGCTAATTGGCCTGGGTGCAGCTCTGTGCTGCTTGGGCTGTGTCTGGAGGAGCTCTCAAATGGCACCACAGAGCTGCGCTGTGACCTGCTGCTTGAGATGAGCAGACTGGGGCTGAGCCCAGCTGGCAAAGGTCTTCCTTGGACAGAAAGCGGTCAGGGGAGAGTATAAAAGAGTATAGAGGTCGACCTTCTAACGTCAGTGGGGCTGCCTGCTGAAATCAGGTACATTCTGGCCTGATCAACAGATATCCCTCCCCTAGGGATGACAAAGAGCAGGACACATTGCAGACAGACTACTAGGAAAAAATACCCCAAAAATGAGTCTGTGCTGAAGGGGGACTGCAGAAATTTGGCTTCTTGGTGCCCTGGAAAGTGAGATGCATGTTATTCAGAGCTGCTGTTAATGCTGCTTTCCTTTGCTACCCTTACCAACGTAGAACCAGTCCTGAATGAGCATCCAGGAGGGAAACAGAGAGATGGCTTATTGACATAGAGTTACCCACTGGTCTGCTGCACAGCTGTTGAGGAAGTCAGTGCACAGCAAATATTGAGAGTGATAATGTCTGGCAGTACAAGATAATCAGGGCAACTGATCTAGTTATAATCAGCCTCGGCAAGCACAGAGTTCAGCTTCTGGAGGAGTAATCTGCAGGTCAGAAGGAACTGGCTCATCAAACAAGATCTTCCACATCTCAGGCAACCACTGAAATAGCATTATTATTGTTTTAAAAAGTAATAAATTCATTGTACAGCCTTAATTAGAGAGAAAGGCAGTTAATAGAACCAGACACTGCATTTCCTGAGAAGGCTACTTAGCAGCCAGTCTCTCTGGCAGTTGATCCCTCTGTCCTTGTGGTATCTTCCCTTCACTCTGAATAAGCTTCTGAGCCCTGGATTCCCCTTCCCATGGCATAGAGGACGTAAGGGAACAGGTATGAGGCACGCAACTTGTGTCCTGAGCTCTTGGGCTAGCTCCAAGTGTAGTCTCCCCTTGACGCTGGTCTGTTACCCCAAGCGCTGTCCTCTGAGATGCAGTGGTCGTGTCTCTAGGTCATCCTCCCAGCAGCAGCAGCCTCCCACGGCCCAGTGTTCACCTCTGGCTCAGGTGAATGCTGGGCCACTGAAGCGACATACGCAAGAAACCCCAAGCAGCCGGCTCCAGGGACCATCCCAGGGCACATCGGAGAGGGAGCCACCTCTACAAGGGGTCTGGAATCAAACGAGGGGCTGTGGAGGACGTTGAACAAGATAAAAAGACAAATGGCTCAGCGAGAATGCATGGGTAAGAGCATGGAATCTTTAGGATTTTGCAGACATACTGCAAAAGTAGGAGAACCTGGAGAAATGGGCTTAAAACCAGCATTTTTGTGAGCAATAAAGGAGTGTGCTGGTGTTGCATCCATCTAGTTCCCTGTGCGCAGGGAAGAGTGGGTCGTGGCAACTCCCCAGGTGTTACCCTTAAGAGAAGTGCTCTTGCTTGGCCTCATGTTGGCAGGACAACTGGGCCAAACATCACTTACTTACTTTCTCCATTAAGATCGAACAAATCCTCTGGCTGTTGCTGTTTGTCTCACCAAAGAAAATCCTTTTTGTCCAGTGCAGACAGAACCTGAGATACATTCTTTAACTTGCCTAAAAATGAATTTACAATAGCAAATGTTGCTGCAAGGTAAAAGCCTGGACATCAGGCCACCTTAGAATCCTAGAATCATTTAGGTTGGAAAAGACTTCAAGATCATCGAGTCCAACCATCATCCATGCCCACTAAACCATGTTATGGAGCACCTCGTCTACGTGCTTTTTGAATACCTGCAGGGACGGTGACTCAACCACTTCCCTGGGCAGCCTATTCCAATGTCTGACAACCCTCTCAGTAAAGAAATTTTTCCTAATATCCAACTTAAAGACCCAACCTTCTGACCCACAACACTGCTGTGACCAAGAGCAGCCTCTGTTCTCTGGGAAAACTACTTTGGGATGTAAAGGACTGCACCAATAATACCCTCCAAGAGAAGGTTCTTTTGCACCATTCCTCCCACAAGCTAGTGGAATACCCCAGGAGAGGCAACAGAGCCTCTTATGGAGGTGGAAGGCTGTACATCCATCATAGGACTAGAGGTATAGTCACCACGTGACCAAGATGCCACTGTTGCCATCCTGTCAGCATGGCACATCTGGCCACCTCTGGCAATTGTATGTCAGGCATACGTCCAGGCAAGGCCCCATCACCTAGTTGTTCATGCAAGCCTTGTGCTAAGACCTTTAGCTCCCAAACAGTGCAGGAGGGAATGGGCTCATTCTAGCCACGTGGCAAATGCAGTGCTGGTTGTGGGGAAGAGAGATGCTGTGGGGTGCTATGAATTCCCACCAAAGTTTTAAAGACAGAGAAGCAGCCTCTCTGGTCAATGGCAAACATCAAAGCAGGCCTCTGCATGATGCTCAGGGAACATCTAGCTACGGTCAAGCTTGTCAGCTCTTCCCAAGGACTCCCATGTGCCCATGACATGAAGAGTCGGATGTGAAACAGTGATGGTGTTATGGCCAGCATTAATTATATACGTGAAGCAGCAAAACCTTCTCCCTGCTTCAGGTCATTGCTGTAAAAGGCTCAAGGCACTGAGGACGGGTCGATCACCAGGGCTGCATCCATACTGAGACAAACCTCTCAAGTTTTGGTCTACATTTTCCTGGCAAGATCCTCTCATTTTTCTTGCAGAATTCCTTAAACCCACCCATGCATTGTGAAAACACCCATCGAACAGCCCATTTCCCACAGGTCAGACTCAGGTTTGTTGGGAGAGTGATCAGGATCAAGGTTTGGTATCTCTCACCATAAAGGAAAAGCAACGCAGCAGCAACCTGCTGCCACCTACCTAGCAAACACCCCCCAGGCCAATGCTCCACTTGACCTCCTTTATTCAGGCTCAAGGAGTGCCAGAGGGCTTGAGTCCATCCAGAAGAAAATGAACTCCCCAGGGATTGCTATGAAATGCTCTTACTTATGCAGTACAAATGAGCACTAGGGGAAGGACTGCCAGAAAAGGCCAAGGAGCTTTAGACCAGTTCCAATCAGGTCAGTAAAAAGAAAGGTTGGGATCTGGCTAGGTTGGAATGGCACAAACTACTGCTGCATCTTTTTATTCAAAAAATCTGGGGGACATTCCTGTAGATGGTGAGGAAAGTCCCACCAGGCAAACCCTGTCTTCTTAGACCCTGTTTTTCTCCATGGTGCATGGAAAAACATGTAAGCAAAGACTCAGGTTATGATCTCATGGGCCAAGACCTGTGTCCTGTACAGAATAAAGGTACCATGGATGCACAAGCATGCGAAAACCAAGACCACCAGCCTGCAGGCGAAGCTGCCAGGGGATCAGTGCACCCACTTTTTGGGGTAAAGTTAGCACAAACGTACACAAATGCCAGGCCACTGCTGTGTGTGAGCACCAAGCATCTTCGCCTTCGCAGTCATCCAGGCAGCGCATGTGGTCCTGGCATTGCCCAATATCCAGGAAGGTCCACACTGCAGATTTTATGCTTTCTGCCTTAAAATTACGCTCCATCTGCCTTCAATCCAATTACTGCCTTCCCACTCAGCCTGCCTCCATGGTTAGTCACACTTTAGCTCTTCCATCCCATTATTGCATTAAGTCTTTAAATCTGATTACCTTGTTTGGAGTTAAATTTAAACCTGATTAACTGCATAAACAATGATTTTTACCGGTCCTAGCCCAAACATAGGAGAAAGCAGGAAAGCCCCATGGGGCAATTCCTCTTTCTGCAGTGAGTGTATTGACCATCCTTTTGTCTTGTCCTATAGCCTTTAATAACCATCTGCGTGCTGTAGTCTGGCACAGTCATAAACAGGCTTGACAGCTAGCCAACATCTTGACTTTGCTTTGACATTTAATTGCCTAGAAATGCAAATTGTATTGCACTCTTCAGCTCTGAGCCGTTCTCACTGAGGCACTCAGGTAAAGGAATACACCCCACCGCTACGATCGGATGGCATTCAGTGCACTCGCTGGTACTCACTGGCACTGGCAGAGAAGAACAGCAACTCATCAGCACCACCAGTGATGGCCATGAAGTCCCACCACAAAGGGCAGCTCAATGAAACTGTCTTCCTGCTGAACATGGTCCTGTTGGGGCATCCAGGAGGCCTGGAGTCCAAGCCCTGCTCTACCACAGGTGACCAGTGTGATGCTGGGCAAGTCCACTTCTACCACCTCCTGCCAGCGTACACCAGAAAGCTCTGGGGCAGTTGGGTGGGTGGGCACTTGGTCTAAGGAGGTCTCACGTGCTTCATACAAAGGGAAAAGCACAACTCTCAAACAACAACAGCATGCAGGCTGACACCGAACAGGTCACACAGCCTTCGCATCCTCGCGGCTCCGCGTGCTGTCAGTCCTGTGCAGTATCTCACCGGCCATCTGAACTGCGCTGGCAACGCACCGAGGCTTTCAGAGATCCCAGCCCGGTGCCTTATCAGCAGCTTCTCATTTCACAGCCCTTTGCCTCTTTGGCTGCTGCTCAAAACTGGGATTTTATCAGCAAGCACTCGTGGACTTAGCTGAAGGGAGGATTTCAAAGGCACAGATGGGAGATGGCATCTCATTCCCTTTGGCTATCCACACACAGGCCTTCCCTTCAACAGGAGGAAGCACATACATCCCCCCAGCATCTCCACAAAGTGGGGCTGCATCATGGCCTTGCAGGCAACCCATCTGCTGGCATTTCCTAATGAATCCTTGATGCTGCAGCCTCTGAAGATGGACTGGTGTACCCAAAAGCTTGTCTGCTTTTCCCAACTGAATTAGCGTTAACAAAAGGTACCTCCTCTCCCACTCAAATCTTACCTTGGGCAGATCCAAAGTCCTACACAACTACAAGACAGTTGCTTTTCTGTGTATGTTCCTTCTGCCTATTTGCTCTTAACCATCTGCCCCTGCAGAAAGCAGTCTGGCATGTGTTGAAGTGAAACAGCATCAGCGCTGAGGGGGTTGGATTAGATGACCTTTAAAGGTCCCTTCCAACCCAAACCATTCTATGATTCTATGACTACAGCCCACAGTTGGTCTTTTCCATCATTGTCTCAAATCTAAATGCTCTCAGCCTTAAGCCATCTTTCCCAATCTGATACGCCCTGATGGGATACTGGCTAATACCTGTTGCAGGAGATGGTATTTGGGGTCATCAGCACTTATTCCAGCCATTGCCCATACGCCAAAACTCCTAATCAGAAAGCCTGCTCTGGGAGAAGGGTAAATTTAACCACATTTCCACTGCTGCGATTTAAGCGCCGAACTTCTTGCTGCATTCATGGAAACACAAAGCCTGCAACAGCCCACTATCGGCTTGAAGTCCACCACAACCCCCCTCTCCAACCTCCTCTGCACCCCTCCGCGCATGCCCAACTCATTCATTCTTTCCCCTGCAGTCACTCCAGTCACTCTCCCTGTGTGCTATGACCATGGCTTGCAACTGCCTTGATGCCTGGGTGCTCCCCACCGTCACCATCCTCCAGCTGCGGCTGTGCCGGCATGACTTTCCCCTACATGCAGGATAGCTCACAGCATCCTTTTGGAGTGTTTCTTGTGCTCTCCTCCGACGTCTTCAGTTGACTGCGCTGTGTTTGGGACTTGACCAAATAAATCACTGGGCATTATCATCTCTTCAGGCAAACACACCACTACTAACCTCAGAGTACACAGCAAACTCCTCTCTCTGCTTCTCTGACATGTTTTTAAGAGAACGTGAGTTCTTTGTTCCTGTTTTTTTTTCTAAATGTTGCTCTTGGCTAGTGCTTTAAAGCTCACGTTTAACGGTGAGTGCCTGATGAGCATGAAAGCAAAACATTAAACCTCCCGAGATGTTCTGTGTAACAAGGATGCCCAGAGCCATCAGTGAAACTCGCTTCGGGGGACCTGAGCATTTCCAGCAGCTGTCCTGAGCTCTCCCTCACATCTTTAGGAAACAGCAGTGAGCTCCGGCTGTGCCACAAACCCCCGTGCAATGGCTGAACTGCAGGCAATACCACCCGAAACAGCCGTGTCCTGTCATTTGAGTACACTAAAGGGAGCTAGAGCCGACATCACCTTAACACACTCGGCTGCAAGGTGTGACTGCTCAGGAGCCGTTTCGCTGTCACATCTGAGCCCGGTGCAGCAGGGCAGCTCTCCTGGGGACGTGCAGAGGGCACAGCCAAACAGTCCATCTGACTTACCCAGACCGTCTGCGCCAGCCAGCCTGCTCAGGAGACAGTACCAACACTGGGAGATCTCTGCTTTGATAGCAGTCACTGGCAGACGAGCCTTCACTAGCAACAGAACATCAGCAAATTATTACTAATTTTATGCTTTCTGCTTTTAATAAGATTGCTGGTATCACACAGCAGCAGGAGGAGGAGGAGGGGGGGAATGAAATCAAGATTTGTATGGATCAACTGGCCTTTCTGCTTCATTCCTTCCCTCTCCAACAGGATGGGAAACTGCTCTCTGGAGACCACCACTTTGGATGTTTGCCTTCAGCCATGAGCCTCTTGCAGACTCCAGCCAGCCCAGGTGAGAGACAAGGAGCTCTCAGCAGTACCAAAGCATTTTTCATGCCTGGGAAGTTGCAGGGATTGTAGGTTTGGGATTACTTCGTCTCGTGTCTCTTTAAAGAAGCAGAGGCCAGAGGAACTTGCCCCAGATTGAGCTTACTAGAGAAAATGTCTCCTTCAGTTATTGCTGCTGCTTCTGGGCAGAAAGCTGGACTTGAGCTCTCTTGAGGTCCCTTCTAAGCTGAAGTTTTCTACGACTAAAGCTGTATTACTAAAAAAAGAGCCTTTGCCTGCCGTGAACATTTCTGCCTGAGCAGAGATGCTCCCACCTAGTCACCCACTGGGGTTTCAGCTTGGGGGCAAAGCAGCTCTGGGCTCTTCAGCAGAGCAAGGCTATTGCCAAACCCCTTGGGCTTCACGTAGTCCTGCCTCTATGTATTCAATTTCTCCAAGAGCAGTTGCTCTTTCCCCTCTAGCAGAGGGGAGGCTCTGCAGGCATGCTCATTTAAACCAAAGACTGTTACCACTGCTGTGCATAGGGGAGGACTCTTTCTGCTCTCCAAGGACAAAACCAAGGGCAGGTGCAACAGAGATCAAAGGGCAAGTCCAAGGACCAGGATTTCATATTTCCTTTGAAGCACCACTTTAGAAATACTTCCCATCACCATGGATACTGGAGCACTGGGAACACAACTCTCACCACAGCAGCGGCAGAGATGCTCGGGTGGCTGCTGCCAAGAAAGCACTTAGAGCAGAGTGAGGAAGCTCAGATCTCACCTCAAGTGCAGGAAAAACACAGTAAATCCAGCCTTTCTCCTCTGTTAACTCCTTCCTCCAGGCACTGGAATGTAAGCCCCTACATCTGGATCCAAGCTTCCCAAGCTGGAAAGGGTTGGATTTGGGATTACTCCCCAAACGTGATAGCAACCAGATTGCATTTGGTGCTGCAGATACCCCAAAAGCCAGTCTGGATTACAGAGACTTCAAAACATGGAGGGAACGGGACTTATGGGGAAGGACAGAGATGGGAAAACATCTCATTCCCAGGCTAAGAATCACCAAAAGTCCTGGCTGCGTGCTGGAGGTGGCCTCAGGCAAACAAGCTCGGCAGTACTGCAAACCCCAAGCTCCCTAGTAGCCAAGAAGGTGTGAATTCAGCAAGTGCAAAGATTTAAAGCCTCCAAGGATTTTAACTTCCAGCTCTCCTAATGCAATCCAGGAAAGAGCTCTTTGGAAACCCCACTCCCCGGAGCTCAGAAGATGTTTGAAGTGGCCTCTTGAGAGCTCACACTAAGATTTTCAAGGAAAATAAACCACAGAGAGAGGCACAGAGTAACAAAAGCCCTCGAAGGCAGTATGAGACTAGGAAGGGTGTAGGCAGGGGAGGATGAGAGTCGTTATCAGGAAGGCTAACCAAATGAACTGGATGGATTATGAGAAGATTGTAGGCCCATTAATAAAAAAGGAGGAAGAATAAATCAATAATTCTGGAAGAGCTGAGGCAATGAGTGCCTTTAAAAAAAATCATTCTTTAGTAAGAAAGGACGTATGGCTAATTAGAAAGTAATGAAGAACTTGTCAGTGTATCTACAGAGAGCGAGGAGGCGAGGGGGCTCCGTACCCAGAACTGAAGGATATCCAAATCACTGGAGCTGAGCAATACATCTTAGTGTCACGAGGAAAGCAGTTAATGGACTCACTGAATCATTCATGATTATTTATGAAGAAGTGAAGAATCCAGGAAGTACCAAGGGATGGGAGGGGGGAAAAATTCACATTTGCTTCAGTAATAACGTGTTGGTTTTTTTTTTTTTAGAGGAAAGAAAGAAGTGCTCCCAAGACCTTAAAGAAAAAGCAGCCTAAGAAGAAAAGGAGCCACAAATACAGTAAATACCTCTCAAAGTCTCTACAGAATAATATCTTGTCTTAGTGTGGGGAGGATACACCTGGATGTCGGACTCTCACAATCTCTTGCGGCAAAGGCATCACCAGCAAGGCCAGGGCTCGCTCCACAGGGAGCCCAAGCCTTGCCAACCTGGCCCCTGCCGCTTTGAAGGGCCTCAAGAAACTTGGTTTCTGCAAGGACTTCAGATGTGTGGTTGGGATCCGAGCACAGCCAAGTGGTTGGAAAGCCAAGCCAGGGAGCCCACCAAGGGGCACAGCAGTCAAAAGCAACAAAATTGCATCAGATGAATGAGGAATATCCCTGGACCAGCAGATGAGGGTTTGCCAGCACCACTAAGAGTAGGAGTCTAAACAGCTCTAAGATACCTTCCTGGCCATAAATATGCACAAGAAATAGATGTGAGCTCCAGCCAGGAAGAACACTGGGAGAGGCACATAGCAATCACCTCCAACCAGTGTGAAATAAAAAAGGATGCTTGGGAAATAGCAAAATGAGAAAAAAACTGAGGTGCGCAAGAGATGTCTGTGCCTTCGCAGCATGGATCCCACTCCCCTGTGCAAGGACAGGTACGTCTCAGGTGGGCTGAGAGGGGACAATGACCACCAGAGAAACTGGGAGAGGGAGCCCGGGAGAGGCAGAATGGAGGAGTGGAGGAATCTGGAAAGGGTAGGAGAAACAAGACGACAGCAAGAGAGGGAGGTGAAGCCTTGGAAAGGACTAGCAAACACATTGCATCTCAGTCCAAAGTCCTGCACAAGACCCTGGTTATGTGCTCACCATGTGCAGGGTTTCCTCCAGCTGATGATGACACCTTTAAAACTCCAGATATACCTAACACTTACTTCTGTGCTTGCTCTGCCTGATCTGGAGAGAGAATAGAAGTCAGTTCTCCTTTATCTCAAGCAGTGGCTGCAACCACCTAGCAGGAGTCACTGTTCCCTACTAAAACAAGAACACATCTAATGTGGGATGAGAAATCATTTAAACCCTTATGAACAAACATGGGAATGAGGCACCCAACATGCTGAGAAGCCAAAAAGAAGATGGCAAGCAGCAGAGAAGAGAGAAAATGGTGCCGAGGAGCAGGGCCCCAGCACAAGAGCTGCCTCTCTCCTCCACCACCCGCTTTGTGGCAAAGGAGCTTCCAGGAGGACGGGGAAGTAATGTGGGAGATGCAGAAAGGCCTGAGAAGATCAAGCAGCTTGTGACAGTGAAAGGACAGTCAGGGGTGACACAGAAGTGATGGCGATCTCTCCTTGGGATGAGACAGCCAAAGGAGGCCATGAGATCCAAGGGGAAAGGCCAATCCCAAGCTGGCATCCAAGTCAAGGGCAGGGCAGGAGGGACGTGGGATGGAAGATGCCGTGACATCTCCAAACTGAGCCTCTCGGGGTCACTGGGCAGCAGGCTACCTCTCCCACCTGAGAGCTGACCTGCATCTCTGTGTGCCCCAAGGTAAATCAGCACAGAAGACATGGGATGCGCAGCCACTCGTAGTAAGTAACAACCGTCGTAACAAAAGAAGCCCATCACCTTGGTCTCTGACTCGCGGCTGCAGCTAGCTACAGTAATGTGACAACCCAACGTGAACATGTGATTTTTAACTTTTTTACTACCAAGGTAAAGGAGAAAAACTGGAGAAACTCTCCAATTCAAATATGTGAGTGGGGAAGGGGGGAAATGAAAGACAGGTTTAGTTCACAGAAGGCACATCAAATGGTCATCTTAAATTGTAAACTGCCTTGTAAAGAGCCACGTAAAGGATTAGCAGGTGGTATCTCAAGTCTCAGACAAGGCTGTGCAGTATTTACCTTTACACACAAAAGCCCTTTTATACCACAACAGTACAAACACAGTTGGAAGTGGTAAATTTGATCTCTTTTACAGAAAAACTTTTTTGCCTTTTTAAAAAAAGATTCTCCAGAGACCTTGTACAATCTGTATTCAACAGGCAGTTGGAGACCCCTCTCATTTTGCAAAGTCAGCAAAAGTCCCACTCTTTCCACTTCGGTGAAGGGTTTGTTTCAACTTAGGGGGAAAAGAAGTCTCTTGCAACACACCTGCTGTGGGTTTAAAACTCTTGGGGAGATAGGTACTTCTGTAATATTTGTAAGCTCAGCTTCAAACCCAGCACTAAGCTGGCCCGCTTGCGGTAGTGGTCTGCAGCACGTCTCAGGAGCTCTGCTGCGATGCCAACAAATGTTAAAGAGAACGGGAGAGGATCTCCCGGGTGCAGAAAGCAAACACACCACGATGTGCTGGCAGGGGCTGGAAGCAGCTTGTTAAAATGCTCTTTGCTCTCCCCACTGCTGGGCTACATGGATGAGCAGCAGCAGCAGAAGCGAATCTCAGATGAGTTTCACTCCTCCTGCTACTTCACTGTGGTCTGGTGCGGCAAGGACCTGATCGGTAAAGCAAAGAGTACCTGCTCAGGAGAAGGGGGATCTTAGCAGCAGCTCGCACATGTAGCAGAGGGGCTTCACGTAGCCTGACGGTGTTCAAAGGTGCTCTGGCAGGTATGGGTTTCGTTAGGTATGTTAACGTGGTGCAAAAGAGAAGGGTGCAGAGACTCGCACAGGTATCTGAGCTGGGATGTCCACCCCACAGAGCTGGATGAACAACAGACCTACTCTAATGGGATTAGCCCAGTGCTCTGCCTGAGCTCATTAGCCTTGACTCTTAATTAGCTCCCCAGCGGTTAGCTCGAGTGTCCCTACCATGACCCCTTAGTTTCACAATTCATACGCACAGGATGAGCCTGGGTTTGTCCCATGGCTGTCCCATGGTCTTTGGCTTGTCTGTACCACCCAGCTCCAGGCAGAAAGCTGTATGGGGCAGCACGCGTGCCTGCCTTCACCTCTAGCACCACCAGCTTCAAGGAGCTGCGAAGGGGCTGCGGTTGCCTCTCACGACAGCTTGGAAGGAATAAAGGACAAAGGCTCTGAACACAAATGTCGCAGAAAACCAGGGTTTCTAATATAACTCTAAAATGTAAAGTTTGGGCTGTTTTCAGTGGCACGTTGTAAGGCAAGGGAGTAAGTTACAGAAGTGCTAGGGCCTGTGCTTTTGGGTTGCAGCTCTGATCCTTGAAGATTTTGACTTACTTAAATATGTTTCTGTTTAAACTTACAACCAATTTTGAATACAGAAGGGAAAACCAGCTCATTAAGCACAGCTTGCCCAGGCCTGTCCTTCCCTTCCTTCTCTCAAGCACATCGAAGGGGCTCGCAAGGCTCCCAGCAAAGCAGCAACAAAATGCGCTCGCTGCAAATGCAGCAGTACCAGGAGCGAACAGCACGGTGGGCTCCGAGCCATCGCAGGCACTTCCACTGTGGAAAGCCGCCGAGAAGGCACATGCGTGCCCCAGGACGAGCCCTTAAGAGGAGGAATGTATTTCATGCTGCCGGGTGTAACAGTCCCGAAATAACATCTCCGTTTTGCAAGGCAAATAAATCAGTGCAATGTGAGGGCTTGCTTAAGCGTGCACGTGTAAAGCCCTGCTCAGAGGGGCACACGAGCAGATCCTCCCACCCACCACCCTTTGGGGACTCTGCATCGGCAGAGGAGCACGTGGAGGGCTGCGCAGAGCTGGGGCCAAGATGCTTCTCAGCGGAACAAGAGACCCTTCTGCCCGCTGTCCACTCTTCCTCTGCCTGCCACATTCACATCCTATCACCTCCGTATCCCTGATCTAGGGCCAGGGATGTTACTGGTATTTAATTACAGCCTATATTATCTGCCACAATCAACACACATTAAAAATACTCAACTATATATCAGCTGTGTCTTGGAGTAAATACCGATGCTTTATTGCAGAGCTGTGCAGCCGCTGAGGCTACCTGCTTTTAAAATATTCTCAGTAACGAAGAGGTAGATTAATGTATTTATGCACATGCAAAATTGCGAACGCAATAAGTTGTTACATAAAGTGTTACATAAATTACCTACCAGTTGCATATAAATTTTCAGAGTCAAATTCCACCAACCTCAAGCTGAAGGAGTAAATCATTTCAAGCTACCACAGTTATTCCTGATGTGAAGACCACTCTGCACAAATGAAGGAGGCAGAATCTGGCCTTAAATTACACACTCGACACACATTTGTAATATTACTTGTATTTAGAGATCTCTTGGCTCCTTCAAACTGTAACTGCAAATCAACTTGGAGACCCCAAACCAAGTAAACCGTCTATTTAAACAAAACGACTGCAATATAATAAATATTGATTTTTGTAAACATTTTGCCGAGGTTAAAAGCTTTTCACAGGGATGGTCATTAGGCACATAAGTCTGCTCCGGATCCCTGGTAAGCACATTTATTAATAGGTCATATATTATAGTGAAGTCTCAGGCAGTCTAAATCAGCACAGCTCCCCTTAACTCGACACTGCAGCACGTGCTCTTGCCAAGTGATGACGTTGGTCCTGTAAGCTTCATTATATTTAATTTAAATCAAATGTATTTTGCGGCATGTATAAGTAAAGTGGATGTTTTCTTGGGTTCAGGAACCCTGCTATGATGTAAACTCTTCTGGAATGGCTTAACACCTAGTGACTGCATAAATACAAACTCTCCTTGTATGTTTTTGTTTTAAATTGTGCTCCTTTTACTGTTTATAACATACAAGGTGATGAAAACCACATTCACTAGAAGGGAACTATTCCACAGCCTACCTGAAGACAACTCTGAATAAATCACACTGCCTGGTATGCTTCAGCCAGCCTTGGTGATCTCTGCTGGAAACCACCGGTCCACACGCTGGGAGGAAAAACTCCAGTATCCCACCCTTCCAATCCCAGCCTCCTGATTAAAAATGAGCTCAACTCGCTTATTTTCTGGCTAGCACCTTTCCTCTCATTTGACAATATGATTGCTCTCTGCAGTGGGGAATCACCACCAATTCAATGATAAAACCCCAAGGAGCCCTTGCAGGGCTGGGGGATGAAGCCCTCCGATGTGTGCTACCGATGCACAGACTTTTTCGGGTGCTGGGGAGGACCACCGCAGGCAGTTTAGATCACACAACGAGTGCCAGCCAGGTGCCATACGCTGGAGCTAGGCAACCATAAAAAACCTCCAGTTTTGCAAAAGTACGTAGGTCGATCATCGGGTTTCTGTCAACTCTCATCACGCGCACAGAACAGAGATGGGACAAATCACTGCGGTCAATGGCAGTCAATGGCACGATCTGCACAAGGCCTTAGGCCTATCTTAAGGCTGTCAAGTTCTGCACATGTTGCCATTCCAGACCCATCTGGCTCAACTGTCATAGAATCATGGAATGGTTTGAGTTGGAAGGGACCTTTAGAGGTCATCTCGTCCAACCCCCTGCCATGAGCAGGGACACCTTCAACCATACCAGGTTGCTCAGAGCCCCGTCCAACCTGACCCTGAATGTTTCCAGGGATGGGGCATCGACCACCTCTCTGGGCAACCTGTGCCAGTATTTCTCCACCCTCATCATAAAAAATTTCTTCCTTTTATTGAGTCTAAATCTACCCTCCTTCAGTTTAAATCCATTACCCCTTGTCCTATTGCAACAGGCCCTACTAAAAAGTCTGTCCCTCCCTCCCAGATCTCTCTGGGGCCACAGGCTGGTTTTGTAAAACACAAGACTCTTGGACCTGACATGACTCATAACAACTATAACAATTCACAGCTTTATTGAAGCCAAATCTGTGGCATATGGCAGGAGGGGCTTTCATCCTACCACACACTGCCTGTTGCAGTCGTGACATAAATTCTTCTCCCAACTTTCCTTTTGATGCGTCACAGGACGAACCAAGATGCCAAATGCTGAGCGCATGCGCTCCTGCAGAAAGATGATCTGTGCTAATTGCCACAAATGACCTTGCACAGCGTCATCCTCCTGACATTGCCTCTGCCAAGTTGCAGATGACCCCAGAACTGAAACAGCCCCATAAGCATCCCACTTTTCCCACTCAGCAGAAGAAACAACACGAAATTGCAGGAGGTATTCCCCCAGATCACGCTCATGTTTGAAGCGGGTGGTGTATTCCCCTTGTTTCTAGAGGAGTCACAATGAAAGGATCATGCTCAGGGAAGAAGACACTTAAGTCAATGAATCTATGTCATTTTACTCCAGCTGAGAAATAGAGCAGGAGCCTGGGGTAAAGAGCACCTGCTTTTGAATCTGATCTCACTACTTCATTTCCAGTGCTCTCTGAGATCCTGAGCACAGCCAGGCTTTGCTTCCCAACAGTGCCTGCTCCCAGGTAAAGACTGGCCATGCAGCTACCAGCACCTAGACAGCTACAAAACCCTGGAAATCAAACCTGTGAGGCATGAGCTAAAAGCCAGCTAAAGCTCTCCACAAACAGCTCCACCAGCTTTGATATTTTTCCCTCTGATAACCTACTCATGCAAGTCCCAGCATACCACCGAGAAGACATGGCTTGCTTGTTCCTCCTCCTGCTGCACTGCACCATACTCTCGCTCACTATGCACCAAGAACTGCGCTATAATTGAACAAAATATCTTTTGCCCGAGCAGAAATGGAGTTGTTTCAAAACAAAATCCACCTGCTTTGGTCCTCACAGCATCCTGAAGCCAGCTGACTTGCTGGAATCATAAAATGGCTCCACTTCAATCACAAAGAGGGTTCACATGAGGTTTCAGTCTCATCAGGTACAGTTCCTTACACTCCCTCCATCGCTAGGGGAAACAGGCATATTTCTCCTGAGAGCAGTTATGAAAGGAGTAAAACTTAGTTCTACAAAATAAATAGCACTCCACTGTCCCTGGATCCTCCCCAGCTGCTGAAGCGCTGCAGCTGCAAGATGGGGAAGGAGAAAGCAGCTGAGAGCACAGGGTGGGATCCTACCTCCTTTCCCTTCCCTCCTGTCACCCTTCTCCCCTGCAACAGATGCATTCCTCCAGGCTGCACACAAGGATGAGACATCCCAGCAGCAGAGCAGCGTGGTGGCCTTCCTCTGGCACCTACCTACAACTCACAGCTCAGCAGCTTGGCAGGGTTTGCCCAGCAGAGACACGGGCAAGTCACCTGCCAGCCAGAAACGGAGGAAGGATCCTCCTCGGAGCTGCTTGCAGCGTGCCCTTCATCATCTGACAACCCGGCGCCACAGTAGGGAATCAGTAGAGAGCCTAACCATTGCCCAAGTCACAGATGGATTGACTGATCGGTCATCTGGTTCGTAGCTCCAGAAGCACAGCACAATACGCACAGTCGATACGATCAAATAACCTTCGTGCTCCTCGATCTGGGCTGTCATCTGTCATTAGCAGAGCAGAGGGGAAGGTGCAGCGCTCGAGTCCCCTCCATCCTGCTGAGCAGCCAGAGGGCAAAATTTAAAATGACACAAAATCACAACTCTCCGCGGTTATAGGATTTTATTATTTTTTTTTTTTAGCCAACAACAAATTTTAACTGCTGTGCACCGGGGGAGGTGAGAAGTAATCTTATAGGTGAGAAACTGTGTCTACGCACTCGCTCTGATTCACCGAGCTGTGGGCTGATGGCGGCACAGACCTAAGCAAACGCCCTTTCAGGTCCTCATTTCCAGGGAATTCAACGTCAAGATGGAAGAAGTGTTGCTGTGGGATGGATACAGGACAAACTCGGCCACATCTGAGCTGTAGAGCTGAGTGGGTTTTATGCAACAGCGCGACTTGAACCACCGCTGCTGCTCCTCCTAGAAAAGACCCTCACAAAGAGCTGGCTGTAGATTAAAAATGGCATAAGAAAGAGGCAGTCGGCTGAACTACAAAGGAGCACCAATAAAATATACGTCGGGACAATCAAGAGGCATTTTGACTGCTTCCTCAGACAGCAAGACTAAGACTTCACTGGCTTTGCCATGAAAGTCGAAGCTTGTTTTACACTTCTGTCTTGTACCCTGCCAAAGAAAGAGCGCTGTGTTCCCAGGAAACAGTGGCATCTGTCACCGAGCCAAGGGACAACGCCAGCTCTCACCCAGCACACAGTTAATCCGACGCTGTTTGCACATCAAGGGCTCTCGCCAGTTTACCGTTTCAGACGCCACAACTCAAGAAAGCATTTAAGTCATGCCCTTAAATCTCTGTGACTTCAATTTAAGACTGAGCATGTATGGAAGTGCTTTCCCAGGGAGGGAGGCTGATGCTCTCTTTATGCCCTTGATGGGATTTCTCCCAGCCCAGACAGCTATGATGCCCTCTGCGTTGTTGGAAGTTCTCGGTACATCTCCACCTGTAGCAGGCAGTGCTTCGTTATGAATTTGCATTACACCATGGTTGCTGGGCAGGAGGAAGGGAGCTGTGCTAAACATACATTTCTAAGAGACAGCTTTGAACAGGCTAGGGCAGTCTGAGGCAGGGGAAAGGACAGACAGGGAGGCTAAGCAATTATTTGTCCGGGAGCACAAGGCAAATCCTCAGCAGGGCAAGCTGACCTCCAGTCACAACCATGAGCCCACCCCTTCTTTTTCCAGCATCCTTAAGGAAATGCTGCCACAGTTCCCTTTCTCGCTGCAGTATAAACAGCCAGAGCAGCACTCGCCAGCATCTTCCCACTCCTCCCCTGCTTCGGGCTGAATCACCCGGTGCTTTGGGTAACACAGCCCAGCCCTGCCAGGAAGGGGAGCAAGGAAAGGGCGGCTCTGACCCCAAAGCAGTCTGTCTGTGTCTTGAAATCAATCAATAAGCCTTGTAAGAAACGATCGATTTCAAAGCTTGACACAACCCCCCCTTCTCCCAGATTTACATACTCCAATGGAGAGACCACGGCATAAAATCAGAGGAACTTGTTTGGAAAGGGATGCTTTCCTAACAACGACCTGGAGTCAAAACCAGACCTCTGAGTCTACCTCTACAGACAGAAAGGTCCTTCCCAAGCAGAAAGCCCACCAGCATTGCGAAGCTGCAGCTAGCAAAGGGACAGAGACCCTGGGCCGGGAGCAGCAGTTCTTTTCATCATCTACAGTTGATGCCTGCAAAGGTCAAGAGGTAAAGAGCAGGGAGAGGGAAAGTGGTGACATTAAAAGAATTAGTGAATTAATGCCTCTTGAATCAAGGGGCACTGGTGATCTGGGAGGACAGAGGGATTTCATTGGAGAAGACCCCAAGAGCTGCAGGTGGAAAGCAGCTGCAGTTCCACAGCAAAGGCTTAAACAAGTGATGCTACGGATGCGTTATGCACCCTCCAGCTGAAAGCACAACCATAAGCCATTGTTAATTCACACACACACTAAAACAAGCCTGCTGCAGGGCACCGCAAGAAGAGAAGGGAACCGACGGCGCAAATCCAGAAGGGCCAGCCAGGGGAAAGGGAAAAAAAATGGAACTAAATGCAAGGCTCTGACCCCCCAAAAAGAAAAAAAAAAAAAAAAAAAAGACATCACTGGTTGAAAGATGTGCCACGGTTCCAGGGTTCATGCAAACAATTTAACTGATATTTGCCCAGGTGTTTAAGCATACACCTCCTCTCCAAGCTGGAAGAAGCAGCAGCCCCAGTGTGGGCACCCAGGCTGGGATCTCCACGTGTGGCATTCGAGGTTGCAAACATGATCTTCCACTCAAATGGCTCAGTGCTGCTGCATCTGCTTCAGTGGAGCCATGTTCATTTACACCAGCTGCAGATCTGACCTTCTGCTGTTGGGCAATGGCAACCGTGGCTCCAGCCCACAGCACTTCAGGCAACAAACACGCATGCCTTAGTAACATGCAACTCCCATCCTTTTTTTTAAAGCCATCAACTAATACACGGTTAGTACAGGGGAAGGGGTAATTAACACTGATGGGAAATCCCTCAACTGTTAGATCCCTTCCAGAACACTTTCTGCTGACTGTGTTACTAGAACTGAATGCGCACCTATTAACACCCCTGTATTTCTGTAAAGCGGGGAATTTAACAGCAGAAAAACGTAACCCAAAACCTAGTCCATGCTGCACTTGCTGTGTCATAGTTTAGTATCACCCCTCACACCTCTCTGATCTCGCCTGTTGCTACAGCCAGATGCTCAAGAAAATTTCAAAATGAACTTGGCCTTAGTCTTTCTAGCTAAAAATTCTGCTCTTATCAAAAAAATTGAGCCTCCACTGAGCTTTTCCAGACAGCTCCAGGTCAGGCTGTCCCCAAAAGCTGCATCCAATTCCGAAAGCAAAATGTGAGTTAGTTCAGACCGCCAACAAAATTTTCCTTTTAAGAGGAAAGCCGAATCCTTTGACACGCTGTTCTCCGCTCTGGTCTCTTTTTGCTTTATAAACGAACGTGTCTCCTTTCTGCATTCGTCAAGCGAGGTGCCACTGGTATGGGTGTGAGTTGGGCCCACCTTCTATATACATATGTCTTCTTGTTAGAAAGTTTAATATCTTTCCTCTTTATGACTGCCTGGTAGGACCCTCATCCAGTAAGCCACCCCTCAATGGCAGTCCCATTGGTTTACCAAACCATCTTACTTGCACAGTCTTTTCAGTTACAATTGGATGGTCCATGAGAATTTAAGAAACTTTCATCCAGAGAGCTTTGGTACCATTGCTTTACTCTTCACAGGAACGGGGCTTCTGCTGCACCAGCCTTTGCTGGTCCTTCTAGGATGCTACCTGAGCTAGGGTCATCAGAGATTTATACCATGAGCTCTCTTTGGCTTATGAGCTTGCTGTAAATAGATATTTATCCAATTCACCCCAGTAGGACTATTGGAACGAACAGGGAATGAGCTGGCTTATTTATAAGCCAATTTAACAGGTAAAATGCATACCACAGCCACACAGAAAACCTCGCCCCAAGAACAAACAAAGCAGGGAACAAGGCTGTCAAAAGAGCAGTTTTGAGAGTTGGGGAGTTGTAATGATTGAACTGCTTTTTTTTTTAATTATTCTTTCATACAGCTGGGAAGAGCACATGCAATTCAAAAGCACTCTGCTTTAAATGAATATGTGAATCATGCAAGTTAATCAAGGGATGCAGAAAATTCCTTCAAACTTTAGAAAAGAAAATGAAAATATCTCCAAATGGTATATGTTGGATCTCTAGAAAGTACAATGCAAGACTCCTTAATAGGATTTTGTGGTCATATGTGAACAGGTTCTGGCAAGTGACACCAAGCAAAGTTTTCCCTCTAAAAACCTGAACTTTTGGGTGCTGGTTTATTTAGAAGAGTGGGAATAAGCAACACAGAGCAGCCCCATAGGCCTCTTGAGAATGTGTTCCCAACCAAGATCCACCCTCACTGCTGTCAGCTCTCCGAGTGCATCTTGCAAAACCTGGTAAATAAACAGCAATGCCTTTTTCTTAATTTCATGTCATTTACTTAACACCAGGAACAGTGTTTGCTCTGCTTGCTAATTCTCCTGGTTTTTCAGGCTAGGGATATGGGGACAGGAGAATCTCCGGGTGACAAGCTGACACTTGTTGAAATTTCCACAGGAGACAAGAATTAGCCCATGGACTGATTTTTCACCCATCTCAGCTGCAGTGCTCCTGACTTGCACCACAGTAAATGCAGCAAGAAATATCAAGCCAGTGGGATCCTTCATTCATAAAGCAGCCAAGAAAAGAAAAAAATCAGATACAAGTGTGTGGGGAGAACAGAAAAGGTTTGCTATTCACGGAGCACAGAAACCTTCTGGAGGAAGATAGATCCCACCAGACACCAGTCTGCACGTTGAGATGCTTAAAAGCCTTTGGAGAGCCTGAGCACAGATGGTGCAACACACCATCGCCCTGTCAGGTTGGTGTATTTTTGGACTTCCCACTGGAACTGATCAAGCTGCAGTGATTTACACCTGCCCCGAGACAGCCCTGGGCCCATTTCCATTTGCAAATAAATAAGAGGACATCTCCCGGCATCATGTGCCACACGGGCTCCAAGAACACCTTGTAAGTCTTGCTGTACTGCATTATCTTTGATTAACGTGATATTCGTGGTTGCTTCTTACTCCATTAACTGCGGTAAGTGCAGAGGAAAGAGCCACCTGACAGAAAACTGTTTTCTAAATAAATTAATACAAGAAGGCAGCATCACCTCTGGATCCCAGGCAGACTCAAGCTGGCGTAACTCCATGGACCTCAGTGACATTTGTTTGCTTTTTTCCGGCTTCAAAACATCTCAGCCTGTTTGCCACTTTCAGGATTTGGCCACAGAAAAATGGAGCAATCGGAAAGGCTGTTTGGCATTGCTAGAGGACAGGAGAGACCCTGCTGCTGCAGATAGTGGGTGATGGAGCAAGGGTGGTGGGATTTGGGAAGGCCATCAAATCAAGGCTTGGGAAAGAGCATTGCTTGCAACAGAAGATTAAGGATTCTCCCTGCTTCTGTTTTAGCAGCAAATATTTTACTTCGCAAATGCAAACAGATCTTCGTCATACAGCAACTCCCTGGATACCTCCCCAAGAGCTGTGGGCTACAGGAATTCCCATGGACCCAACAGCACTACGTTCATGATGCCTCAAGAAAGTGACTCCCCACAAAAGCTTCTCTGGCAGCTAACACAGAATAACGCTGTCTGCTTGTCCCTATCTTGGCTCTGATGCCTGCTGTTCGCCAGGCAGAAACCAAGAGGCACTGGTAGTGCTTTCCACCACCTAGTTAACCCAGATGTGCAAACCAACTGGAAAAAAGTCATGCCTAGTGTACGTAGGATTTTTGATTCTTAAGAGAAGAGCTCCTCCCACATCCCTCAGCCCATCTGTGCTAGTGACAGTCTGGATGAGCTGAGGTCTAGATAATACCTCTGCTAATTAGCCTCTGACTGCTAACAATCATTACAGCTGATTCAACACAGTGTGTAAAATCAGTTCACAGGGTTGGTCTCTCCTGCAGTCTGCAGAGATGCTGCAGGGGTTTGCAATCTGAAGACAGTTTGCGTCTTCAGCCTGGGCAATCCCATCCTGGGCAGTTAAATCCCACGTGAAAGTATAACCAAGAGCGCTATTTACCTTCCACTGAAGTAAATACCTGTTTCTGCTTCACTACAAGAGGAACCGGACAGGCTGCCTAACCTGCTCCCCTTTCAGTGTCAAGGCAAAGCAGACAGTGGTCCGGTCCCACCCCAGAGTCTCAGTTTAAGGCAAAAGGAATGTGAAAGAGATGCTAGTGGAGAAAGGAGGCAGAGCCCCATGAGCCCCTGTAAAAGAAACCCATGATCCCAACCCAACGCAGAGTGAAGCTTCTTGCGTGACTGCCAAAAAAAAAAGAGAGCAGGAGCTTGCATCACTGTTTACCACAGGACCACTGACCTCTTCAGCCTAGTTCTGTGCCCAGTAAATCCAGTTTGATGTTTGTTGCAGTTGGGATACCGCTCCCAAAGACAACAGCAGCCTCTGGCAGGCCTGACCCACCCCAGGGAGGGTGTCCAGCCACGGGGCAAGAAGTAGCAGGGACTCTGCAGAAGATAGCCAGATGTAACAGCACTGGCCAACAACCTGACACTCTACGAGAGATGGGCAGGAATACCTACTCTACACCACTGTCTCTCCATTGCCTAACCCAGAAAGCTTTCAAACCTGCTTAAAACCTACTAACAGAAACCATGAACTTCTGGGGGACCCTTACCAACGTGCATCGGCAAGGGTAAAATGTTTTTAAGACAGAGTTTGATGAAATGATGGATGGGATTTCAGGGCTGTCAGAGGTAGCTGGGGACTGGACTGCATGACCCTGGAGGTCCCTTCCAGTCCGTTTGTATACATACGTATACACCTATCTATCTATCTGTAAAAAAACCATTAGCAAGCTGCTGAGCCTGCACTCACCACACACTTCCCAGCACAACCAAGAGGGACTCGAATGCGCAAAGAATAAATGATTCAGCTCCATCTTGTGCTTCTGCTTTTGACATGCCAAGCAGCACTCCAGCTTGTCAGGATAAAATCCAGACAGCTGCAACATATGTACAAAACTGGGACAATTCAGATTAAAAACCCATTTTCCTCTATGTTTCTCTGAATATTCACCCCTCTCCCAACAGCTGTCCTGAAAGGAAGATAGGAAGAGAGAGGATTTCCTACTATCTGTGTCCGGCTTAGAAATCCTAGCTCCTTGAATTATGTTTGATTGTGCCTCTGCACAGATTATTTTGAAACGATCATCTGCGAGAACCACACAATCAGCACTCTGTCAGAGGAAAGCAAAAAATTGGGGCAATTCTAGAAGAGGTCTGTAAAAAGCCCTTTGGTCTCCTTTCCAAAGTGAAGCACGCTGCACTTAACAGCAATTGCCTAGGGCCCGGCAATCACGTACTGACGCGTGAATGCTGCTTTCAAGAACAACAGCTCATCAAGGCACTCTCGGGTCATCGCAAACTGCAGCAAGAATCACAGTCTTCTCAGGTCAGAAATTAAGAGCACAGACGTATCCCAAAGAATATTTTGCACTGAGAGGTGTTGTAATTGCAGAAGAGAATTCAAGAGCTGATGACTCTGTCCCTTCCTACGAGCTGTAGGTACTCATTACAACCACTCATAGCTGCGAAAAGATCAGGCAAAAAGGCACAGTCAGCCTTTTGGCAAGTTTGTCTTGCTGCCAAAGGCCTGTCCCCTCAAAAAATGACACCCAGATACTTTTGCAAGAGGTTCACTGCTCAAATCCACAGGTGGTTTGGTTCCTAATGCCCAGTCCCAACCAGTATAAAGCTTGAAATGTCAATAGGCTCTCCCCTGATTTTGTTACACGGCATCCCAGGGAACAATCTGAGTTCTGGCCATGAAATCACTCCTTCAATTACCCCATACTGCCACATTTGAAACAGACCCTTGTCCCTCCCTTAATAAACAAACATCAGGGAACAGCAATAAATCCCTGCAGAATCACAGGGTCACTCAAGGCAGGTGTGACTTCACATCCTGATTTCCAAAAACCTTAGAGAAACTGCATGAAAATCATCATTTCAAATAACATTACAGTTCCACATCTGTTACCTACATCAATGAAATACTGCACTGCTAAAGCTGTCCCCTGTGAAAAGGTACTTTGAAAGAAAAGCTAAGCATTCAAATAAGACTAAGCCATCCTAATCAAGAACACAAGGACTGAACCTGAAGCACCAGAGTACTTGCATACGAATTTGTCCAGATGCTCATGCGTGTATCTAAGCAAGTGCCTTGCTGCAACTGAATCAAAGCAGGAAGGCGAAGCCAAAACCTTATGAAAAGGCCTGGTACCCATTAGATTTCTCTTGTTTTGGAGAACACCACCAACAGCTGGACCCAGCTCCACTCCTGCTCTGTGTCAGCACAGACCGAACGGGTTCATCTTCCACCAAGAGCCGGGCCAGGGGGACCAGACTGTGGAGAGAACAGGCTGCTCTCGCGTAGCGAGCACTTACTGGGTTTCATAACAGGCAAGAGGAGCAAGGTGCTGACAGCATCCGACGGCTCGTGCCACACTAACGTGCCGGCGAAGAAGAGCCCACGCACTCCTGCGAGCAGGTCAGCAGTTACCTGTGCCATGGTGCACCCCGGCAGCCCAACACCAGCTGGGAGGGACAAGGGCATGGGGCACCAAAACTGCTCTGGCACACGGGCTTCATCTTTCTAAGAGCGCTGGAAAGCCGGGGAGGAGGCGTTCCCGCTCCCAGTAAAAGGGGATCAGGACAAGCCCTTTCCAGCAGCGACAGGCACCACCGTACCCCTTCCTCCCACACCGCAACGTAACGCAGTTGCCCTCCAGCCCTCTCGAGGAACGTCACGACAAGCGATGGCCTGTCCCTGCATGCACCCACTGACCCAACACGGGGCGCAGAGCTGCAGCCCAGTGGTCTGCATCCTCCAAGGAGCTGCGTGCCACCACGCAGACTGCCAAAGCATGACAGGGACGTTCCTGGAAGGCGATCCAACCCAGCCCCTTTTGACAGCTGGGGTCAGGCATCTCCCCATCTTGCCCCGGCTCCTTGTCACAGGTCCTCCCACCTACTCTTGCCTGCACAGATTTGCTGGAGCAGGGGACAATTATTTCAATGTTCATCCAAGGAGTGATGCCCATCCCCTTGCACCCCGTCCGCCTGCGTCCCAGTCACTTCTGCCCCAGTTCCTTCGGCGAGGGGGTCGCTGGCGCAAGGAGGGAGGCAGGCAGCGGGATGGATGGAGTTGAGCTGAAGCTAATGACGGCCGCGTCCCTGCCTCAAGCGCTGGGACCCTCTCCTCCAGCGAGGATGCATGCGGGAGCGAGCACGCTCGAGAGGAGCTGATCAGTATTCAGCGAAAGCCTCCGCTACCGCGCTGCCCGCTCGCCCACTGCCATCCCTCCTCCTCCCAATGACTCGGTGTGCGGGAGGAGGCAGCAGCCCCTTCCTCAGCAGCACCCCACGGCACCCCGCTCCCGCATCCCCGTCCTCCCCCGTGGCGGATTTCACGCCTCCGTCCTCACGAAAGCACCCACTCCCCGTTGCTTTTCCAGCTCCGCGGCGCAGGTGTCCCCGATCCAACCACCCCCCCAGCCATCGCCCACAGGCCTTGCCGGCTCCTTTGGGCTCGCAGGGGCCAGCCGTCACGATTCGGGGACCCAGGGGCGAGCATCATCCGCCCAATGCCGGCCTCTGCGTGCCGGGGGGGGGAGACTCTCCTCCCACACAAGGGTGCAAAACGCGGTCCCGGCGCGGGCGAAGGTGGGTGGCGAGGCTCCCACCCTGCCGGCTGGGGGAAAGG
>NW_010973114.1:3587187-3587484 GCF_000737465.1 Haliaeetus leucocephalus
TCTCCCAGCCGCGGGGCTCGGCTGGGGCCGCTGGCGGAGGCCGCCGCGGGGCCAGGGCTCACCTTGTGGAGCTTCCACATGGCGCCCAGGGCCTTGACTTCGTGGCTGGAGTGCTTGCCCTCCTCCAGGCACTGGTAGCAGACGGGGCTCTTGCACTGCACGCAGTACATGCTGTGGTTCTCCAGCTCGTGGTCGGTGCAGGTGGAGATCTTGCGGGGGCTGAGGCGGCGGCTGACCCGACCCTGGGCCGGCGGGACCAGGCGGTGCTTGGCCAGCGGTCCCCGCGGCGGGTGGCAG
>NW_010973114.1:3588030-3693420 GCF_000737465.1 Haliaeetus leucocephalus
CGGCTCCCCGCCGCCTGGGCTCTCCGCCGCGCCCAAGGGAACCGTCCCTGCCGCCCCCGGCTTCTCGCTTTTCGTCTGCGGGCAGCCCGCGGTGCCCGCAGCAGCCTGCCCCCAGCCCGGAGGGTGCCCCCCCAAGATGGCGGCTTCTCCCGGGGTCCCTCGCCTTGCGGTGTCGCCGGCCGCACAGCTTGGCCGGTGAAGGGGCTTCAAGGGGTCTGGCTGCCGGCAGGAGGAGGGCCAGCGGTGTCCAGCTGCGTGCTGCTGGCGTGTCAGGACCGTGCGTTGGGTGACGGTAGCCAAAAGTCGGGTCCTAGCCCTCAGGGGGGGCTGCTCAGCCGGGAGGGAAGGTGGCCTTGGGCTCCTTGCAGAAAAGCCCCGCGAGTTCGATGGCTGCAGGATGGTTTACAGCCTCTCTCCTCTTTGGTTTTTTAAGAGGACCCAGCAGGAGAGGCTCCGCTGCAAGGGGGGCTTTTTGGGGCCGTGGGGGGCTGAGCCCTGGGGCCCTGGCTGCATGGCAGCAGCAGTGGGGTGAATGAAGGAGCCCTGCATCCGGGGCAGAACAAGAGTGGTTTTTGGGGGGAAGTTTTGGAGAGGACAGGGCATGTGTGCGATACGGGGGGGCTCCTGCGGTTTCCCCTCTGACAGCACAAGGTGACTTTCAGAGCTGGGAGTGCCGGAGGCAAGAAACCTGCTGAGGGACTGGGTCATGAGGCTGTAGTAATAATGATGAGAATAGCCGTTATCTAATAAATGCAACATGCTTAATAATCCTATAGCTTTCAGTTCACCGTATCAGTAAGATGACTGCGTTGATACGCGGGCTTGCACAAGCGCTGCGTTGGACGGCATGCTGTGGTCCCCGAGCCTGGGACACCCCCGTGGGGTGCTGCTCCCCCCCACTGGAGAGCGGGGAGGGGGCCTGGTGGGTCTCCTGCGGCTGGCTTGTCAAACGTTCTTACTCTGAAGGTCGTCTAAGGTCCTTAAAATATACTGGCAACGTGCGGTGTGGCATAGCGGGTCCTTTTCAGCCAACAGAAAAATAAGATTACTTGGAATGGCTCTGTATTACCTCTCTTTTCTCTCTCTCTGTGCACACGTTTGGGGCTGCCTGTTAGCGCAGTTGCTCTGTGCCTCCCGTGACGGTGTCTTTGGATCTCTTTTGGGAGAGGAGCCGTGACGTGAGAAGCACGGTATGGGAGCCTGGGGGCAGAGGGTCCAGCCTGGGGCTTGAAAATGGAGCTCAGAGGGGCTGCAGAGTCTCTGCAAAGCTACTGTGGGGGCAGTGAGGGGCTGAAGAATGTTGGCTTCTGATCCCGTATGTGGGGCGCAGGGCCCTCGACCGAGGGAGAGGGTGAGCCCTTGCCACCATTCACAGGCAGTTACTAAGGGTGCGGGGAGACTGGCTTCGGGATCCTGATGCTCGACAGCTAAGCCATGGGGTGACGCAGGGGTGTTGGTGGCAAAGGTGGGGAAACTGAGGCAGGTTCATGGCAACTCCCAAGTAATGGTGAGAGGGTGAGGTCTGGATGCTGACGGGCCCCTGTGACTGAGCGTTTGGCCAGTCCAGGGCCAAGGACCAAGGCCTGAGCTTAGCTGGAGCTCCAGAATCCTGGGCAGAGGGGTGGGGGAAGACCTGGTGAGGCTCCTCAGGGCATCTAAGTGCCCTCAGAGCCCTGACACAGCGTATGGCCGTCCCCACTGGTGGGGATGATCTCGTGGCATCCAGGAGAGGCAGTGATCTGCTTGGTGCTGGAAGCATCTGGACAAAATGGGGCCAGTCACTGGTGCTCTCTCCTCTGGCTGCTTGTGTGTGCATATCCAGAGTGCTGGGAACTGGTACGGACCCTGCTACCCCAGAAATCAAGGTTATTTTCTGAAATAGTCAAGCCACACAGTGCACTTGCCGCCTCTCTTGGGGGCACCCGTTTCCATGGTGGGGAGGTGGCAGAAGTACTGGGGGGGGACCCCGGGGGTGTCTGTCCCCTACTCGAGGACTGTATACCCCCGACCCAGGGCTACCTACCCCCTTCTTGAGGAGCCATTTGTTGGCCACTGTTGCTAAGCCACACAGTTCGTCTGAGTCTTGGGCAGATTAAAGGGATATGGTGTGAGCGGCCATGGCAGCAGGGACCTATCGTCGCCTGCTGAATTCATCCCTCTGTGGGGACACGGGTGACAGCGCAGCCCGGGACTGCTGAGCCTAAGCTGTGCTGTTGCGTGGGCGAGCATGGGGATGGATAGTGGGGGAGTGGAGGAGCAGGATCCCACTGGAGCATCACATTGCTGCCAGCATGCCTGCGCATTAGCCAACAGCTGGGGTAGGTACTGAAGAAGTTCGAGTGGGTTTTATCAGATTTAGCCTTGAAAGGCCCGACCCTTCGCAGGCATAGCTTCAGGCAGGGGCACGGAGGGGCTCCTTCCATCCCCAGTGGGTTCGTGTGAATCCAGCGAGCAGGTAAAATTTCAAGCTCCCACATTGGTATTCAGAAGGGGGAGAAGCCCAAGAGCTGAGACGCACAAGGAAAGCACTGCCATTTCTCAGCCTGATAAGGAGGGACAAGCGATAAGGAGAAAAGGACTTTCCGATTGTTTCTGTCTTCTGCTCTGCGGAGGTGTGTTTTGTACTTTCCTTTCTGCTTCTCCAGGCTCCTGCTGGCTCTCTATCGACCACTGACACCGTGCCTTTCCCTGGACTCTGCTGAGCTCTCCTCATTTGCTCCCTTTTGGTGTCTGCTCAGAGTTGGTCATTTTTTCCCCTGCTCTCATTCCTCTAGCTGCCCTTTTGCCGAAGTAAAACCATCATTCCTTGTTTGCTCTGCCTCTTGTTTCCTGTGGCCATTTTTCACTCTGGCAGGTATATGATGCCATTTCTGCTGTAGTGATATGCTGATCATGTAAATAGGCAGAAAGAGGAAAAGCCCTACAAAGAGGAATGCAGCCAGTGCATTTGGAAGCAACCCTTGGTCATAAACATTTAGCTGTTTTCTTCTTGGCGCAGCAGCTTATGCCATCACTTTCATCTCAGCAAGAAGCAAGCATCCCTGTTCTCTGGCTGCGTATTATTTACAATTGTCAGACTTGTTACTGCCCCGAGAACTGTGCAGCGTGCAGCTATGAACCTGCAATAATTACTTGACCCAGCTTCAACATTCATTTGTCTAATGTTGCTGCGATCAGCGATTACAAGTTAAAGGATCAAGAAGTCATCATGTTCTAAGCTGGCTCTTGCTTTTCTCATGTGCCTCTTGCCAGGAGCCTCAAGCTTTAGAAGTGCTCCCGGCTCCCACTGCAGGAATGGTGCATCTCCGTTTCTGTTGCAACCAGCCTCTGCTCTGGGGGACACGGAAGACACCGCTTGGCTGAGATAAATTTAAGTCCTTGGGACTCTGTGTAAGTGCTGTTGCATCCCCTTGGTGATTCATAATAACAAGGACTGTTATGATGAACATCAACTGCCTGCTCCTGGCCATTCCCCTCTGCGCCCTGCCAGCCTGCAGGTGTGTTTGCTTTGTCTGCTGGAAATGCAGATTAGAAATCAGGATCAAGCCTGGAGATATCGACAGGAGCAAGATGCGGCGGTGGGCGATGCTGTTTGAGTCATATGTGGTGTGTTACCCCCCAAAAAAGATTGCAACACCACTGCGGTTCTGTTAAACCAATTGGAAAACCACAGTAATTTGTGACACAAGGGGCAGAGGTGGCTCACAGTGTCGGGACCTGCTCCCAATTTCCCCTCCAAGCTCCATCCCAGCCACCTCCTTTGGCTCATGGCACCCATCAGCTGCATTGTGTCTTGAGAAACAAGAATATGTGGAAAGAGAAGATGGGCAGATGTCACGAGGGCCACAAAGGACCATGAGTCAAGAGAGGAAAAGGGATGGAGAGCATGAGAGCCCCTAGTCCCCCCAGTTCCCTGGCAGGATGGAGGTAAGGGTTGGGGTAATGACCAGGACTTGCCCAGTGCTGGGAGCTGGAGGGAAGAATCAAGTGCAATTTTCTGGAGTTATCTTGGGGAAGGGAGGATCTTCATCGCAAACTGGGACAAAAGACCTGAACCTCAGCATTTCTCCATGGATATTCTGCAGTATTTCGTTTTGTGAAATCCCCGTGGGAGGAACCTGTTGGTGATGGTGACACCAAGGTGGAGGTGGGCAGCTGGAAGCAGGTCCCAGCCCACCCCATGGGACCTGTGGGGGATGCAGGGCTCCTGGGCAGCTGGGGGAGTGCTGCGTGGCAGGACACCATGGGCACAGAGGGCTGGGAATCCTGCTTGGGAGGCAGGGGCTGTTTCTTCCATTTTAACAACTAAGTATTTTCTTCTTGTTAATATTACCTTGATGACTAATAACCTAAACTTCACTTGCTTTGGTCAACAGTGGTTTCTTAGACCTCCACTGCTTTATATTTATGCATGTGTATGTGAAAACACGCGTCTGCTACAAAATTTTCTGCTGACATCCCCACCAGCAAAAGGATTACAGGACAGAAGGAAGGCAGGACTCAGGAAATCAATAGCATTCACGTCTTAGACTGGAACAAGGAGCAGTGTGACACAAAGCTGAAGGCTGTCTGTCGCTAATTAATCTGCCAGCATCATCTCTGCGACACCGATCGATCTCCTTCCACTGGGTCAGAGAGGGAGCCCAGCTGGATCTCCCCGCAGGTGGGTTGCTGGCAGGGTCTTGGGAAGTGTCATAGTTTAACCCCAGCCGGCAACTAAGCACCACGCAGCTGCTCGCTCACTTCCCTCCCACCCAGTGGGATGGGGGAGAGAATTGGGGAAAAAAAAGTAAAACTTGTGGGTTGAGATAAAGACAGTCCAATAGCACAGAAAGGAAGAAGATAATAATGATAATAATAACAATAATAAAATGACAATAATAATAATAATAATAAAAGAGTTGGAATATACAAGTGATGCACAATGCAGTTGCTCACCACTTGCCAACTGATGCCCAGTCAGTTCCCGAGCAGTGATCCACCCCCCTCAGCCAGTTTGCCCCAGTTTATATACTGGGCATGACATCACACAGTATGGAATATCCCTTTGGCCACTTTGGCTCAGCTGCCCTGGCTGTGTCCCCTCCCAACTTCTTGTGCCCCTCCAGCCTTCTTGCTGGCTGGGCATGAGAAGCTGAAAAATCCTTGACTTAGTATAAACACTACTTAGCAACAACTGAAAACATCAGTGTGTTATCAACATTATTCTCATACTAAATCCAAAACATAACACTATACCAGCTACTAGAAAGAAAATTAACTCATTCCCAGCCGAAACCAGAACTGAAAGGTGATAGATTATCTGGCTCCCACCTTCGCTCCCCTGTACCACACAGAGTCCTTGGGTCCGGGGTGGGATTTCAAGGGGAGAGGTGGACTGGACAGACAACAGCATGCCAGTACACAGGCGTGTGTGTGCAGGTAATGGGTAGCTGGGAGGGTGAGTTTGGGTTGATTTATGAGGCCCTGAGCTGGGCTAAAGCTAATAAATAAAAGAGAGGAATGAGCCGAGACAAAGAGCTCTGCGGTCTCCTTTATTCATCGCACTCCCGTAACACCTTGAAGAGATAAATAAGGGAGCGAACAGGGGCTCGGGGCTCCCCTCCTGAAAGGAGGGGGTTAGGACATGGCTGGGGTGCCCCACGGCCTTCCCAGAGGTGCCCCCATGCTGCTGGAGAGGCCTCAGGTGTCCGATGCAAGCAGATGATCTTCCACTACAACGTGGGAAACCTGCTTCAGGCTCCGTAAATGTGTCCTCCTCTCGTGCCTGGAGGTACCACGCGTGGTACCTCGTCAGCTACATGGGGCCTCTCCAGCCCTTTGTACAGGAACATTGTGTTTCCCTGTGTCTGCTGGAAACATCTCAGTGGATGCAGCCTAGGATTCAAATTGCCTTTTTATGACTTTAAGACATTGGCAGCTCATAATTCATCCTGTGATCAACCAATACACCCTGATCCTCCTTCTCCTCAGTCATTTTGAACGGATGAGCTCTTGGCTGACAGCAGAAATCCTCGTTTATTAGTCCCTGCATGCATGCATGACCTTGAAATCCATATCCTCACTGTCACTCCACACCCCCAGGCCATTCAGAGTTTTCAACACATCCTGCTTCTTCTCTGTACTGAGGACACCTCCTGGCTTTGCGTCGTTAGCACATTTGCTGAGGTCACTCTCATCTTTGGCGCCAAGATCATCAGAAGAAATGCTGGAGAGATGTCTAGCAGGATCCCAGGTCTCAAACTCCCAGGGCTCCAGCAGTAGCTGCCTCCCAGCACAATTTTCAGAGCTTCTTACTAGTTATGTCATTTGCTCCAAGCACCATTTCAGGCGCACTGAAGAAGCTCAGAAAGTTGAAACCACCTCCCGTTTGTTTCTGAGATCTCTTCTTTTCAAGGAAAAGTGCCAAATTATTGTGGATGATTGACCTTCATTGAACCCAGGTGGCATCTCTGCCCATTTTATCTCACTGTCACCAACTCGTCTGAACATGAGGGATCCAAGAAAATCTTTGTGCCTGTAGCCAAAACTTCAAGTTTTTGAATGTTTTGATGCTCAGTTCTCAAGAACCAATCTCCCCTTGCCTGGGACAGGTTGCTTTCCATCACTCAGAGCCTGCTGCAGTCTGAGGGCTTTTGCCAGCTCTGTTGCCTCACTTCTGGCAGCAAACAGCAGCTTCCTGGGATAGTGATGAGGTTTCCTGGGACTAGATGGATTTCAGAAGCTAGAGGACAGCTTCCCAATGGCAAAACACTCCAAGTCAGAATGTTTCCTGTTGTGTAGGAGACAGGCAAAGCTGCTGGGAAGTGGCAACCGAGAAGTCCTCCATACCTAGGTGATGGCATGAGTGCCATCAAATTGCAGAACTGTAACTCCTATTTCAGACAAGCAGCACTCATCGAGTCACAGGAGATTTGCCCATTTTTGAGCCTGGGGCTGAACTGACATCACAAGGAGATTTTCCACCAACCTCCGAGTCAGGAGCTACTTGAATCCCAGTTGGAGTCGGCATCTCACTGCTTCCCTCCCGCCCCTGCTCCCCAAACAAGGACACTCAGGGTTTGTTTGGCTAATGAGCAACATCTCTAGACTTAGGTACCGAATACACCAAGAAAGTTATTCATTGCCACCCACACAGAGCGGGCGTTAAATACACCCCTGGTTCGTAACTGCTTAAATCCCTCTGAAGAACCTGTGGAGGTGGCCGAGTCCCTTTGGCGGGGAGGCTGGGTCCTGGGAAACACTAATGAGAACATTAACAGTGTAACCGTTTTAAATATTTAATGATTTTTTTCCTTTAACAGACTTTAATTACAATCTCTGAGCACACCCTTTCCTTATTAAAACCAGCACTTAAGCAGTAGCACAGGGTAAGGATAAAAACCCAAATGTGAAAGAACTGTTGTTCTTCTCTGAGGACTTTTCATCAGTGCTGCCAGCAGTGACTATGGGCATCGGTGGGTGGCTGAGCCCCGGGGTGGGAGTGCCTCTCTGTCACCTCCTGAAAACATCTTCTGAAAATTGCTTCTGAAAATAAGATGGTGAAATTGCTCCATCAAGTAACTCCCAGCCTGGCGATACACCAGGACCTGGGGATGTCTGACTGCTGCAGGAGGACTGCAAAAGAGAAGCTAAATGCTTAAATGATGCCTCAGAGTGAGATGTACTGAAAAATCTGTAAATCTAAATTTGCTGATTACTTTCAAAGGTGACATCATTTATTTTTAATTTTTTTTTTTTACTCTGGGGAGCTAGTGGAAAATTTCTGATTTTAATCAAAAGAGAGCAGAAGCCATTGCTCATACCTGGGAAGAGCTAAGCTGTGAGTATAAATTGTGATGCTCCTTTGACCACTGCCTTCTCATGCTGCCCACTTACTCATCTCCCCTGAGATTAATGCCCCACTTCTCCAGCCTGTGACTCATTTTGGAGAACAGCAATATTAAACTCATCCCACCAGAAAAATCTGTCCTTCCTCCCACAGGCTGGGTTTGTCTTCTTTCTCCTTTCTCTGCTGCCCAAAGGCTCAGCTGGGGAACATTTAGTAGTTCAGAAGATGTGCTGAAGGTGTGATATTCCCTGAGTCTTCAGTGTTGAAAAGGAAACTCTCTCCCACTGAAATTTATTGGCTTCCCAGTTTGATCCAAGGCTTCTTTAACCACAATAGGGTCCTGCCATGGGGAATCTGAACACGTGCAGAGCCCTAGCAGGGGGTTTGTGCCAATCCACATGGTTTTTTGGCTGTGCTGAAGCAATCTGTTTGGTTTTCCAGCAGCAAACTGAGTGATGGAGGTGCGTGTGCTGGTACAGCACTCAGAGGCTTGGTGGGGCGTTCAGCTCACCTTGTCTGACACCGGCACAGCAGGTGAGCCACCGCCGGGAAAAGGGAGGAGAAGCTGTAAGCAGGGGATTGCCCCCAGGAGGCTGATTTTGGGGATGTTCCACAAATATACCCTCTCCTCCAGTCTCTTCTGTGTCCTTCACTGCAACGCAGAAGAAAGCAGCCAGGCACTTGGGTATGCTTGGAAGAGGTGATGTAGATGTCACCATAGATAAGCCGGTGGGGATCGAAGGGGGTTTGAGGGTATCACAAGAGAGATGCTGGGGAAAGGAGGAGCCTGTGGCCACGCACTCCCTGGCAGGACCTGCAAGGAGAGGAGCAGGGGGAGAGCACAAAGGTCTTGGAAAAATGACCAAAACCACGGCAGCACGGTGTGGCTGGGAGCTGCCTGGCATTGCCTGCCTGCGGAAAGTTACGAAAGCGCCGGGAGTCAGCAGTGCTGGTGCTTTGAAAGCGGAGCCCAGGGCACTGCGGGAATGGATCCCCTCGAAACGTGGGCAGACGTATGCAGCCAGGCAGGCTGAGCAGCCCTGGGAGCCAGGTCAGCTCATTTGTTCCCCAGCCCAACCAGCATTTGGGAAATAATGAAATAAAACCACCCCTCTCTGAACATGCATAGCCAAGCACCGGCGAGGGGAAGCACACAGGAGTGGGCTGAAGGGGCCGGGTGGGAGCCAGCACGGGCTGCTCCGCTCCACCAGCAATTTACATCTCGCCTGGGTCCTGGCTGGGCACCGGGGAGGTTTCTGTGCCTCCAGACCGTCAGCTCAGGTCATTCAGCACGCAAAAGCCTTTCTTCTCATCCCTGGGGTCCTGCAGGCGATTGCTTGTTTCCCGGTCACTTCCCTGGGTCTCTCAGGGGGGATCTGGCAGGTGCTTGCCATGTGTGAACCGAACCCAGGGTGCATCGGTCTGTGCTGGCTGAGGGAGGTTATCCTCAGCAACACCCAAACCTGAAACCCCCATCTCTGGGGATGCCGAGAGCAGGGCCAGGTCTGTCCCAAAACTGTCGCTCTGCGATGGCTGATCGGGTGCTTTACACCCCCCTCTCTCTGCATCGCCTCCCGCTGCCATAGATCGGGCTGTCCCCTAAGGGGAAGGGGTTAAGCGTGCTAGTCCTAACCCGTGCATATGCAACCCAGGATCCTTCTTTTGCCTCTGCAGTGCTCCAGAGGCTTTCCAGGAGTTAAACTGCAGTTTCTAGAAGCCAACTCCAGCTGCAGCTCAGCGGGTGCCACAGCACGGCAAGCTCGCAGCGCCTGGAGGTATTTCATTAAATGGAGCGTGGGAGCAATGCAGTGCCGACGGGCATTTATTTATCACAGCCTCTCCTCCATCGTTTCTCGGCGTGCTAATGGCTGAGAGGCTCAGGAGGGGAGTGAAGGCATTTTGCATCTGTCTTCTTAATGAGGAGAGCTGTAAAAGCCAGCCTTTTGTGGTGCACCAGGGTCACATCCCTGCTGGTGAACTCCAGCAACTCTGGCCATGGGTCCCGCAGCACCCGGGGTGCAGCTCAGAAACGAGACCCGAAGTATCATAGAATCACAGAATGGTTTGGGTTGGAAAAGACCTTAAAGATCACCTAGTTCCAACCCCCCTGCCATGGGCAGGGACACTTTCCACTAGAGGTATTTGCAGGATATTCCTGTTTTCAGACAATTCCTGCTTGCTTTGAGCAGAATGCAGCTCATTCATCATGATCTAAACCTGTTCAACCTCTACTAACCTCTGCAGTACAGTCTGCTTCGTTGAGATATCTAAATAAGTAAAACTTGACATGCTAATGAGTGCCTGCATTCACCCAGGTGTTAGAGAGGGGCTTCAGGAATAGCTTCCCCATTAAAAAGCAGCATGCAGGCTATTTTCTTTTCAAGCCTCGTTCCACCCATCGCTGCTTATGGCTGACAATTTTGGGGAAATCGGTTGAAAAGTTTTTGGATGTATCAAGTGGGAGGCCAAAATCTAATGTATAGCTGAGTCTAGTGCAGATTTCTTCTCGCTGCCATGGTAACCAAACTAACTAAAAATAAAAAGTATTCCCATAAGTGTCAAAACACACCATGCTTCCATGACGTACGGAGTATCTGACCTGAAATCTGTAATCATTATGTAACAATGCTTAACATTACAGTAATTACATGGGAAAATTTTCTCCAGGTTAGACGTTTTGCATAACTTTGGTAGTCATTCCACTTCCCTGTAATCTTTGATACTTACGTTGTTAACATGATAATTAGATGCTTAGTGTAGCTGTTTAATGTCTGCTATGGTGTGTTACATGTGAAGAGAGACATTGCACTCATGAAGTCGGTACCATTGTCCATCTTCTCTAAATAACCACTGAATAAACCACTATCTGGCGCTTGGCAAAATCTGGACTTTTGGAAAATCTGCCTGTGCAGGTGGCAACACCGCATGGACTTGGACAGCCAGCCTGCGGGGAAAACCCTGTGGGCACGCAAGGTGCGTTTTAGCGGTTCGCTTCCAGATGTGCAGGTATCTCACCAGCTTGTAGCCCAGAGGAAGAGGAACCCCTGTCTGGTGCCTCTGTCCAAGGACTGGATTCATCTCTTCCTAATCAGACATCTGAAATAAGGCAGGGGCTTGGAAAGGGAGCCTGAGGAGACTTGCTCAGGTGTAGATGTCTTCATGGTGGACATCTAATGTTAGGTGGGATGAGATAGATGGGCTGATACCCACGTGCTGAGTTTTTCTGTTGCTCTGAGTGGCCTTCACATGAAGCCCATGACTCCAGGACACTCACCCTGCTTCAGAGACTTCACAAGAGGCTGAGGTTGTCTCTGCTGAGGTCAGCAGAAGGTGCCACCATGCCTCACTATGCGTTTGCTGATGCTCGTGCCCCTGTGCGTTTTCCCTTCCAGGACAGCCAACATGGGAGGTGGGTTCTCACCAGAAGGAAGACAAGGGTGAAGAGGCAGGATGTCCTGGTCAGGTGCTGTGAGAGACAGCACTCTCCCTGGGGCCAGCCAGCCTCAGATCCCTAGTCCTGCCGGCCATACGCCAAACCCTGGCAGACAGAAGCTGACCTGACCCGAAGCCACGGTGGTGGCCAGACTGCGGCAGAGGCAATGATGGGATCAAACACCCCACCTCGCAGTGGTGTGACAGTACCTATCCCGGAACTGCTGCTGTCCTGGTGCTGACCCCCCCACGTGCCTCCCATGCAAAAGGGGCAGGCAGGAGAGCTTGTTCGGGAAGACTGGCTGTCTTCAGGGGATGCTCGGATAGCCTTGGGAGACCTGCGTTGCTCTCATAGCTATTGCCTTTTCAGCAGCCATATGGGCTTGCTCACTGAACCAACAGCTCCTAAACTGAAGGCTGTGGGAAGGACAGCAGCAGGTAGACCCTTCACTCCTCCCACGGCTGCCGCTTTGGGCTGGGGTGGTGGCTATGGTGGTGGTTGAGCTCCAGCCCTGGGTGGGATCGGTGGCGTTGATCCCACGCTCAGCCTCCACAGAGGAATCGTTGCTTCCAGCTCCTTGGCGAGTCTCCCTCTCCTTCCGCCACGGATAACGCGGCGTGGGTGTTCCCACAAGCCTGTTGCCATGCAGTGACACACTCAGATGAATCAAGGAGGTGGTGGAAGCGCTGAGGAGATGTGAGGGAAGCAAACCAGGCATGTTCCCAGCCCTGACAGCCCACTCCTCGTGAAGACTCACCTCTGGCTGGCAAAGTCACATTTTTAATCTTGATAAAAGGGCAACACGGTGGGAGGACACAGATTGAAACCAGCATCGCCTCCCAAGTTGCAGCTGGGCTCAGGGAGGATGCTGGGCTGCCGCCCACCTGGGGCAACATCCAGACCACCAATGTGTGTCCATGGGTGTCCAGTGTTGTTGCTCTTACACACCATCGTTACCTCCTGCTATTCCGCTACCAAGGTTAACTTCAAAAAAGTCGGAAATCTTTCTTTGGGGGTGTTATTGCCGACCACCCATACATTCCCTGTGCACTTAGGGGATCCAGCACCCAGGCATCCAGCCCAGCCTCATGGCTCGAAGAAGATGTGTGTCCCACCTGGTTCAGACATGGTAAGAGTAGATCCTGGAGTAGGTGATCTGTGCAGGAGAGGATGTGGAAAGAAAACATCACGTGGGACGTTATTTGATACACCATCTCACTGGCAGCTGAACTGTCCTCACTGCACCTTCTCTTTGACGGGCTGACACTTCTCTCCTGGAGGGTCCTTGCTGTCCTGGCAATGCAGCAGGATTTTATGAAAGAAGAGATGTGTAAACACCTTGCCTGGGGCATTGCTCCAGGCAGACGTACCTCAAAGCCTTGTAATTGTAGCCAAGAGCTGGCAAGAGGATGTCACCTGCCAGTCCCTCGAGGTAGGGACCAATCCCTCTCCAAGCAAAAGCCTCTTTCCCCTTTTTTCCCTGTTTATTTTTAGCACCGGAGTGGATGCAGCATGCATGGCTGGGTGGGAAATGGTTTACAGGTCCTTACAACATGCCTGTCCTGTCCCCAGGGGCAGAACGAAGGCCACCACATGCAGAGCTGCAGGGTTTGCTGCAGGGACATTTCTTTGGCATGTTCCCACCCAGCTCTGCCATCCATCCAGTGCGTGGGCTGCCTGGGCAGGCGCAGAGACGTCACAGACTGGATGGTTGGAGATGACGGTCGTGGATGTGGTGGGGGAAATCCTGAGCTGGTGTAGATGTGAGGCTCAGACTGTCTTTGCCATGCTGGAGCTAAGAGGCAGCTCTCCAGCCTGAACATCCTAAAGGAGCTTGTGGGAAAGAAGATGTCTGGACCACAGCGAGAGGAAGGGTTGGACACCAGGACATCGGTGCTCCATGTCTGCTCCACAGTAAATGACTTCAGGCCCACAAACAGCCAAGAAGATACCTGTATAACAACCCACGGGTTCAACAGCAGCCAGGTAAGACTGTCTCCTGGCTGAAAGCAGAACACTGACCAGCCATGGTCCTGTTCCTGGCATGGCTGAATTGTAGAGGGCCAGGACCTGCTGGACACTCATCTTAGCTCTGAAGGCTCTTGCCCATAACTCATGCTTCCCCCCTGCTTTTAGCTTTGATTTTTAGCGGAGAAACATCAAGGGTTCTTTCCAGGAAAGCAAAAAGGGTATCATTTGTATGGAGACTTCAGCCACCCACTTGCTACAACCATACAATTTGAAAGGGCAGCTAAAATGCCACCAAAATGAAGGCTTTGGGGACTTGTGTTTGTGCCTTAATGCAGAGCAGTTGGGAGCAGAGGGGAGGGGGAAACAGGACTGGAAAACATCAACCTACAAAAGAAAAGGGAGAGAATTAAAATCAGTCAGTCTACTCCTTCTGGACCTCCTGAAAAGCCCAGGCAAGGAACAAATCTGTCTCGATGGGCTCTCGCAACTGCTGGACATCCCAGAGCCATTGGCGAGTGCTGGCTGCTTGGCCCCCGGGGCTCCAGCATGAGGCACAAGCAATCAGGACAGGACAAGAAAACACTGAAGCATTTTTGTATGTAAGAAAGGGAACTTCTCTGAGTGTATGGACCATGGCAGCACATCTACCTGATCCCAGCGTCCTGTAAAGCTCTAAGGGGCTTTTTTTTCCCTCCAAGGAGAGTGATGTGCTGGTAACGCTGCTCCTGGCTTCCTCCTCCCATGACTGCTCTGCATCCATCCATGACCCATCCCCTCTCCTCTGCGTGCCCGGGGTGCTGATGGGCAACTTGATGGCACTGGGTGCTACTGGTGTCACCTAACCACACTGCAAGGTGGCACAGAACCAGGGCTGCAGCTGGCGGCTGCTCTGCTTTCGGGTACCCGAGGTGACCCAGCGTGACCCATGGGACCTGGGAGCTTCCACCAAGTCTGTGTCGGCACTGAGATGCTGTTGGCTTTTTATTTTTTCTGAGATTCCTTCTCCCATACCTATTACTTGCTTTTTTCCCTTTTTTTTTTTTTTTTAGGTTTTTTCCCCTGCTGCCATGGCAACCTGGATAGATTCTGGTCACGGCTTTGGCCTCCCTGGCTGCAGATGGCCACAGAAAAATCAATCAACAAGTGACACACCTCCCTGGGGACCGGCATAGCTGGGGATGTCCCCTACGGGCAGGGACATCGCTGGATCCCCAGCGAAGAGCAGAGCTCGCCCGCCCAGGATGCGCTCCCTCCTCCCTCTGCCCATGATTTCTCCAGGACCGGGTACTAGAAGGCTTTGAGGGGTCTATTTTGGGCAGTGGCCACCCGGGATGGCCCCTCCGCACTCACTCCTGTCTCGCTGGTGCCCGGAGGGGTGGCAGGAGCCAGGGCTGTGCGTGGTGATTCTGCTTTACAGCCCTCCATTTGGGGTTTAAAAATAGAGCTGGTTAAAGGGTTTGATCCTGCCCTGTATGCTGTCCCTCCCTTCAGCTGACCTACCCAGGCAGCCTCCGCACCCACGGCCATCCCACCAGGGCTCCCACACACCCAGCACCAGCTCCCGTCCCTCCTTCTCCCTGACTCTGCTCTCAGGTCCCCCCCCAAACCAAACCATCCCATGGGGAAGCCCCAGGCGGTGTTTGGAGGGATACTTTAAGGTTGCAGAGATGGAAATCCTGCCTCCGGCTTCCCGTCGCACCCCACTGGAGGGGTGGTTGATGGGTGCTGCTCCGAGAGCGTTGCTGGCGGTCCCCGGTGTGATGTGGCTTTGCTCAGAGGCGCTGCTGCAGTTGGATGGAGAAGGAAAGCCGCGAATCTGCAGACTGCTCCCCTCCCAACTCTGCAGTGACTTCCTCCCTCCCTCCCTCCTCATCGTCACCAGCTCCCCTGGAAGGCAATCCATGGTCATTCCCACTCTCTGCTCAGCCTGTTGGGTACCAAAACTGCCAGGCAGCTTTAGCCATGGATGGGGAGGAGACATGGCCACCCTTCCCATCCTGTGTTCCTGAATCCGGAGCATCCATGAGCTCCTTCAGTATTTGAATCCCCCAAGGCTGTGGATGTTGAGGGCTGCCTTGCCTGTGTGACAAGGAAATGGTGGGTCTCTGCCTAAAACCAAGGAGAGGGTTTGTGTTTGGGTGGCACTGGGTGACACCTGAGGGGTCTGGGACTCCCCAGGGCATGTCCGTTGGCCCGCTTGCCCTGAAGCCTTTGCCACGAAGCTGAACTATAGCAGCAAGGACCAGGCTTGGTGACCACCATTCATCCAGGCTGGGTGCCCCATGGTGTCTTCAGTGGAGGACTGGTGAGATCAGGGGACAGAGGGGAAAATCCCCACTCCAGCAAGAGCATCATGCCAAGGAGCAGCTCCAGGCTCCATGGGACTTGGCACGCGGGGAGCCCCAGGTAGACTCGAGGTGTACAGGGAGACCATCTCTTCCAGGAAACCTTCCCACACGCCATCCATGCTCAGCACAAGCAGGTGCCATTGCTCCGAATTTAGCAAGTCTCCAGAGAGTCTTCCTCCACGGAAATGTCCACCTTCCCTTGCAGCCTTTGGAAATGTTTTGTAGCCAAACACTGTGTGAAGTCTGGGGTATTTTGGAGTGTCCCTGCTGGGTTTGAGAGGTCCCTGCTGAGCCCATCAGGCCACTGGTGTTTCAGATGTGGTTGGGCATGATGAGAAGCCCAGCCTGGACTCGAGTACTCAGCACAGAGTCCAGATGCAGGGGTGGGGGCTCCCAAATCTCCCGGGACATTCAAGAAAAGGTCCTTGTGATCTTTGCAACATTTTACTTTCACTGACAGTTTTTACTGCTGAATTCTCATTAACCTGGTATTTTACCTAACATTTTAGCTTTTATTTCTTCCTCAAAAGTGGCTGGACTGGTCTGACCGAACTTTTCCAAAGAGACAGATAAGAGACCTGGCAAGGGAAATGTCAGCTCTGGCTGCCTGGAGTTTGGGGCAATGCCACTGATAAAGGTCTCTCAGTGGGAGGAGGTGGGTAGTGTTTGTGATGGGGGATGATGTTGGCTCCCCCCCGAAAAAAATTCCGCTCCTTAGTTCTTCTTGAGACCAAATTTAATATTCTCTGTTGATGTATGTGATTTTCAGTGCTCAAATGGACCTTCAGTCTGAAGTTTATTTGCATTTTAATAAACCGTCTTTGATGGAGAACACCCTTCTCTATTCATCACCCACAAAAGAAGAGTGAATTGAAAATTATGCAGGAACTTAACGCATCTGAAAGGAAATTGCAGGCTATGACTTGACTTCACTAAGAAATCTGAAGATCAAATGATCCCATCTGCAACGGACATCAAAAACAAGCAGCATCTGCTTATGCTGAGACCGCACAAGGGAACAGCTTTCATGAAAGGATGCTCTTGAATGAAAGGTGTGTACATTTAAGAACACAAGAGTGGCCATACATGCTGGATCCTGGGCTGGGAGCTTCTCCAGCAGTGGTCAACAGCGAACACGTAGGGGAAAAGTATGGGGTTGAGCACAGAGTGACCCTTCTCCAAGCAACCTCCTATGGTGGTTCAGGGACTTGGATCTGAACTGAGATGTTTTCTTGAAGACCCCATGGAAGCCGTGAGCTCAGGTGGGATGCGGTGAGAGCCGGGGAAGGAATGGAATGGAGCAGAAAGACCCCGCGAGACGGTGGGGAGCGCAGGAGGGCGTGCAATGTCCCATCGTGCTGCAAGGCTCAGCGCAAATGGCTTCCATCAGAGCAGCCTGCTTTGCAAGATGAGGACGAGGAGGGATGCGCAGCCGAAGGCAGGAGAAGTATCTTCCCGGCTCCCTTTCTCTCATAATCCTCTTTGGCTGATGCTGCAGCTACATCTGTGCCCGGGGGTGGAGGTTTGCCGGAGGAGGAGCAGGAGGTGGGCAGACAAAATTACCCAGGCGATGGCAGTCAGAGAATAGGATCCCAGCGTCTGAGATCTTCATTGTCTTCTCTGCTATTGAGCTCAGAAAAATTAGCACCATCCAAGTGGAGCAAAACCATCTCTGCAGCTCTGCCATTTGCAGTTGGAAACAGGCTCCCCAAGCTCCCTATTTATAGCTGTTTAGCAGCTGCTTCGCTGAACCTTCGCACCGACGTGGAGTGATGGGCGCGCTGGGGAGTCTTGGCTGTGGTTTCCCAAGCTGATCCGAGGGGATTTAAATATCTCCAAGTGGTACTGATGGAAGAGGTCTCTGTCGGTCCAGGGCTAGCTTGGGAACATCCAGCCCAGCCGTGCAGTCCTGCAGGCAATGCCAGGCTGGCTTTGCAACCCTTGAATCACTGGCTGTGTCACCTCCAGGGAGAGGAGGCGGGTGGCAGGGCTGTCCCCGTGCCATGCTCTGGGTCTCACCTTCCTGCGAGGGGAAACCCACCTCTGTCCTCGCCAGCCCCCTCCTGGGGCATGAAATAACCCAAACACAGACGTGTGAGGAACATTAACAGGGAAAATGCATATTATTACAGCTAGGAGGAAAATATCAGCGGAGAGAGGAGGGGAAGGAATGAATCATTTATGGCAGATGTCCCCACCCTGCAAATACCGCCTGGCTGTGGAAGAAAATCATGTAAGCTAAGGGGAGTCTCATTGCTTATCTAAACAGTTATAATAGAGCAAAAACGGAAAAGGTTTGTTACATCCCATGGCAGCAAAGAGAGGAGGTACTGCAGATGCATTCAAAAAGCCTTAAAACTCAAAGCATCCCCAAAGAGTGGTCTTGAGAGCTGGATCAGTGCATACTGCATCTCTGCGATGCAAACGCAATCCTGCTGCCCTTGGCTGCTGACGCTGCCTTCTGGGGTGCCCATCACACTGTTCCGCTTGCCTGCGAGATGCTGGCAGCCCCTTAAACTCCAAGTGCCATAGCTGCCCGGCGGAGGGACCCGTGCCAGCCCTTTGGTGGGGACAAGGTGCTGTTGGGGCACCAAAGCCCGCAGCGGGAGGCCAGGCTGGGCCATTTGGCTGCAGGATGCTCCGTGTCTCCCCTACCTGGTACTTCATGTAGAGTATTTACCATTTTGAAAAGGCTAGGGAGGCTTTGCAAGTTTCCCTCCTTTAGTCTGTATCTTCAAAATATTTTCCAGGGTCTGGTGAGGCTCCGTGGGAAGCCAAGCTCTGCATCAAATAGCTCCAAGCACCCTTATGTTGGCTTTCAAAATAGGCCGTTAAAATTCAATTTTTAGAGTGGTTCCTTAGCCCTGAGTAGCCCTGGTGAGGACCTTCTGTCCTGGTGCTCATTGCAGCTGTGATTCTGCCTTTGTGGAGCAAGAAAGTTGCTTGAGGATTGCATACAATTCATTAATTCCCAATTAATGGCTGTAATTATCTACCCCTATATAAATAACCAGCTGTAGCATGACACAACCTTACAGTGTCTGTACAAGGTGCCCTGACTCACAAAGCAGTAGCAGGAAATAATATATGCTAAAGAAAAATCTTTATCCAAGTAAGGAATAAATAATACTTTTGCCTTTTAGAAACAGGATGACTCTAGAAGTAAGAAAACTTTTCCACACAACAGTTCCCAAGCATGACTGACTCATTATATTTACAGGAGAAATTACTTCTCACGGGAAAATTTCAAGCAGCCATAGGAAACTTTAATCTGTAGGCAAAGAAATATGACAGACACCCCACTGGTGCTGGTCTTAATTCCTACACATCGCTCTTTCCACCCACTTTTGCACTTCCCCAGGCTGCTGGCCCAAGCCAGCCTCCAGGGCAGCTCGTCTGATTGCTTCCCCAAAATGCCTTTAAAAGTATATGGCGATATACTCCTGGCAAGGAAAGGTATCCAGCAGAAGGTGCCATCTCCAAAGATGCTCTGAAAGGGCAGCAGGGAAAGCTAGAGCCAGGCAGAAGTCCCAGGTAGCCCTTCAGAGCCTGGTCAATATGCCTGAGGATTTATAAGTGAAGGGAGGCTCTTGGGGAGAAACGACTCCTTGATCGATATGGAGGATGGTTCCTGCCAAGCTCCCCTCCAAAATGGTCATTGCAGAGGGAAACGTTTCAACTTCCAAAGGTTTCAAGCACCAGGAAGGTGCTTCCTTCCTCTAACATATGACAGCGAGGGCATGCAATGCTCCTGGTTCCCCCCAAACTCTTGCCAAGCTCCCCACATCCCCCTCATGGCACAAAGGCTTGGGGGACCGCAGGGCATGGGGCAGCCAGGGGACACAGAGGCGCTGCCGGGTGGTGGGGACATCAGCGTGTCACTTAGTCGAGGTCTGTACGGGCAGGCTCCGTTGCGTAAGCCAGCCAGATACCCGAAGATGCGCTCCCAAAAGGCAACAGATAAAAATATCCAGGGAATACGTGTTGCTCTGACTAAAGAACTGCTAAAATAGAAGAGTGCGCAAATCCCTTTTTAGCTGCTCCTTCCGAGCCTCCTGCCTTTTCTCTCGCATGGCTGTTACCCGCAGATCACCAGTGGGTTGATGTCTCACAGCTCACATCACCCCCTCTTGCTGTGGACGTGGTCCCTGCGTGCTACCTGTGTCCGGGTGGGCGCTTTTCTTGCTGGGATGTTGCTTTGCACTCACTGGAGCAGGCACAAAGAGTGAGGTTAAGGTATCACTTTGCTCAAGTTAATGAATTAGTTGTAAAAGCTTTTTTTTTTGGAAGCTCCTTGGCTTGGCGCAAACTGTGCTCCCATGTGCTGGTTCCAGTCCCCTGGCTCTGGTGCAGAGCTGCAATATTCACCCTGTAAAATCTTCCCTTGTAGGATGTTAAAATAAAATCCCATTCTTTTGATGCCTTTCTGTTTGAATCCAGTCCTCCAGGTCTACCGCTGTCTGATCTGGCTGTTAGACAAATTCTGCCATCCGTGCATATAGAGTCATGAAATGGTTTGGGTGGGAAGGGACCTTTAGAGGTCATCTCGTCCAACCCCCTGCAACGAGCAGGGACATCTTCAACTAGACCAGGTTGCTCAGAGCCCCGTCCAACCTGACCTTGAATGTTTCCAGGGATGGGGCATCGACCACCTCTCTGGGCAACCTGTACCAGTGTTTCACCACCCTTAGCATAAAAAATTTCTTCTTTATATCTAGTCTGAATCTACCCTCTTTTAGTTTAAAACCATTACACCTTGTCCTATCGCTACAGGCACTGATAAAAATTTTGTCCCCATCTTTCTTGTAGGCCCCCTTTAAATACTGGAAGGCTGCTATAAGGTCTCCCAGGAGCCTTCTCTTCTCCAGGCTGAACAACCCCAACTCTCTCAGCCTGTCTTTGTAGTAGAGGTGTTCCATCCCTCTGATCATTTTTCTGGCCCTCCTCTGGAGCCCGTCAGATGGGACGAACAACCCAAACTCCCAAGAACAGATCTTCCCACCACCTACAATTGCTCTGCGCCACTTCTTATTAACCTGCCTTGCCAGCGATTGAGGCAACACGTTTTCTGCCAATTGCTATCAGCACCTGAAAGGTAGCGTTCCCCCAGGGAGGTCACTGAAACCTAGCTGGTGCTGCCTCCTGATTACACCTTCACACAAGACAGAGATGGGAAGGAACCAGGAGGGAGCTGGGGGTTGCCAACATGCCTTTTGTTGGTGCTGAGCTCCAGTTCCCCCCCGCCGAGAGCCGAGGGCTGCTGGGTGTCCCGGGTTCTGCAGGCTGCGGGGGCTCTACATGTTCCCTCTCAAGCATCTTCGCTTTCGCTCTCAGGAGGGGACACCTGCACAGGGGATGAGGCTGGGGGACGGGGCTGTGGGCATCTGCTGGGGAAGGGGGACTCCATCTCCATCCTGAGGACAGGGACGTTGTGCCTGATGCCTCCAGGTCCCGCGGGACCTGATGCCTCCCTCTCCCTCATTCAATACCGGCACAAACTTGATCCCAGCTCTGGGCTGGAGGAGCTTTCCTGACTGACAGGCAGACAGACCCCACTAAGCACATGCAGGCTGTCACCTGAACACCCCAACAGTGCTGCTGGGTGTCTGCTGCCTTGTCCATCCCCGGGCATGTGCCTGTGTCTCACCCACATTGTGTGAACCCACTCTCTATTTCTTCTAGCAGATAACTATTGGGGCACACAGCCGCAACGACACGTGGCTCCCCGTGGCTGCACACCCTCCCAGACAGGTGGGTTTTGAGCAAAGGTGTTTCCCAAGGCTGCAGTAAGGCCCTGTGGAGCCCCAGAGCAGCTGGAAACCCAACAAAATTGCTAGCAGAGCCCCAGTGACACCCATCTGATAGCTTGGATGCTTGAGCTACAAAGCAGAGGACTCCGCACTAGTTGCTTGTGGGCAACACAAGCCAGCGCTGGAGAGGAACCTGCCAGAAGGATGGAGGAGAACCGGGCAGTGACCATGACCCCTTTCCTTTTTAATGAGCCTCACGGGGAGTCACAGCAAGGAAGACAAGCTGAGAGGTGACAGCATAGCTCCTGCCGCCCCGCCAGCTCGGGGAAGGGTCCATGCTCTGGCAGCCAGCTCTGCCGCCTGCGCGGCAAAAGGGGGTGAGCCACCTTGGTAGGCAGCTCAGCCATGCAGGACGCACGGGAAACAGATTGTTAATCCTTTTGTATCCCGCAATAAGTATATGTCACCCTGTCGTTTTGCACGCTTCCGCTGACAACAACAAAACACGTACGCATTGTTAACGGCTTATTAAAATTCATTGGGAGCTGCCACTGCAGGCTGCTAAAATAGAGGCTGCTCTTGATGCTAAGCCAAATAATTTGAGTTTTTCATCTCGGTGATCATGTAAACAAACTGTCAGACATCCAGATGCAGGCATGGAGAAATATCCATGGACTGTAACAGTGACGGGGCTCGGCATATATTCATTTACTAATCTGATTGTTGTGAATAAATTAAATGACAGTGTTAGAAGTATGTTCCCTCGGCCCATGTTCTGCTATATTAAGATGTGATGATTTTGCATCTTGGGTCACTGAGCAAATAGAGATGTGTCTCAGTGGTCAACTGAACCAAAGCCAGATATACACAGCCCCTTATTTTCAAATCTGTAGGTCTCAAAGTGCAGGGTAATACGCTGGTGTCTGCCCTCTGTTGTGGAGACCCAGGAGAAGCATTAGGGAAACAGCCACGCAAATAGAGTATGAAAAAAGTAGTGGCTTTGTAGCTCTCTCCCTCAGATGTAGGACCATTTTCCATTGGAAAATGCATATCCTAGATTTTAAGGCAGAGGCACCATGCTGTGCAGCAGTTTTGATCTGCCAAGCATGGGCCGACAACAGCCAGCGGTTCTGCACGGTGCAGTGCTGTGATGGAAGAATGTTGCCCTCGGAGAGCCAGGCACGACTGTGAGGCTCCACGTGATGGAGAGTTTATCCCATCCCCTGGCAATCTGTTACAGTGATTCATTACCTTCCGTTAAAAATTTGCATCTTATTTCCACCTTGAATTTTTCAGACTTGAGCTTCCAGCCATTATGCACTGTTTTTATTAGATCCAAAACCCACATACCTCTTCCCCCTGGGAACAGCGCGGTGGGATTGCATTGCCTCTGCGTTGTCTGATGGTGTGTGTATTAAGCTTTCTGTTTTCCTCTGAATTTTCCAGCAGTTCTCTTCTAGGAGCCCCATTTGGAAGATCTCTACTGCTAAATACTGCCGAAGGAGGTGAAAAGATCAGAGACAGCCTGTGCTGTTCAACCCATGGTCAACGTGGCTCATGTCTCCAGCTATGGGCTTAAGAGGATGCTGTCACAGCAGGGCAATACGTATGATTTATTCCCTGGGTGTTCTCCCAGCACCTGTGTGTTTCCTCACCCATACGTGGTTTGTCTGTTCACAAAGTCTCAAGAAGCCTCCCTTCCAAGAAGTCACCCTGACTCCCCAACTTTTGCCTTTCCCGAAGGCCTTCGGCAAATATTTCCCCAGATTTGCTCTACATTGCACTGGCAAGGTATTGCACTCAACCATTGCTTCTCCTAATGCAGGCACTCCACGCATCATGCTGTGACCTGGGCACACTGCTCCAGCAGTGGCTTGGAGCCCAGATTTCTTCAAACACTGCTCCTGGCAGCGATGCCTCACCTCTTGGCAGCTTGAATCCAGCCCCAGTTCCCGATCCCATCTGCCTTGTGGTGGGGGAGGCAGGCAGCTCTGCAGGAGGGAGCGTGGGCAAGCCTGTCTGCCCATCCTCGCTGCAATGGCATGTGGGGCGGGTGGAGGGGACGGGGACGGGCACGGGGACCCGCCACAGCACAGGAGAGCCGGTCCGGGGCTATGGTTGTGGTTGTACCCGGCTGTGTCAGGATACTGGGCATCCACAGGCTCCTGCAGCCCCAGTAATGGGGACACAGCCCCTTGTCTCCGGGTTGCTCCTGCCCAGGATTAAAAATGGGCTTGGGCAGCCCCAAACCCCATCTAAACCACTAAAATCTCCCAGGCAGCACTTTTCCAGGGCTGGCCCTGCTTCCTTCTGCACGAGCTCTGGTGCTGCTTTCACAGGAGCGAGCCCTGGCTCTGCACCAGTTCCACAGGGACACGGTCCTTTCGCAGCACTGGGTTGGAGATGAAATAAATTGTCTGTCTCCTCCGGCGCCATGAGGTTTGTGAAGCTCCTGCCGGCTGCCAGCTGGCTGTGCAGGGGGTTTCTGCTCTGCCCGCTGGCCTCCGGCCACGGGGACGCAAGGGGACTCCCCGGCAGGCTGGGGAGAAGGCGCGTGTTCCCAGAGCTGGGATGGAAACCTGGCTGTGCCAGCGCCGAGCTCCGTGCTGCCTTCCTGGGAACTGGGATCAGCTCTGGGAGCTAAAGGGACTCGGGGGTAAGGGCTCTGCAAGGAAGAGAGGGGACCAGCTTATCCTGGGGACATAAGGATGGCTGCGGGGCTCGGAGCAGAGTCCAACCTCCCCGCTGCCTCGTCTCCAACCACGGCCAGCTGTCTGGGCTGTGGGCAAAGGATGCAAGTGAGAAGGCAGCTCTGATCTGATCCTTTCCTGGCTGTGCCCTGGCAGCATGGACCCGCGGAGCTGGCAGCGGCTTGTGGACCATTATGTTCAGTAGCCACCAAGAAGCCTGTCTTTCTAATCCCTTATTGAACTCATTTGTGTGTTTGGCCCCAGCTGCACCCTGCAGCCATTTAATGATGCTGTGTGAGTGTCGGTGAGGTCCCTTTGCCAGTCTGGTTCAACATGAGGGGTTCAGGAGTCCAGAGACAAGTGCTCCCACAAGGACAGTGCGACTGCATGAGCATCGCACTACATAAATACAGAATAAATGCCTGCCAAAGCAGAGCAACGCCTCTGTAAGTGTGTTTCAGCTGAACACATTGTCCACGTCAGCACAGGGCAGCATCCGGGGAGCAGAGGCTTGGTGCAGCTCCTGATCAGCGTCTTTCATTAGCTGCACCACTGATCGCAATAAATTCTCACTAGAAAGAAGTGAGGTATAAATGCAAACTGAGATTTCTCAGGTGTTTAAACCGATACTTTTCACTTGTTGATTTAAATGATGATTCAAATCAATAATTTAGACTTGTTTTATTTCATCTGTCCCCAATCCAACCAGGCACCTGGGTCTCAAATGGTGTTTTATCTTCTGTTTCCAATTGTGCATCTTTCTTTGGCCAAGCAGCACTGCTAAGTGAGCCCTGGCTCCTGAGACCTGCTGAAAGGATTTCGGTCACAGCCAAACTGAAAAGTAACCTTGGAATTGCAGCTGTATTTCTGTTTTCACTTGGGCTTTTGTTTTTGTTCTGTGAGTTTTTTATAGCGTGACATTTTTCTATGATGTGACTAAAGAACCTTAAAAACAAAAGGGGGAGGAGATGGCACAGGCAGAGACACACCATTGATCGAACCACAATGACAAAGCCCTGCTCAAGCCCCAGCTTGAATTGTGGGTGTTCTCAGAGTGTCCTAAAATTGTTTTCACCTCTTTTCCCTTGATGGCACCAGGTCAGCCCATGTCTCTAAAGCCAGCAAGCTCCATGGAGACCTCAAAGAGGAGCTTGGGTCTGATCCCACCTCTGTTGCTGACACACATTTTTGGTACATAACCTTCCCCTGCTTCTTCTCCCATGTTTCATCCCTGTACACTGGAGACCTCTGCGTTCCTGATGCTGGACACGGCCAGCCCTTCACCAAGCAGGTCTCCGGCCACAAACTGGGAAGTGCCTGGACAGGGAGGGCACACCGTGCCCAGGAATGCCACCACAGCTGAGACGTGCTCCTGGAAAGTCCTCTGGCCACTGCACAAATCACTTTACAGCCTCTCCCCTGCCCATTTTTTGGAGCAGATCCATGAGCATTTGGAGCCATGTGGCCACCTCGACCTTGCACACACCAGCCCCTGCTCTCCTGAGCAGGGAAATGCCCCTGCTTGGCTCCTGGCCGCAGAGATATGTAAATGGATCCATCAGCCAGAGCTGATGCTCACTGGCACTGTCTCATCTTCAAAAGCGCAAGGACAATCAGCATAATGACTTCATTTACAGTGGAAATCCAATTACTGCAGGGAAGCATTTTATTAGGGTGGATTTTCTCTGCGGCTGCCACACACAGGGAGCTTGTCTGCTGAACAACGGGCTCGCTGATGCTGGTGCCAGCACAGGGGACCAGCTCCATGGGCCTGGGCACACGTGGTGGTGACAAGGCGTGCAAAGCAGGACGTTGCACCTCAGCCACGGCCCTGGGCTCTCTGCTCTTCTGTCACCCGCGCAATTCCCACAGCCGCGTCCCAGCTGTCTCCTCTCCCCTTCTCATTCCCATCATCTCCAGCTGCAATCCAGCAGGCACTGCCCGCCTCAAGCCCTCTCTGTACGGCTTGCAGGGGAATTTTGTTCCCATGCCACCTCTGGGCCCTGCAGGGGAGATGAGAGCAGGTCCCATGGGAAGCGCAGCAGCTCTGCCCAGAAACCCTTTGAACCGTGTCCTCACCACCCTGGGGACGCAGTTCACCCCTTCTCTGCAGCAGCCCTGACGGAGGGGAGGCCGACTTTCTGCCAACAGTGCCTATCCTTTCTTTCCCAGCCCCTGTAAATCTGGCTGGTTGAAGCGAGACCGGCCTGCCCTCGCTGCAGCGAACTTGTAGTGGTTTGGTTCTCTAGTAAAATATCATTAAACTGTTCCCCTTATTATGCACATTATCTGCTGAGAGTTTGCTGCCAGCTCACACCTGTTTTGAACTTAGTGAAATAGGCCCTTTTAAAGAGTTCAGTATGTACACTACAGATCTGCACCGTATTTCTGCTGAAATACAACAAACGCTGTATGAATGAGACTTGGAAATGATCGAGCCTGACATTATCATAATGCAAACAGCAGACAAGCAAGGCGAGTAGGAGATGCTGCTGCGGAAGATGCAGTAGCAAGCGGCAGGAGACGTGTCTGTGCAGGAGGTGCCTCCAGGAGGCGGCGGATTCATGGGACTGCGGCTCAGGCACTGCGAGGGAAGGGAAGGCAGTTATGATATATTTTGCTAAAGAGCGGAGTTCACCTTCGCGGCAATGACAGATCGCCTCCCTGCTATCACTGCATTGCATTATGTTACTAAGAAAATTAAACAGTTTCTGTTGTGAAGTATTTTATTGTCTGCTTGTTTGCTCATTTGAAGATTCAGTTTTGATTCTAACAGCGTGCAGCATACTGTGCTGTTGTCGACATGGGAGAAAAGCATAAATAAATGAAAATGAGAGGCAAGACTGAGCGATAGGGAACACTGCTCCTTTATGGACCCATTTCATGAAAATCCCTCTTGTCTCTTCGGCCTCTGATTTAGATGCTTTGATAGAAACCCCCGGGTCCCACTTTTCCCATGTTTGATGTTTGACCTTCACGCTCTCCCCCATCACTTGTATCTTCTGGTCTTGCGGGGCAGGGGTCCTACACTCAGCAGCAGAAGCATGCTGGTATATTGCATATAACAAGATGTCCCCATGCTTTTCCTTTGAATGGCAAACGAGTACCCCAGTACCTTTCAGACTGATTCTGCAGCAGAGATGCGATTCTGCAGCAGCCTTCTCAGCTCCCAGTTCAACCCCTCTGGCTGCACATCTCAGTGTTGGGGCTGCACAAGAAGCTAGCTTGTGTCTGTGGGGATCAGAGATCTGCATGTTGCTTCCTAGCCCGTCCCACACCAGGATAACCAAAAAATGACTTGGGCAGTGCTCTCCAGAAGTGCTCAAGAAAATGTTTAAGCGTGATAATCACCACCTCTCCACAGGGTTTCTGATTCACCCTGTGACATTTAGTTTTATTCAGCATATTCTGGCTGAAGAAAGCATTTGTGATGATTGCAGTGAAAGCTTCCTCGTGCCCACTTAGATATCCCTCTTCCCTGATTTACTAGACTGAGCTCTATCAGAGGAGCATGCTTTGCTCTAGCATAATTTTTCTGGCCCAGTGTTACCTTTGCTACCTGCAGGTGAGAGGGTACATGCTGCAGTGGACTCCTAGGAGAGAAGCTTCTCCAATAAGCATGGTTTCTTGGTTTGTTTCTCAATGACATTTTAAGGCAGAGGCAGGGAGGGATCTGTGGGTGAAGGAACATTTTGCATCAGCCTACACAGCAGTTACAGCACCCTCGGTAAGTAGTGCGTGGGCAAGTCATACAGGGCTCTTCACAACAGAAATGCAGATATATGTGCCAGAGAGAACACCCTCTGAGGAACAGAGGGCAGAGCTCTTATTACAGAATCATTGACTCAATTATTCCCTGAAAGCATATTAGAATGACTCTGTTTTTTATTGCAAAAGGATGAATAAATCCATATTTTGTTAGTGCAAATAGGTTTCCATTCGAATTTACAGAGGGCATGAAAGATCAGCCAGCTCTTGCTCTGCAGGTAGCTCAGTGTAACCCCTTGGGCCCTCAGCAACAGCAGAGAGCAGTGGAGGAAAGTACAATGTGACAAAAAAGACGTCCTGTGAGTGACCCAGCACGTCCATCCTTATCACAGCCTGTCCATCACAGCTCCCTGTGGCTTGGCTGTGTGCATACCTGATGATTGTGTTGGGAGCCCTGCATCTGGGATTGCAGTTCCCAAAGCGAAAAAAAAAAGTTAGTTATAAAAATAGTATGAGAAGTTTTTAGAAAACCTTAACAAGATGTCTGTTAGAATGAGTGTGGCAAGTGCACACCCAGTGTACAAAGGCACTATCCGCAAGCAAAAATATGATTGTAACACATTTCCACAACCAACAGGGTAAGCGTACAGCATGAATTACATTGCTACCACCACGTCCCTCACTGCCACTTACTTACAACCACTCAGTAGCCCAGCCCTGGTTTTCTTGGTGTCAGCAGAGGAGGGAGGGATTCGTACTGCCATGGTCAGCTGGAAAGGAGCACATGTCAGAGACAGTCTTTGTTGACTGGGTTTGCAATTAGGGACTGACTGTATGCTAAATCTGGGCTTTCTGTGGCCATGAAAAGAAAGTGTAAATAATAAAGTCCAGAGTGAGATCCAAACTCTTCCAACTTCAGAGAGTCTGGATCTCAAACTTTATTTTTGTCTCCATGCAAGTTCCTGCCATCCTAATCCCAGCCCAGGAGAGCAAATACCCATCAACACCAGCCAGCAACAGGGCTACTCACAGAAGGAGTTTCTGGAGAGAGAAGTGGAGGAGAGGTGTTAAATGTGAAATCGTGTTGGGCTGTTCATACTCTTACGAGCCTGATTCAGAGCCCACCAGTGTCAATGAGAAGATATTTGGCTAGATAAGGATGGTTCCTTCAGAAAGAACAGTTTTTGTTCTGTTGCCATACTACCACTGTGCTTCTCTTTTTGCTGGAAAACAGAAAAGTTATAAGGAGAAATGTTCCCCTGTGCTCAAAGATGACGACTTTGGAAGTGCTGTCTCCCTTGCTAGCCTCACCAGTGGCAGGAGTCTTGTTCTCTGCCTCGTTAGATGCTCTTGCTGGTATTTCTGTGCCGCCCTGCTTGATTCTTTGATGCTAAGCACTCCATTTGAGATGTCTTGTTGAAAGAAAAAATACCAACTTGATTTAAAGCTGTTTTTCCAGTTAATCAGCAGCAGGCTTTCTGCCAACAGCCAGCCAGCCCATCTCCTTCTGAACACAGAAATGTGTCCCGCTTTCAAGGTGCTACAACGCTATTTGTGGCACTGCCTGGCACAGTCTGGTTTGATCTCAATAGCAAGGACATGGGTAGAAAGAGGTTGGCATCAATACCCACACAGGGCAGGCTGAAGTAAATGAAAAAGGGATGTAAAGAAAAGGAGGAGTGAGGTGATCCCCCCCAAAGAATACCTGGATGCCTGGGGATACGCAGAAAATCAGACTACCTCCGCCTTTCCCCATGGCCCTTCTGACCTCAATATTCAGGAAGATAATCTAATCTAATCTAATCTAATCTGATCTAACAATCCAACATAATCTTCTAGAGTCTCATGAACTGCATCTCGTCAGCATTATCTGATAGCAGCGAAGTAATGGGCCCGTTACAGATTATGTTGTCTATCTGAAAGAATTATTTTTGGCTTCAAAAGCAACATTACTTCCTCACTGGCTGCCCAGAAAAACTCTTCTAACCTCAGAGACTGCAGTGAAAATGCAGGTTTGACCTTTACAGCCTGCACAAAGCTGGGTCTGGTCTGCTCTGCCACGCAGGCTGGTGAATGGGAATACGTCCACATGCAGCACTGGCCACAATAAACACTTTTTGGTTCTTGTTGCCTGGTTCCAGCTTCTCACGTTACATAGGCTTCATCTCCCACAGTAACAGGGAAAATGTAAGGTATATACTGACATCTCCCCTGCCTCATGAATTTTTAAGGATAGAAACTGGGCCCGAACTGGAATGTTTTTGTTGACTGAGCATAATGAGTTAAATATGGCCTGTTTTCTCTCTTGCCTGAATGAACCTTGTGCATGTAGCGTCTGCTGGATCTCCTAAGTCAGTACAAGAATACCTGCACAGACCTTCCTCTTGCAAAAGTGACATTTTACAAGAAAACAGCTATAATATAATTTTTCCCTGTATGTATTTGGACACCCTTAGGCAGACTCCTGTGCTGGCCTCAGGGCAACAGGTTTCTTGTTACTAAAATACAGCAAATGGGTTTCAATCAGCACAACATTCATTGTCTCCTGGAACCTAGAGCAACTTTCAGATTGGTGCAAAGTGATGTAAAACCAGTGGGTCAGTAGGGATTTACATCCATATCATTCTGGAGTAAATAAATATTTGGAGGGCAGGAGATGGTCGTTTTGTGCCTGGCTCTGCAGTTGAGTGTGCAAGACAGTACTTGGTCCAGCTGTCCCTTTATACACACATGCTTTGCTCTATACTCTCTGGCTTCTGTATCTTTTGCAACGAAATATTATCAGCAGAAGAAGTAGCAACACCTACATTTCTGGCTGCCCAACATTTCCCACTGCAAGCCCCTGCTTTCAGTCTCTTCTCATTCCAGACAACCTAGCTGCCTCGGAGCAAATATTCTGGAAGGTTTCTGCTAAAATCAGTTCAGCAGTTTGAGACTGAAGCTAGGGAAAACAGGAGGTTTGCCTCATGCAATGCTAATTCTCACCCCTGTTTTCTCTGAGGTTATCTCACTCTTCCTTGATTTTGATCAGAAACTGGGAATTTGGTAGTTCAGCCACTCTTGCTTTAGGAATATGCCTTTTGCAAGTCCTGTCAAAACTTGCCAAACTGTGGCCGCACAATGCTCTTGTGAAAACAGGTATGATGGAAGAAACAGGATCTAATCTAGCAGCTGTTATGGCGTGGCCCTGTGATCTGAACAGCAGTCTGAAAATGAACTGGCTTCTACACTGAACGCAGCTTTCCTCATGGGACCTCTGACAGGGGACAGAAATACTATTTGTTTGTGAAGAACTGAAACAACAGCATGGTAGATCAGCCCCTGAGGAAATGAGTAATCCTGTATCCAGTGCAGGAGAAGGAGGTCAGCAGTACACAGGGGAGAGAGCTGAGGAGAGGCTGTTTTTTAAATGCATGAATATTGAATTCCCTTGGTAGGGGAATTCCTCCTGTACACAGAGTCAGGCAGAGGTCTGGAGGAAAATAAGGACATTCATTTTTATTATTATTTCTTGGAGGTGTGCTCACAACAAAATTCTGCTCTGAGAAATGCTGTACTAAGCAGGACAAAACCTTGCCCCAGAAAGCCCATGAATGCAGGGGACGAAGGCAATGGTGAAGAGAGGGAAGAGCAATGCTGTTAGTATGGTGGCAGCTGAGTCTAATGAAGGCCTCTTGACATCTTGGATGTGAAAGGGAGAAAAACAAATGGAAACTGCTGAAGTGGGAAATCATTCTCTGGTATAATGATAATTATTTTTAAGATGTGATAGACTGTGCTGCGAGGGGAGAGCCAGAGGATGACAAGATGCTAGGGAGAGAGCTGAGGGCAGGTGAGAGGGAAATCAAGAGATGGGACGGGGTCAGATTGCTGGGAGAAAGAGGAGGGTTTGGAGAGGAGAGGAGAGGAGAGGGACAGCTACTGGCACTTGGTCAGTTTATCAGCTGCTCTCCCCTAAAGTGTCAAACATGGAACTAGAAGAAACGCAGGTTTGAGGAGTCCAGGGTGTTAGAAAAGACAGCAGAGGGTTTTGCACAGAAGCAATGAGAGCAGCTCAGCTCACCTGCCAGGTGGCCTTGCAAAAGAAGAGAGGGGTCAGTCCTCAAGTGAGCAGAATCTCTTTGACACAGCATTTGATACTGGCAAAGAGATAAAAACTATTTCAGAAAAGTGCATGAAAGAGTTAAAGCAAATGAATAAACATGTGAAACAATATTAATTGTCTGAAACACAATCTGTTTGACTTTTGGTTTATAAAGATTTCTCCACTTTAGTTCCCATGGTAACTATTGCGCAAAACCACACTTTTCCTAATCATCTCCACAGAGTTTAAGGCAATTTTGTAATCCAATCAAATGTAAAGAAGAGAATTTGTGTTGAGAAAACTGCTACCTAATGAGCAAACAGTGACTGGGAGAGGCCAGATTTACAATTATGACCCTTGAGAGACACTTAATTACTGAATAATTAGCAGTTGCTGGAGTTTCTTAGCACATAGAGGAAAGGCTGATGGATAGTGGTTGTGAGAAGGGCTGTTGTAATTCTCAGGTCTTCCAAGTAGTTTTCCAAAGCGAGAAGCAGCAAACCTTGCTGTGCATAGCATTTTCATCAGCTGATGCAAACTGCAGTCAGGCACGGATTGTGTAACGGCAGAAGCTGAGACTGTGAAACGCTTTGCTCACACTGAAGCTGAAGCTCTCAAGAACCTGAACTCCTACCACAGGGTCTTCTGGACCTTGTGAGCCTTGGCTGAGGCAGCTCAGGTACTGGGGAGCAGAAGGACTAGGCTGTTGGATGAGAACGTGCTTTCCCGTGGGGCTCCTCCAAGCGCAGTCCCCTGTGGAGGGGGGGTGTCTGCTAATCCTCCCCAACCGTGTGGAGTGTGAAAGCCATGTTCACAGGCACCAAGCCCAATCTGGCTTCTGGGAAGTCAGTGGCACCCTCTGTGGGTTTCAGTTTAGGCAGGTAGGGTTGAATTATTTCCCCTGATACAGAGGACTTTTCTGTAGGAGGAAGCACTGACGCGTGGATTGTCTTCCTGGAATGAAGTCCAGAGCTACAGAAAAGTAATTAGCTCTTGACTTTAATTCTTCTAACGATGAAGCCCAGAAAACTGTTCTGAGTGGAATTCTAAATGCCAACTTTCCCCAAAGGCTGAAGCCAGAAAACAGCCAAATAAATTAGGCAGGATCATTTTTTCTTCCTACAGCAGTACAAAATACAGCCCTAGGACTGCCTGGGGCATTCAGGGTGAGCCTCATTTCACCTTGGGCTTTAGGACAATGACTTCATGTCTCCTGCCTCATATGATTACACACAGGAAAGCTCTCTGCATAATCTCCTGGCATTTCATAAATGCAGGCTCTGTAAATGAGGTCAGGGCTCTAATGCTCTACCTCATCCAGGGACTGCAGAGCTTGGTCCGTGTTTTGAAATAATTACCTGGCCAGTACTCTGCTAGCTCCAAGTGGTCCTTCATAAGGTCAGCCCCAGGCGGGCAGCCTCTGTGGTCCTACTGCTCATTCGTCTGGTGTAGTGTTCAGCTCATCATCAGGACATGTAAGGGTACTTAAAAAAAAAGAAAAAAAAGAGAAAATACACAGAAATAGAGCTGGTTCCATTTGTCCACATTTCAGATATAGATGAATTAACATTCTGCAAAAAAAGAAAAGGAGTGGGTGAATTTGTGTGGAATTTTTTACAATGTTTTTGACTACTTACAGAAGTGGCTGAATTTGGAAAATTTGTTCATCTCTGTGGCTTTAGCTTTGGGGAAAATGTTGAGACGTTCAAGTGTTTTTGTCGTCTTTTTTTTTTTCCATTTTCAGCTCAAAAGAAAACAAAACCTAAAGGAAGCAGAGTCTTGCTACTCCCACTTCCACCTGTGGGATCTGATTTTCTGAGGCACAGATGTCATCAAGAAAAGGATGATTTCTTGATTACACAGGCATTTTTTGCTTTATCATCTTTCATCCTGTATCAAAAACAAACAGCTCTGTGGGCAGGAGAATGTATTGGCCTTGTTTGCTGGGCTCAGTGCCTCACAGCTGAACATCCCCTTGTCTGGCAAGTGTTCTTGCTGGCTGAAGCTTTCCCTGAGGTTAAGATACTCATAATTCCTTTTCCCTCTGTCAAACAATAATCTGAGCTTGTGTTTCAGCCTCTTTCTGTGCGTCAGTAGTACTCACTCTCTCTAACTGGACAACTCTTTTCATGAAACTTACAGAGATTTGATATTTTTGTAACCCCAACCTTGGCCAAAATGATGAGCAGTATTGTGGTTGGTTGTTGGGAGGAAGGACTGCAGACTGACCACAAAATTCCTTTTACCTCGGCTCCTTAGAAAAACAACCTAAAAACATGAGTAGGGGTATTACTAGACAAGGAAAAAGCCCTCCATGTTAACACCTTGAAAGATGACAGGGTGTCCCTAGCAGGAGAGCCAGGTAATTTCTAACCGAAGAGGATTTTCTTCTGAACCTTCAGTCTCTTCCCCATTTAGAAGCAGCCTCAACTCTGCCGCTGTGTGGCAGCGCTGAAAAAAAAACCATGAAAAAAAATCACTAACCAGTGAAAAAATCAACTCATCAGTGTGGAGCTCACCCCACCGGTTGGGAAAGCCTCCACTCTGCACTGTGGGGTCGATTTTACAACCAGGCATTTGCACCTTCTGACCTCCACCACCAGAACTTCGTCCCGCCAGAGGAGATGGGGTTTTGCAGAACTGCTTGGGGCTTTCTTGGAGGATGTGGACAGTCATCGGGGTTTGCCAAAAGGAAGGCTGTGGGCAGTCTGACAGCGGTCCCTGGAGCTCAGGAGAGTTTTCACCAGTGATCCCCACTTTCCCCTTTGAGTGGTGGTGCAATTGGAGGCTGACGTTGGTTGTAGAGGCAGGATACACTGCTCTCAGCACAGATCTCAGCAGACAAACTTGAATTTTAACACTAGCACAGCACCTCTAGCAGGCACAACCATGCATTTTTCCTCACTTCTGTACATGAGGAGGGGTGGACAAACTCTGCAACAGGAGAGAACATTAAGGACCTGTAGTAAAACTTACTTAACATGTGTTGGCCTACAATTTAACTCTTGCCACCCGTGCGGGGAAAGAGTGATGCCTAGGAGCCTGAGGGTCCTTCTTTAGATTCAGGACTAAGCAGAGGGGGACAGTGCCAAGATGGTCTTGGAGACACCTCAAGTTGGTCAAGGTCAGAGTCACGGGGCTCTGCAGCCTCGTGAATATAAAAGTATTTGGCGTTGCTCCTGCGAAGGAGTATCATACCTCTAAGGAAGCATGAGGGTAAGAAGGGGATTGGGCTGTGGTGACTAATGGATTAAACCAGTGTTGTCCCTCCACACTCTGCACATTTCTGAAAGTAAGACATAAAGCAACATTTTTTTTGCAAATCTCACGTCACAATAACAGAGCAGACACAGAGGAAGGGAAAATGGGTAGCATTAGGAGATGTGTTCAGTTCTTAAGGTCACTCAGAGCCATCTCGTATTTATTAGGTTATTAAATCTCTTTATTCTACTGTGAACCTTGAAAGACGAGGCAGACATTTCTCCATACAGCTTGGGAGGGCTGAGGTGAATAGGCTAGAGGAAGAATCCATAAAAGACATGGTCAAGGCTTTCTTGTTCTGAAATGCCTCAAAACTTTACAAAGAAACAAGACAATGTCAATGTAATAATAATGGAGATAAAAAGTAATTCACAACAGTCATTACCCTTAATATAGTTACTGGAACCAAGTGAAGGAGGTATGAAGTCATACTTTTCAGGGTCTTTCAAGCTGTTTCCATAGGGAGCCTGGTGTGCCTTTGAAGCTACTCTTTATTTACGGTGAATGCCTACCAGCTCCTTTCTCCTTCAGCCTGGGAGCATTAAATGGCAAGATCATTTTTCCTGTCTCACAGTTCCACATGTGCCCTTCCAGGTGGGACTTGGTCCAAGAAGAGCTCTCCTGTGGTGTCATCTAAAGGCTGTGTTGCAATTGCTTCTGTTGTTGCCTGTACACTGTCATGTTTTTTTCTCTTTTGTTAACCTGCACATGGATTAAATCAAATTCATCCTCCAAGCAGGTCATCTGTTTGGATGCACCGAAGAAAGGAACATTTAATTATCCTCTTATTCAGCATGAATAAAAGGTGGGATCATGCTTCTAGCCACTTTCCCTAGGATGCAGATCAAAGCCACATGGCTTGGTAGTCACCCAACCTCCGGTCCACACGGTAACGCAACACATTTGTTTATGCACTTATTCTTCAACGCATGTTAAATTACCAGGATGTGTAGTGCTGCCCTGAAGAATTGAAGACAGCTCTCCACATCTCATCTCATTACTGATGCAGAATGGAGGTATTCTTGGGTTATCAATAACAAATTTCAAAAATTCAGTTATGACTAAAATGGAATGGTGGTGAGCAGGAAGAGTGCTGCAAGCAGTGATTTATTACTGAACCCTGAATTGATGAATAACAAGCTTCATCAAGTCCTTAGTAATGCCTTAGTGTTCTTCCATATAAAGGAACATATACATTGTACTATAGAAAAGTTGCCAAAATTGAAAAAAAAACCCAAACCCAAACACTGATTTATTCTTTCCTGCACTTTCGGACCAGCTCTCTCCACCTGCCAAGGCCCTAAATTGTGGGGTACGAAATTATGGCAAAGGCCCCTTTGAAAAAAAGCAGGGAAAGAAATGATCCAGGCAGAAAAGGAAAGGTGACATTATCATACCACTCCTGACCAAGGGCTGGAAGAAACTTTGTGGCAGAGAAACTATGTGCATATGGAAAAAAAGAGGTTCCTTCCCTTGAAAAGCTGAAGGTGTTTGATAGACTGCAGTGAAATAATGTGGGATTTGCCTGCTTGTTACCAGTGACCTTTTTCCTGCATTTTGCTTGAGAACTAAGGACTCAAGTACTAAGTTACTTTCTCCTGTAACTAAAGATGTGGGAGAGGGAAGCAAGGGTTGGACGGAGGGGAAGCTGTTCTCATCACCTCACACAGCAGTTTCCTCACCTCACTGTGGGCCACAATCTGCCTCGAGTGCCCAGAGCTCTCTCCCATTCCTCGGGCGGGAAACGAGGCATAGGGGAATAACACAGCTATAATATTTGCTCTGGCTGCTTTTACTCCTGTGCAGCTGTTTGCCGTCAGGGCGTGAGAGGAGTTGACAGAAAAAGCCCGTACTGCCCACAGAGGGCCAGGCTGAAGGGCCGGGCTCCCGGTGGAGATGCCATCCCCTGCACAGCACCAAGGGGAAGCACTGGCTCTCCCCCACCACCCCGGGGCGATGCTGGGAGCGGGACTTGCCACAGAAAGGAGCCCCCGGCGCTACCTCCGCCGCCCGCCCCACACCGCCCGTCACGAACATGGCGGGGGGGGAGGGTGCGGCTCCCTGTGAGGCGGCGGGGGAGGAACCGGCGCCTCCCATTGGCCAGGCCCGGTGTCCACCATCTCCCACAACTCGAGGCTCTATAGGCTGCCGCTCACCCTGAGCCCGCCCCCAGGTCTTCCCTGCCCCGCCCAAACAAGCGGCCGCAGAAACCTCTGCGGAGCGCTGGAGGAGCCAGGCGCGCATGCGCCAGGGCGTGGAAGGGGGCGGAGCCAGTAGGACTCACGCCGTTAGTACCTCCCCTTCTCGCTCGCCGTCGCGGGAAGGCGGAAGCGTGCGCGGGGGCAGCGGGGACAAGATGGCGGCCGCCGGGCGGCTGTGCGCCCTGTTGTGCCTGGCGCTGGCGGCCGGCGCGGCCGCGCTGGGGAAGCGGAGCCCAGTGAAGGTGCTGTCGGACGGCATGTGGCGGGAGCTGCTGCAGGGCGAGTGGATGGTGGAGTTGTGAGTCGGGAGGGGGTCGCTCGGGCTGCTGGGGCCCGGAGGGGGGTGTGTGTGAGGGGGTCTCTCAGCGGCCCGCTCTGAGGCCGCGGGGGACCGAGCGGTGCCGGTTAGTGACAGACTTGTGCTGCTCTCAGCTATGCCCCTTGGTGCCCCGCCTGCCAGAACCTGCAGCCGGAGTGGGAGAAGTTTGCCGAGTGGGGCGAGGACCTGGAAGTGAATATTGCCAAAGTGGATGTCACGGAGCAGCCGGGTGAGAGTCTGGCGGGGACGGTTGTGCGCTCCTAAACCCCCTCCCCGTGGCTTTGGGCTTCGGAGGGCTCGGGGAAAATGTTCGGTGCAAGCGTGTGGGCTTTTAGGAAATAAGCAGAATTAATAGCAAATAATAAAGATCTTTTACTGATCTCTACCGAAGGCAGATTGCGATGTGTTGCCTGAACGCTCTAGCCTTTCTTAACAGATAAAGGGAACAAGAAGATTTCTCTATAGAGTGATTTGGAGGATTTCAAGGAGATTTTGGGGCATACTTTTGAAGTGTCATACAGAGCAAAAATGCGGTTTCAGCATTCCCTGTAGTAGTACCTCCCTTTGTTGGTAAAAGGGAGTGCAAACAGTCTACTCTTCCTCAGCTGAAGCTCACTTCTCTGAATTGCCCTCATGTCTGTGTGGGAGTTCTAAAAATTGCTTTCACCATGCTGATACTTTTCTCCGAAGTCACGTAAGAATTTTTGAAACTCGCCTCACTTGTATTCTACAAGCACTGGAGGTTGCAGATTGTGGGAAAAGGAGAGCGTCTCTCTCTGAAGGGCTACAGCCAAAATAGTCATGTAGAACAGTTGTCCCTGGACATCCCTTTTTCGCCATGGAGAAATTTTCTCGCTCTTTGTCCAGGGACCTTTCTTTTAGACTGTGTGCAATACTTTGATATGCACAAGTTTGTGTTTGATTGCAATTAGAGATTAATACCTGGGGGAGCAGCTGTTTTTATTTTGGTGTGTAATAATGTTTCTTGCCTTTTCTTTTTCTACTATTCTGAAAATAACTGTTTTCTTACAGGATTAAGTGGGCGATTTATCATAACAGCTCTTCCTACCATCTATCAGTAAGTATGCAATGCTGCAGGATTTTTTAGAGAGACAACTTCTTTTTCCTTTCTTTGGGGGCAAATGAATAAGACTTGCCATGCTTTTTAAGAATGTAAGTTACTTTACACAGAGACAACCACTGTCTTAACTGCTGTGACCTTACAGTACTGCCAGCTGATTTTTTTTTTCTTTTCCCTTCAGGCCTTATTTATTCTGTCTTTTCACGAGTGTTTCTGTTTTGCAGTCTTTTCTCTGTAGGTTGATCTTAATGCAATTGTTTAGCCAGTCTATTAGGAAGATCATTATCTTTTTATGGAATCACAACCTGAAGCTAGCCAAGATACACGCGGAGTCAAGATTCTAGAAATAAGTGTAGTCAAGATTTTTGGAAGATGTTTTAGAGCTTGTATAATCTAAAGCAAAGTAAAACCTTAAATAAATAAATAAAAAAATAAGCAAGGTGATGGGAGGGAAGGTGTTGAGTGGAAGCAAATGCTGCATGCTTGGACTGTCTAAAATAAAGGACTTTTTTTTGTTTGTTTTAAAGCTGTAAAGATGGAGAGTTCAGGAGATACCAGGGTGCAAGAACTAAAACTGATTTCATAAATTTCATCAGTGACCAGGAATGGAAATCTATTGAACCGGTTTCATCATGGTTTGGTCCTTCCTCTTTCCTGTAAGTTTTGGTGTGATTTTTATAATAATTTGCTGTCAAACATGCACACTTTAAGGACGTGCTGGGACAGGTCCTTAGGTGTGCCGCACCTGGTGCTGCCGCGTTGTTAACAGCTCATGCAGCAGCTCCGTGCTGCTAAGAAGTATGTGAACATGATGGGTGCGTAGTCATGCCTCCATCATCTGTGGGAGGATTGTGTGCACAAGCATAGCAAAGATGTCCTGAGCAAGGTTTACTTTAAGGCTTTGAATAGTTAGAGGTGGCTGTATTGTTTTACTAAACTTTTGTAGGTAACTTACTGACACTTGAAATTTTTCTTTTTGTTTACACAGTAGAAAGATGTTTTGCTCAGCTAAATTCTAGGAAATTAGCAATAAAAACTGGAAAATAATGTAGCAACATAGTTGTAAGATATGGGCTGGCTGTTTAAGAAGACATATCTGTAGCAAAGTTAAAAGCAGAGTGGAAGGATGAAGGTTACTTTCTGGAAGGAAAAGTGAAGTGGGAAGACTGTAGCCTGAGAAGAAACATGCTCTTTGGAATACTTTCTAGTTTTGTGGCTTTGAAGCGCTTTTAGTTGTTGCTGCAAGTACCGTGTGATGGTTTCAGAGTAGCTGAGTTACTGTGAGTGATGACGCACGGCAGGAACACCATTGGTTGAGGCAAATAAACCCAATTGTTAGTGGCTTTTCTTCTGTTAGAGAAATGATGGCTGAAACATCTGTGCTGTAGCACTGTTGAGTTCATAAAGTGTTATGCTATGTGAAACTTTATATTTTTTATGGCTCTTCTAGGAAGCTCAGCATTGCTACTTTGTCTACTCGCAATGCTATTTGAATCTTCAAACTGTATGGTTCATCTCCTCCAAAGTACTAACCCACACCAAGGAATGTGCGAAACAGGGTACTACTTTTAGGATTAATAAGTTTTCTATTAGAAGTGTGCAGTACCAGCTCCATTTTTTGTGCAAACTGAAACGGTGTGCAGGCTGCTTCTACGGCTCGCTCATTAGCAACTTACATTGGCTTCATGTTTCAAATTCTCCTTTCGGTTACAGATAGTGAATACTTAATGCTGTAGTTTCACAATAACAGGGAAATGTCAGAATTGGCACAGTATACATGGCAGATAGCCTAGTCTTTTTTGCTTGTATGGAAGATATGGCTAAACTTAAGTGTCTGAAGATCTCTCAGTTCTTATACGACCTGATGTTTTTTTAATAGGTTAATTTTTTGTTTTAATAAAATGTCCAGATGCTTAATTCTTAATATCTTCAACAGAGCTTCAGCTGGCTTCTCATAGACTGTTGGTCCAAATATAACTTGGAACATAAACAAAAGTAACTGAAATTCATGTGCCAGCAGGTGCAAGTCAGTGAAGTTTGTGAATTCGTAGTTGTCCATATGTGGAACGTTATACAAGCTGATGCTGGTACTGAAAGTAGCTTCATGGGAAATGAGTGTTTACTTAAGTAGAAGACAAAAGAGAAGATAAAAATCAAAGTAGTTAGAATGGAAACTAGACATGAGCAGAAAGTTGTTCAACATGGGACTAAATAATGACTAGTCAGGCAAACCAGAAGGTACAGGTATGTGACTGGCTTAAAGATGTTTTCAGTTACTTTTTTTTTCTGCTTTGTTTCAGGATGAGCAGTATGTCAGCTTTGTTTCAGTTGTCAATGTGGATCAGGGTATGTGCTTAGGTCTCTACTTTATTTTATCTTAACAGATGTGGTATTCAGCTATTCTTGAAATGATTCTCTTGTCTTTTATTCCAGCATTGCCATGGCTATTTAACAGAAAATGTCGGGATACCAGCCTGGGGCTCATACGCTGTTTTTGCATTGGCAACTCTATTCTCAGGACTAATACTGGGACTTGTAAGTGAAGCACTTGAAACAGATTGGCTTGTGACTACTGTGTATTACACTAATGCTGCCTTTGCCTCAGTCTTTAATAATAAGACCAGTTGTTCTTGGGGTGCCCAGCCCGCTGAGCTGAAAGACAGGGACAGAAAGCAGAATGAAACCCCTGTAATCCAAGGGGAAATGGTTAGCAACCTGCTACACCACTTAGACACACACAGGTGTATGGGGCTGGATGGGATCCACCCAAGGGTGCTGGTGGAAGGGAGCTGGTGGAAGCACTGACCACGCTACTTTCAATCATTTACCAGCAGTCCTGGCTAACCAGGGAGGTCCCATTTGACTGGAGGCTAGCAAATGTGATGCTGATCTACAAGAAGGGCCAGAAGGAGGATCCAGGGAGCTATAGGCCTGTCAGTCTGACCTTGGTGCCGAGGATGGTTACGGAGCAGATCAGCTCGAGTGCCATCATGTGGCATGTACGGGACAGCCAGGCAATCAGGCCCAGTCAGCATGGGTTTATGAAAGGCAGGTCCTGCTTGACTAACCTGATCTCCTATGACAAGGTCACCTGCCTAGTGGATGAAGGAAAGGTTGTGGATGTTGTCTACCTGGAATTTATTAAAGCCTTTGACAGCATTTCCTGCGGCATTCTCCTGGAGAAACTGGCTGCTCATGGCGTGGATGGGTGCACTCTTTGCTGGCTGGCTGGCCGGGCCCAAAGAGTGGTGGTGAATGGAGTTAAATCCAGTTGGCAGCCAGTCATAAGTGGTGTTCCCCAGGGCTCAGTATTGGGGCCAGTTCTGATTAATATCTTTACCAGTGAACTGGACGAGGGGATTGAGTGCACCCTCAGTAAGTTTGCAGATGACACCAAGTTGGGTGGGAGTGTTGATCTGCTCGAGGTCAGGAAGGGTCTACAGAGGGATCTGGACAGGCTGGATCGATGGGCTGAGGCCAATTGTACAGGGTTCAACAAGGCTCAGTGCTGGGTCCTGCACTTGGGTCACAACAACCCCATGCAACGCTACGGGCTTGGGGAAGAGTGGCTGGAAAGCTGCCCGGTGGAAAAGGACCTGGGGGTGCTGGTGGACAGCCGGCTGAACGTGAGCCAGCAGTGTGCCCAGGTGGCCAAGAAGGCCAACGGCATCCTGGCCTGTATCAGAAATAGTGTGGCCAGCAGGACTAGGGCAGTGATCGTCCCCCTGTACTCAGCACTGGTGAGGCCACGCCTCGAATACTGTGTCCAGTTTTGGGCCCCTCATGACAAGAAAGACATGGGGGTGCTGGAGAATGTCCAGAGAAGGGCAGAGAAGCTGGTGAAGGGTCTAGAGCACAAGTCTTATGAGGAGCGACTGAGGGAACTGGGGTTGTTTAGCCTGGAGAAAAGGAGGCTGAGGGGAGACCTTATCGCTCTCGACAACTACCTGAAAGGAGGTTGTAGTGAGGTGGGTGTCCGTCTCTTCTCCCCAGTAACTAGTGATAGGACAAGAGGAAGCAACCTCAAGTTGTGCCAGGGCAGGTTTAGATTGGATATTAGGAAAAATTTCTTCACTGAAAGGGTTGTCAAGCACTGGAACAGGCTGCCCAGGGAAGCGGTTGAGTCACTGTCCCTGGAAGTATTTAAAAGACATGTAGACGTGGTGCTTAGGGACACAGTTTAGTGGTGGCCTTGGCAGTGTTAGGTTAACAGTTGGACTCGATGACCTTAAGGGTCTTTTCCAACCTAAATGATTCTGATTATAATTTGCAGGATGTTTGGAGGTTTAAACTTGTCTTTGTTTGTTTTCAGATAATGGTGTTCTTAGCAGACTGTATCTGTCCATCCAAAAGGCACAGACCACCACAGTACCCTCATTCAAGTAAGCCCACTGTATACTTCTAATTCAGTGAAGCTGTTTGGTAAATCATTTAATAAGTATCAGTATGTAACTTGTGTCTGCAGGACATGAGATTTAGCGTAGAAGTTTACACTTGTGATTGATGCTTTGCTTTACCTGCAGCTTTTTGCCTTTAGGGTTTATAGTGAGTTTGTATTTTGTATTTAGCTAAAGCTAAAGTATTTTTAAAAAACTTTTTTAGGAGATAGAAAAAATGTTTTTACAGCATTTTCATACCTGCAAGATAAGAAATTCCATATGCGCAGGGAGATAAAAGTTTTGAGTGGAGCTCTTAGTGTTGCTAAGCTGGGGGTTTGCTTAAGTTTTAGGGGCAAAGTGAGGATTAAAAGTGAACTTGCGTTTCTGTGGATAGTAAGTGATTCAGTTTGGGGTTAGTCTCTGGAATTTTTCAAGGTAATCTTAAGTCATGGAAGAACATTTGAATGCTGGTTTATGGTTTGTAGGAACCAGAGTAATTTTTTCAAAGCTGGATGAAGTTTTCTATTACCTTGTCTAGGTAATCTGTTAGTACTTGACCTGTGGGTAACTTCATGTTAGCAACAATTCTATCTAGGATAGCAGTTTAAGGGACTGATACTGGAAAGTGCTAGCTGGATTAAATTAATTAAAATTCTGCGCTAGCCTGTGATGTTAAAGAAAAAAGTGTATTTCACATGGTAATGGTATTTGTTTGTGTGTGCATGTTTTCTTTTCTCCTTAAGGAAAGCTAGCTCCTGAGTCAGCTCAGCTGCTGAAAAAGCTGGATGAAGAGCAAGAAGCAGATGAGGAAGATATCTCAGATGATGAAACAGAGGGTAAAGAGATGTCCAACAGAAACTCGTCACCAAACACTGTAAGGCAGCGCCCAGTGAACCCTGCTGCTACAATGGATAAATCTTAGGTTTGTTTGCATGCAGGATTAGTGTTTGAGTCACCAACTCAAAAGGAGATAAATGTCAAATCCTTCAGGTTCAAGAGAAGAATGACTCCTGTCATGGTAATATTGATGCATTTTTTTGAATTTAGAAAAAAAAAAAGAAAGCATCTTTGGCATAAGGTATTCAAAACTAAAACATGCTGTTGCAAATGGCTGAAACTTCTCCTGTCTGTGTGCAGAGAAGTACCAAGAAATAATTTGTGGCTTCCTGAATCACTTGTTCTATAGGGATTATTTTTTTTAACAGAATGTAAACCAGTGTACTTGTTGCATTAGGGAACATTAGCAAGGAAAATGCACTAACCTGTTTGCTGTTAAAGCATTCAAAAAGATTTCTCAATATATATCTTACCTAGTTGTGCTCTGAAGAAATGCTGAGGGGAAAAGTTCCTTCAGTTATTAAGGGACACGGTCCAGGCTTTTTATGTGACAAGAACTTCTGCTTTGTGCTATGACAATGAGTGCTACAAAACCCCCAGTCTTTCTTCTTCCAAAGAGATGAAAGTTGCTATCGTCATTCAGAGGAACAGAAGCTGCCCTCTGAACAAAAGCTAGAGAGCTTGTCTTTGCCATCCTCCCAGATGGAAGTTACCACAAGCACTGTGTAGTGTGGATTCTCTGGCTGACCAGAAGCCTGCTATTTGCATCAATTTCTTTTAGAAAAGGCTGTAGAAAATAGTGTGTGCTTCTTGGCGAAGTAATTCTTCTCCAGAAAAAAAATTACAAATAGCACCATGAAGTCTTGTTTGTCTCAATGACTCTGATTCAGATGGGAATAGTTTACATGCAGGGTTCTCTGCTGAGTGTAGATCCTATCCGTTCATCCTGCTGGATGGCAGTAGGACTCTGCTTATTTTTAATACATTGTCAGTGATTTCTGCTTAATCAAATTTTACTGCAAGTCCAGTCAGGCTGTACCTGGTCTGAAGTTGAAATAACTGCTTCTTAATTTCTTTTACAGAAAGTCATCTTTTCTGTTTTGACAAAACCATCTTGAAACAATTATCCTAATTCTTTCTTTAAACAACTGTAGTCTACTGTTTTCTGTATGGTATTTGTTTTCACTCTGTGTAGAAATAAAAAGAATGCACGTGCGCATTGGACCACTGTTATCTTGCATCGCTTGTAAAGAACTTTCCCTATTCTTTCAGTTACTTTCCAAAATATTTGCAAGGGAGGGGTTAGCCTAATGATGAGCATGCTTAAATTTTTTTTGACAAGTCTGTTCTTGCTGGTTTTTTTTCATTTTGTTTTGAGGGGTTTTGTTTGGTTTTGGTTTTAGTTGTTTGGGGGTTTTTTACATTGTTCATCTGAGTGGGTTTGCAGGACTGGCAGTTGGTAAAACTGTCAATAGTAAACTTGGTTGTGAGTAATTAAGACTGCAAACATGGAAATGCTCTTGATATTTTCAGCGCGGCCTGGCTCTCTAAAGCCAGGCTCCCCTAGTAATTAGTAAGAAGACAGAGCATCAGACAAGGTGCTCGTAATGAACTGTGTGGGATATGAAAGAAACATTGCAAAAAACATTATTCAGAGCTCTTGCAGGTGAATCAGCTTGTAAAGCTGTTAAGAATACACCAGGGTTTTTTGTCAGTCTTGAATGCTTCTTTGTAAGTTGCATTTTAAGTGTATCTGTTGGGTCATTATTCATCCTCCATGTTACGAATGGAAAAAAGCGATTCAGCTATCCAAATATCTGAGTGGATCTTCCAACAAGTTCTTGGATGAGTAAGAATGAGTTACTATGTAAGATTCCTGGAACTTCCTCCTTGGACTTTTTTCTTTCTTTTTTTCTTTTTCTGAACACTGGTGCTCTGGAATGACTTATGACTTCAGTGCTGGGTTATGAGTTAGGAAGATAGAACTGATGCTTGAAAGGGTCCTTTTGGTTAAAAACCGAGTGTTCCTGTCATTTTTAAATATCAGACTTTTCCTGGAGTTTGAATGAAGACCACTGTGCACCGTAAATGCCCTTAGGGTGTTGGTCTTGTTGGATTGCCTTAAATTCTCTAAAAGTTTAGCTCTTAGCTGTTGTCACTAGTAAAATAAAGCAATAAATCCGTGATATACTAAGGAGAACTAGTCTTTTGATAGGTGGTGTATTTTGTTAGTTTGGAGAGGGCTTGATGAGACGGGACACAGGAATGCTGTATGCTGTTGTTGTGTTGAATTGTTTTAAAAGCTGAACTGTATGGGCTAACTCCACTTGGAATATATTTAAATGGAGCTGTTATAAATGCAGGGTTTTCTAATTTTTCAGTTACTTTAAAACTGTTTGTGCAATATAGAAAGTATATAATGATAACTTTTGGCTAACTTTTAAAAGAACAAACAACCTTTTTTTTTCTTGCTGTAATTCTAGACTCCTGGTTTAATAAGAACTTCTAGCACTAATTTACCTTGCCTTTACCTTCTGCGCACCTACCTTTTCTTACTGCCTCCCTGCCTTAGGCAAGTAACCAAATTCCAAACCTGCCTCCTAGTCGTAAGTGTTCCCAGTTGCTGGAATCCAGCCTCTGTGTGGCAGACCTATGCTTGTGATTAGTGTAACTTCTGCAAGTTCTGTTTCGATTATCCATAGGCAGCCTGTGTTTGCCGATCTCTGTAAATCTTACAATTCGTATTTTTAATAATGTTATGGTTTTGTCCTGTGAATATTTAAGTTTCTTGATATTTTTTTTAAAAATCTGTATTCCAAAGATGTTTACTGAGGCTGAGCGAAGGTTGCAATGTAACAAATGTGAGTAAGAGCCTGTCCTTTGTGTGTATTGATGATGCTTGAATATCAGTTTTGTAAAAGTCAGACTGCCCTTTCCATATCATCACCTTGACCGAGCATGTCCTGTTTCATTCCAGAAGGAATTAATTAACTGTAATAATACTTTTTTTAATGTTTCAGAGAGTCTTCAAGTAAAAAATAACCACCAGCTTTGGATTCCTCTGTGTGTGTCTTTTTTTTCTTTTTTGTTTGTTTGTTTTTGTTTTAAGACAGTATCTTGCTGTGAAACAGTGAAGCAAAACTGCAGGTATTTCCATGGGGGAAAAATTGTTGTAACACTATACCTAACAAACCATTTGTGATAAGTCTTTTTGAAAAGATAAGTTCAAATAATACTTCAAACTAAAGCTGCACTGAGGTACTTGTGTTTTCTAGTTGAGTCTGGGTTGGGTACCTCATGGTAGTGTGAGCTGACCACTTACTGTTTTCGTTAGATGGTTTGGGAAGGAGCTTTCGTGCATACCAGGCCTAGACAGCAATGGTAATAAAATGCAGTCTTGAGTTGCAAAATGAGTGTAGGCTGGAGGTGACATATGATATTTAAAATTCAGTGTTGTAACTTTTTTTGTGTTTGCATAAAATGCATGGAAATCATTTCAGCTACAGATGGACTCCTACCCTCTTCCACCTACACACTGTATATCAAATCTTAACAGCTGAAGGGGTCAACACTGGTGACTTTATCTTGGAGTGGGAAGCTTAATTGAGAATTGTATGAGTTCTGAAACAAAAGAGGCTACTTGAGGAGGAAACAAATCCAGACAAGGTACACTCAAAGTGCTCCTGAGTAACAGCCCAGTGCAAACCTTGCCATCAGAGAGTCTGTCTTGCCTGTTCCCCTGCTCTTTCCTCCATCTCTTCTCTTATGAGTGAGTATTGAGAATGTGGTAGCTCTGCATGTCACCTCTCAGTCTGAATGCATGGAGTTTTCTGGGGAAGCACAGTAGTACTCTTGCAGTTCCTCCCCAACAGGAATGAGGAATATGTATTGCCTGGGGAATTTAGTGGATGCTCATACAAGCCTAACTTCCCTACTCTTCCACTCAATATATTATGTATAACAGAAAATAATAGCCAGTCCAAAGTTAAAAACAAGGAAAAATTTAAACTGAAGTATATTTAGATAGTTTCAATTGTTGGGTCTAGCCTGATGAGAAACAAAAAAGCAACTGTATGCTTAGCTGGCAATTGGTGTGTGCCAGATAGCCAAAGTCAGCCGTAGATCTGGTTTCTAAATGAATAGCTTCAGTTATGACAAAGATTGATTGGGAAGGAGAAATTAGAGTATGCTATAGCACTGTTTCAGTGTTTAGAAACACCAAAGTACAATGCCAATATTAACTTTAAGGCTTCTTTGTCTAAAGAAGAGGGAATCTGTTTCCTGCAGCTGTCTTATCTCCTTGTTTGCATCAGCTCAAGTTCTTGGTTTGACCTGAACAGCATCACCTTTGGCTCTTCCCTGAATTTTATTTCTGGCCACTGGTCCAGCTGATGCCCGGCAGTCCACTCCTGAGTCAGCTTTTCTTTACCTTGCTGAACTCCTTGTCTTGCTGTGGGCTTTATTAACTTCAGTAACTTTCTAGAAGAGATTCTGCCTCAGTCTGCCCTTTTTCCTCACTTTTCCATACTTAGCTCTTTAAAACTGTCCAGATACAAGTTTCTTTTCTATTTAGTATTGCTTATAGAAATTCTCTTAATTCCAAGGCAGATCCAGAAAGCCAACTCTGAGGTATGCATCTGATGTTTAATAGCCATCTTTAATCTGCAAAAGGAGTAAATATATTTCCTTTACCTGTTGAGATGCTTGAGTACATACATATCCCTGTTGTAGCACTTCTTGTATTTGACCTTAACTTCTTGCATGCATAAGCCAGCCTTCCAAAAAGCCTCTAGAACCCTATTCCTGGCAATGCTATAGCCTGCATACTGCAATCTGCTTTCTGCTCGTGTCCTACTGATGCTTGTTCTGTGCTGTGACAGTAGTTTCAAACTAATGAATCTCTCTTAAAGAGGTTCATTTATAAGCTAAATTATGCCTCCTATATCAAGGAGTTTAAAAAATGCTAGATGAGAAACCATTAATACAAGATCATCATTAAAGATAATGTTTTTGTTAGCTGTACTTTTCCTTCCAGAGTCTTTATGCTTTGCTGAGCCTGGACCTCAATGTCCTTTTTTTTCCCGCTTGTGTGACTGGTAATTTCTCAGAAAGATTGTCTCTGAATCTTCCTTTAAACTCCTTGGCATGTAGGATGGTTACTCCCCTCTGAATGCTTGCTGTATCAAGACTGTCAACTGAAGGGAAAGGGGTGTTCAAAGTAAAGATTTCTTGCCTGTGGCTGAAATCACAGGGGTACAGGATGCCATTTCCACAGGTCGAGTTCAATTGGTGTGTCCCTTCCCTGCTGTATTCCCAGCATAAGCGTAGGTACCGCAGTGACAAGGAAAGACTGCTCGCCCTGTTAGCATCACCCATGAGGCTTGTTCTGTTTCAGCGAAGCTCAGACCTGCTGTCAGTACCATTGATGTAAATCTCTTCCACCTGACTCCTCGGACTAGCCAAGATCTTGTTCACTGACAGACCACAGTCCGTATTTGTCTTGGAATTGCAGTTTGATCCATCAAAAAAAGAAAAACCCAAGGAGGCCAAGCGCTGGTTTTGGATGACCTGAATCCCCTTGATCTTCTGTGTCAATGGGGAGAGCCTGGAGCCACCGGAGGTGCTGGGCATGAAGAAACGGGCAGGATATAAACTGAATATGGTCCGCAGCTGTACTGCAGAAGTAAGAGGAGTGTGAGGACCTGTTTGGCTCTCAAGGGGGTGTGACGTTGTTACTCCCTGATAATGAACTATGGGTGAGCAAAGTCTTTCCTTACCTGTGCCTGTGGAGCCTGGCTGGTTTCTTCATGTAGGCTCAGTCCCTGGGTCTCCCAGGAAAATATCACACATTTCCCTTGTTGAATCACCCCAAATCCTGAGTGTTTACTGGACTGTAGAGCTGATTTCTTAGATGACTGGAGAAGTGGTTCTCCAAGGGTAAGTAATGGTTTCTTCCTCTTCTCCCCATCCCCTTGTCAAGTATTTGGGAAGGACATGAAGTGTGGTCTTATACAGAACTTTTTTCTTTTTTTCTTTTTTTTTTTTGTCAACAGGACTTGGTTAACAATAACCTGAAATTAAATACTCAGTATTGAGCAGGTTTTGGTGTGGGCTCTGTGTATGCTCAGCTGTTCAGAAACAGAAATTACATCTGACGTGTCTCCCTTAGGCTAGAGCTTGTGCCTGTGGTCAAACCTTCCAAGAATTTTGAGTTGCTGAAGGATCGTTGTGAGTGGTGATGCCATAGCACAAGAGCTGATCAATGAAATCCTGTGCGAAGATGAATAAAAGCAAAATGTTTCAGAAATATCTCTTGTTCAGGGAGAATAATCTGTGTATAATCTCTGCTATGGTTTATTTTTGAATATAGTAGTTCATAGTCAGTTTGATGTGCTTGGTAGGTGTTGTCGTGACAGGTTTCTAAAGGAACTGTCTGGTTTGATGCATCAGTTGTCAGAGCCCTAGACGAGGATGATCCATCCCTTTCCAGATCCGCTGAGGCTAAGACCAGTTGTCAGCCCAGCTGGGAGGGGGAAGCGATCGCTGAAGCCATCCAGGGCCCCCCTGAGTGGGACCTGAATTTTTCTTGGAGGTTTCTGTATGTTTTCTTAAGCGTGAGAGACAGCAAGAACAAACCCTGCCAGGAGCTGTCGGCGCCTGGGAGAAAGAGTTGTTTGTCTTGATGCTCTGCTGAAGTTCTGCAGCGATGACTAAAACTCAAATCACCATGGGGTGGTGTAGCAAGACCTTGCTGGGCTAGAGGAGGCTGCCAGCACAGCACCCCGTCAAAGTCATAATAAAACTGTCTTTTTTAATTATTATTTTTGCAAGACACACTGACTGAAGTCCCTCAACTTGTCCACGATATCCTGATGTCCTCTGGTCACTTTTGAAAACGCCTCATTTGTCTTCTGTGCACCGAGGAAATGGAGAACCCGGCTGTAGCCTGCTACAGGGATTCCAGCTCCTGGTGAGATTGGGGCTGGATCTGGCTGCAGGGCTCTACAGGGAGCATGCAGGTGGGCTCCCCTGCCTGGGGAGGAGCTCAAGGGCATTGCTCTTTGCTTCTATCTATTGGAATTAAGTAGTTGACCAAGAGCTAATGCTTGTCATGCTGCTCTAAGAACCTCAAAGGCTCCAAACTGAGATCTGCTCCATTCTACGTATGTATATATAGATTTTTTAAAATTTTTTTTTTTTGAAAGGGCTTTGGAGCACACCTCCCAAAGGGCTGCTCTAACTTTACTCTCGAGAGTTGTGGAAGAAGTTGCGTGGCCAAAAGGAGAGCAAGCGAAAAGAGCCAGCTGACCACATGGTGGCAACATGGAGATGCTACGTAAAGATTGCCTGGACCTGTGTTACCCCTGGAGGAAAAGTTACTTTTACAGAGAGACCTGAAGTGATTTCATAGCTTAAAAGAGGACGGTAAAAGCATGAAGTGTAAATATTTTCGGTTGTTCTAAAGGAGACAATAGGTATGGGGACAATATGAGAGTAAGCTGCGTCACCTTATGGTATGGATGCCTGTAGTGTAGCTGTATGGCCATGGACCAAACAAATGGAAAAAGCAGGTTACAGATCAGTGAGAACTTTCTGAATGAAAGGATGTTAGGAAATGAATAATTAAGACTGAGCTAGAGGAAGGGCAGCAGGAAGTTGCTTTGCAGCAGGACGGGGATTGGCTGGGGGTAACGATAGCAAAGGAAAACGTCTAACTCGGGCTTTGTGCTTTTGATGGATGGATTTATTTTGTGGTGCTTGGGATCATCTCTTGAACTTCCATTCCTGGGAGCAGACAACGAACAAGGCAGAGAATAAACTCTTCTTTCTCCTCTGTATTTATAGGAGACGGGGTGAACCCTCTCTGGCTGGTTCTCTTTTCATGCAAGACTTTCTTTTCCAGAAGAAGGTGTCACGTACGTGAGCTGTATGTACCCAGCCTCTGGGCGACATCCCCAGTTGGTCAGTGCCTCGCTGGGGGGATCTGCTTCTCCGCAGGCAGATGGGTCGCAGCACCCTCGGAAACACATCCCCAGCGCTGTGGCATGTCTTGTAGCTGGCTGGAGCACGCCAACTTCAATGGCAGGTCGTACGCAAGCAAGCCTATCCTCAAAAGCTGTTGCCATTTGCCCTGCCCAGCTTTTGTGTGCTCCTTGCTCCTTTTTTTGCTGCATCTTGTGCTTGGCCAAGAAGACGGACCCGGTGGAGAAGGGAGCCTGGGAAGACAGCAGGCGGCTGGTGCCATAGCCGGGCTCCTGGCTCTGCGGGGCAGGAGATGGGGGAACCCCAGGGCAGGAGCAGCGTTTTGGCTGCTATAGAGAGAGCTGGGCTCATCTGTGCGTGCTCCTCACCAGAGCTTTATGGCTGCAAGACTGCACAGGACTCGGAGGAGAAGAAAGGCTCTGGAAAGGGCAGGTGGTGAGCAGAGCTGCTGTCCTGCCCCAGGGCTCCTACCTGCGCTGCAGCTGCGGCTGTCTAGATTTTCTGCCCCGTGAATGAGGATAAACCCCAGTTTTTGTCTTCAGGGCAGCAAATGTCAGGGTTTTTTCCCCTCCGCTTGCTGCGATGCTGTAAGCCAAACCGGCTCTGTGCCTACACCTGGTGTGCGTGTCCCAGCGGGATCCCTGCCGGAGCTGCCGGCGAGGCAGGGTTCTGCTGTCGGAGGTCCTGGGGGAGCACGTTAACCTGATCACGCCTGGTCTGGCCTGTGCCAAACGACAGGCATGATCCATGGGGCTGCCCACCTTGAAAGTGTAATCCCCACTGCTGAAAATACTGCAGAGAACGCACGCACAGTTTAAATTGCCAAATAAATCGAATACAGGAGCATATAGAATAATCCTGCCCCTAAAGAAGAATATGGGAACATAGCCTTGTTACTTAAATCCCTAATTTCCAAGTTTTGAGATAAGACCTGCTCCATGGTGTGTTTTACTTAAAGATATTGATAATCTGTTTGCTCCAATAACTGTGAATAGGTAGAATGGTATAACAAACCAGTTCAGCATCGCTTCCCATAAAGAACAGAAGGACATTTTTTAGGAGATTTTTCCAGAACCCTGTGGGCTGCAGGAGGAGCTTGCTGGTCCCCTGCACGCAGAGTGGCTCTGGCATGGAGCTCCTTCCAGATCCTGCTTCATCCAGGAGCAACAACTGCTGCGGAGGCACAGATGCAGGATCCTGGTTTGGAGATTTCCCCATTGTGGTATCATTAACCCTACACTGGCCTCTGCTTTGGGTTATTTTGCCAGCTGCGCTGCTTAGTCATTCCCCTCTCCCCTTATTTGCTTCGCTGTCTCTCTTCGATCCTGACATGTACTTCTATTAATCAGGCCCTTCCCCTGTCTGTTTTTTCTGGCTGGATTTGTCGAAGTGGTTTATTTACAAATCTCTCCAGAATTGGCCTCTTATGGTTAAAAGTGACGTGGGTGTTGGTTGAAGGAAAGCTGATTTTTGACAAACTCAGCATGAGAATGAGAACAGATGGGGACTTTGATGAATTAGATATTGCTAAATGTTGCCCTCCTGCAAATCAGCTTCGTTTTCCCTATTAGCATAAGAAGCAGGAAAAAGGATTTAATTTCTCTAAACATTTCCCCTTAATGATCTACCTCTCCAGCTTAGAGATTTATATTGCTGCTTATCAGCAAAGCAGCTGAATTCCTTCCACAGAGAATCAACGGCAATTTCAAGTTGATTTCTGGCATTTCTCCCTCCCTGGGATGAGAACTGTGCTTAGGAGAGGTGGTTGCTGTTTTTAAATGGTATCAATTCAGGGGGTTTTATGTTTTTAGGTTGATTTAATGGAATGATTTTTAAAAATATTTTTTCTTTTTAATTCTTTTTAAAGGGTCAAGAGGAGGCACCAGCACATCCTGGGGATGCTCTAGGCTCTTTGCCCCATCTGGCAGCGCTGCCGGCTCTCCTGCGCCCTGATGCCTCTGCCGTGGTGAGTCGCAGCCTGCAGGGTCCCTGAGTGGGATGGAGGGTGGCATTCCTCACTGCCCCTGCGCTCGGGGGTCCTATCCACGGCACCCCGCCTGCACCCACAGCATCCCTCACCGATGCAGGACATCACTTGCAAGGCTGGTAGAGCTGGTGGGCATTGCGGTAGATGTTGTCCCACCTGCGCTAAGAGCTGCCCCTCTCTGTTACCTTTTCCAGGTGGTCTGGGCTTCTAGGGTGGAGGTCTTGTGTTACGGTCGTGTGGCTCCTGTGCTTGCACTGTGTTTTGTCTTCAACCTGGGTGATTTACAGCCTGCCTGGGCAGAATCCAAAAAGCACCGAAGGCAGCAGAGCTCTCCCTCCTCGGCTGGCTCTGCAGGCAAGCCCAGCCTGCATGGCCATGGGTGTGCAGCAGGGCTGAAGCCGTCAGCAGACATCTCTGCCAGGGGAAGGACGCAACGCTCACCGGCTTGTTGCTCTCCCCTCGTGGTACCCATTTTCCTTTCCATCACAGCTCAGAAACGCAGTCCTAAGGGCGAGCGGCGAGCAGGCGCGCGGGTATCCCGAGATGCGTTGCTTCGTCTCCGTGTGCTCTGACATTAATCTCGCCGCGCCTGTAGCGTTTGGGGTCGTTCGGCTTGCCTGGATGGCTGCACTGCAAATGAGGAGCCGGGGGGCTGCGAGGTGGGATGGGGGCTCTGCCACGCTCGGGGATGGAGGAAGGATGTTGTAGGCACTCTGGGATTTATCTGCTGTGTAGGTGGGTGGCTGAGAGAAAGATGGAGCGGGGGCAGCCCCTGGGGCTTTGCCAGGGCTGCTCGCCACATGGAGCTTTGCCGGGTTTTACTGCAGGCTGTTGGCAAAGGATGGAGCTAGCACATTGTGGGTGCTCTAGCACTTGATGCTGAATGCAGTTTTGTTCTCTCTCAAGCCCAAAGGTTGGCAAAACGCTATTTGCCTTTCTGCTTCCACCTCTGACCTTCTCGCATCTCCTCCTGCCCTGTCTGCCACCTGAGGGCCAGAGAGATGCTGCTCTATGGATGCCAGATACAGGTGCTGGGTTTGCCATTGACGCTGGGCATAGCAGAAATGACCCTGCTTAACTTTTCTGCAAGAAGGACTCTGGAGTCTTGAGGGAACAGGATCCCATGCTGTTTCGCCATCCCCTTCAGAGGGAGGGAGTCTGCAGGGAGTTTTTTTTAACAGCTCAGCTTTAATTATCCCTTCTGCCACTTGTAGGTCTGAGCCTGGATGGCGAGATAAGGCATCCACTCGCCAATCCCTTGAAGGAAGCTGCTTTGCAGGTTAGCAGCGCTGCAGGGCTGGTGCAAGTAGCTGAGGACTTGCACGCCCTGTGAATGGTGGCTTGTGCGTGGGGACGGGGCTGCATGGGCAGGGGAACCTGTGCACCATGGATGTCCCATCTGCGCTGGGGGGCTGCGAGCAGGGAGCACCCAGGGGCTCACCCTTTCCGAGAAGGAGACTGACCTTCCTTTGAGTCCTGGAGCTAAAAGCTATAAGCCTTGAATTTTTTTTTTTCTCCCTCCCCCCCCCCCCAACCCCCCTGTTCCCCTGAAGCTGCACGGCTCTGATTCATCACGTTGGTCACACTGTCTTTAGTGTTGCCCATTAGTTTGAAACTACTGTCATCTTCTGCAGTGTATTGGGTACCACAGCGTCTCCTTCTATATTAGCCTGTCTTACCGTGTCCGAGTTGCTGGATAAATGGAGACTGAAGCAAAGCTTCTGCAGCCAGCTGTCTGGTAGGCACTTTAATTTCCCATGCTATAGGCTGCGTTGAGCATAGAAAGCACGCTGGGGACGTGAAGAGCCGGCAGAGCACCAGGAAGGAGAAGAAATTTTCAGGAGGGGAAGGCAGCTCTTTTTTGCTGTTAAGTACTGAGTTTTGGTGGCTCCAGAAAACAGCTGGGCAGCAAGTCCCGTTTTGGAGGCTGGGGTGGTCGCAGCTGCACCGGCAGCAAATTCTCGCTGGAGCTCAGCCTGCTGTGGCCATGGGGCTTCCAGAGCTGACAGCTGGAGAGCGAGGGAGCCGGGGGCTGCTAATCCCATCAGCTGTTAACAACTCCAGAGAGTGACTCCAAAGGATCCCTCAGTGTTAGACAAGACCTTCTTAATTGAATTTCTTTTCCATTTGATTTCACCCAGTCAGAAGTAATAGGAAGGGGTCCAGGCATAGACTAATAGTCTTGGTGCCCACGGCTGCATGCGTGCTTGCACAGGCGTGAGTCACAGCTTTGCATGAGGATGGGTTATCCACAGGCCTGGAGGCACGGAGGCTTTGCTTTGCTGTTGCCTAAGAGCCCCCACGGGGCTCTGGACCCGGTCGTTCTCCCCCAAAGGAAAAAACCTGGCTCCAGAGGTCTGATGTCTCTAACAGCAACTTATCTCTGATGATGGCCACGCCGTCCCCAGGGTTGATCTTGACAGCCGGCTGCCTCACAGCAGAGCAATCTTCCCAGGGTCTCATCGCTGCTGCAGACGGGGTTGCAGACTGCTGTCAGAGATGCTCGGGGGGAGATAAGGAAGCCTGGAGAGTTGAAAAGCCAATCTTTCAGGGTTTGTGTTTTCAGCTTTACCTACGTGTGCTGACGGCCCCAGCCATGCAATGGGGAATTGCCCTCAAGAAGACTTCTCCAAACTGCCATAGTCCTATCTTTTGCCCTCTGCCTTGCTCAAACCATCCTGGAGAGCATCCTGCTGTCCCACAGAGGGATGCTTCCCACTCTCCCGTGGCAGGATTTGTGAAGCAATGTGTCGAAACGTGCAGGTAAATAGAGAAACGGGAGGCTCATCTCCTGGGGAAAGACATGCCAATAAATCCATGGGAGATGGATCCACCTGGCTGGATCGAGGAGCACTCAACTGCTGTTCAGCTTGGTTCTCTGGCAGGGTGTTTCGAAGAAAAGCCAGCCTGTAAGATTAAAGGTTTAGTAAATGACTGCACAGATGTCTCGGACATCCGACATGGTTCATCCAAGCTGTGGTTGGGGAGCTTCCCAGTGACAACTGGGAAGGGGTAGATCATCTTTCATCTCTCACCCGGTGCCTAATTTAGTCACGAAGGACACTTGTGCATCTTCAGGGCCATAAATCACTCTAATGGTTAGGTTTTAATCAGAGATGGCAGGCTTGTGTGCTGAGATCGTATCACATACGCCGATGATCACCTCTTTAGTGGGAAACGAGGCATTTGTGCATGTGTATTGTGTGTGTGTGTACAGGATAAATGAATCAAATGGGCTCTTGCTAAGAAATTATGCCGTTTTAATCCTGAGCCTTATGCATCACAGTTGTTATTCTGTGAGAGATAAATGGGAACAGCAACAAGCTTGTACTTCCAACGGGGGAGTGAGTGAGTCTTGATCAAGACTTCACTGTGCAATCTGTATTCACAATGGCTTGTCTGGCCTCTCCTCCTTGGGTTTTATGTCTGCTTTTCTGTTTTAATCACTTAATTGTATTGGATTTTCTGGAAGGAGAAAGAGTCCCTTTATATGAACTCCTCTTATACGACTGAAATATGGAGTTTAATTATCTCCCCTTTATTTATTTATTTAAATGCCAAGAGCTTGCAATCCTTAGCAGGTGCTTCTGCAAAGCTGCTCTCCTCGACGGGATGCTAAAATGAGAAGCTTCCAGGGGACATGACTCATTTGCAGTGTGAGTTACTTGTTCTGTTTCGCTGAGAGCATAAGCAATATCAGAGGAGATGTGATTACTCACGGCTGCTCTTTCAGTCAGTAGCAAGCTTAGAAACTATGCAGGCAGCACAGGCGTGATCTGGAGTATGGCTGCACGGTGAATTATTGATAAGGGAATAATAGCAATGGGAGATAATCCCTCTTGCGGAATATGGGGAGTAAATCTTCTCTGTTGTACAGGGAGTAAGTCTCCTGGTTAGAAGAACACTTCCCAGCCAGGGGAATAACGACAGCAAGAGGTCTTCCTTGAACGAAGAGCATAGAAAGAGGCCCTGGGAACTACATGTAGCATTGCAGGGAAGGGATGTGGCTGCGAGAGAGACTGTTTTACTCACAGACTTCACTCTTTGCTTGGGAACTTCAATATACTGAGCCAAGAGCTACAGATCTTCCAGGAGAAAGAGGGCATTTAAACTTTGGAAATAAAACAGGCATCCCCTTACCTGTCAGGGCAGGCGGAGAGGAGTGGGTGCCCAAATTAGAAATGGGTAAACAGAGATCCCTGGACTAACCATGTCTGAGCCGGTGGATCAGATGGCCCGGGGTTAGGCTGGTGTTGTGATTCCAGGAGCAACCATCAGCCATCCTGGAGACCCAGCTGCGCGGTGCCTTGCATCGAGTGCTCTGCCATGCCAGATGGATGAAGAGCAGCGGAGGTGTGTGGTGGCCCAGGCAGTGTCCCCATGCCCATGTTTTGTGTCCCAGCCCCTCTACGGGGAGGGGGAGACCATCCCCTGCCCTGTGCAGCCTCCGACGGCCGGGGATTTGTAACGGGGCATCGCAGCACCCAAGTGCCCTTTTGTCTGCGCTGCTGCTGGGGCTCAATTTGCTGGGGATTTAATGGAAAAGTAAACTCAGCTTTTCCCGGATGGATGGGAGAGGCGTCCAATGGCCTGTTTTAGTGGCCTTTTAAGATATAAGGAATACAGATGTGTGGTGTCTGGGCAGCTGGAGCAGAGCTGCAATGCTGGGGGTACATTGCCAGCTGGCCAGGGAGGCAGGAGGGCTGCAGTGCAAGCCTGGCTGGCAGGTAACGTTTTTGCTCCCAACTTAAATAATGCAAGCACGTCTGCTGGTTTCAGTAAGTTTTTCTCCCAAAGTGGCTCACTGCACACAATGAGGAGAGGGGAATGTCTCATTACACCCCTTAAAGGATGAGAGAAGTGCCTTGGGGCTCCGAAGCCAGAGCTGCCATGCTTCAGATACGCTGTGGGCTGGCATGGGGCTCGTGGATGCACAGAGCAATCTGTCTGCAGAAAACACACGGGTAGGGCAAGGCTGGGCAAATACTCTTGGTGAAAGGACCATCTGTCAGAAACATGTGGTTTGCACCAACCTGATGGTGTTTGGAAAACCAGCCTAGCTTTACTGGTTAGCCATCTGGTTTCCACAGGCTGAGTTTGCACTGGAGGGGAGGAAAGGACTTTTTTTCCGCCCCTAACCCCGGTGTTATGTTCTTCATGTTCGATATTGGAGAAGAAAATGCAGGCTGTGATTTGGGGAGGGTGCATTCACGTCCCCATTTCCAAACAGACTTCTGGCTCTCCCCATGGCAGAGCACAGCCTGCCTGGTGGGTTTGCTCTGATCACTAAGGGCAGCTGAGACTCACCTGGAAGGGACACAGAGCTTCTCAGTGTCCCCATTGTTTTAATTTCCTCAGCCTGAGGACAGACAGGGTTATGTTGGCTTTGCTGCCACTTCCAGCTCAGCTGCTTTGCTGGGGGTGGGGAGCCTATTGCAAAAGTGGGGTGAGTTGGTGCCTGGGGAGAACTGAGCAAGCATGAGATGCCTGCCTCACCTCGGGAAAGGGAAGAGGCATCCGCTGTTGCGATAGGACAAAGGGTAATGGTTTTAAACTAAAGAAGGGTGGATTCAGGCTAGATTTAAAGAAGAAATTTTTTATGCTGAGGGTGGAGAAACATTGGCACAGGTTGCCCAGAGAGGTTGTGGATGCCCCATCCCTGGAAATGTTCAAGGTCAGACTGGATGGGGCTCTGAGCAACCTGGTCTAGTTGAAGATGTCCCTGCCCATGGCAGGGGGGTTGGACTAGATGACCTTTAAGGGTCCCTTCTAACCCAAACCATTCTGTAATTCTATGAAAATGAAGTGGCATGCCCAAGGTTTTGCAAAGCACCTGTGACAGAGCTGGAAAGAGAACTCGGATCTAACAGGCTTCGTGCTGGGAGTCATGACCAGAATATACTTCTCACTTCTGCAGGCAGTGTTTTCTGCTTGGCTCTTCTCCCAAGGTAATCAAACAGCCCTGTACACTCTTCTGCTTGATGAGCCTTTGCTCTCTGTGTCAGTGTCTGGGCTCCGGAGAGCTGGACTAATTGCTTGCTGCATCTTGCCATTGTGCTCAATAGCTGGATTGGAAGATCCAGCCCAACTGAAACTAGTGAAGTGGTTTGGGGATTATTTTTTTTTTTTTTAAAGTCTTAGCCACTCTGCTCTCATGTGGGAGATTATTACTGCTTCTGAACTTCTCACTGCTGTTAATGCTGGCTTTCCAGGAGCTGAGGGATCACTGCCGACCCACTGTGCCATTGCAACCGTCCTAAAGGGTATCAGGCACTGAGGGGGTGAGTTAGGTGGGCCTCTGTGCCACTGAACACTTCTAATTAGTGTATGCTGAGTATTTGACCATAAATAATACAATGATGTCAAAGCGTCCCAACTGTGGCCTGTGGACCCCTTGTCATCATTGGCGCTCATTGCCACCTTTGCAAATGTGATGGATGGAGAACAAGGTCTTGTATAAAAGGATAACCAAGAGGTACTGTAAGGGCAAAACCTTCTGGCACAGAAAAGCTGAGGACAGACTCACTGGAGCAGTTATTGACTCTCCCATTGCCTTCAGCTGTGCTGGGTTTTCCCCATACATGTGCCGGTGTATCTGCAATCCCACTCCTTCGCTGTGTGCGTGGCTGCTGTCGGTGCATGCTGCCGTCCTGTCTGCAAAACCAATGTGTTCCCAGTTTCCCCATGGTTTGCAGGCAGTTGGGATTTAAATGAGCCGTAGAAGGTCACGTTTTCAAGCTCGGGTATGTGCACAGGTAAGAAATATGGGCTTTGTGTGGATCAAATTAGTTTGCTTCCAATATCCCTGCTGCAGACCCTCAATGTTAGGGACTGGTAGGGCCCCTCCAGGCTCTGCTGCCAACCTTGTGTTTTCTCAAGTCTTTGGCTGGGTGTTGTTCGGGGCATTATCTGTTGCTGTGCGTGGCTGGAAGGGGTGCTGGGGAAGTTTCCCCGTCGCAGGGATAGTCATTTCGGGGGTTGTGGCTTGGCTGCGCCACTGTGAAGAGCCACATCTGGACTGTATTTCTGGGAATCTATAGAGCTGAGCTGTGTTCTCACTCAATTACAGTAGGACACTTGTCAGCAATTTCTTGTTTTTATTTCCTGCGACTTTCCAAACTTGGTTGCTTTTTTTTAAAAAAAAAAAAAAAAAAAGCAGAGGAAAAAAAACGCAACAAAAACTCCAAAGCACATGACATGCGTCTGAAGTGCACCAGGAATGGACTTTTTTCTGAGCAGGAATGACTACACTTCTGCTGTAGTGGTGTGTGTGCAGGGAGAACAGGCTTCCTAGAGAGGTGGTCAATGCCTGAAGCCTGTTAGTGTTTAAGAGGCATTTGGACAATGTTCTCAATAATTTGCTTTAACTTTTGGTCAGCCCTGAAGTGGTCAGGCAGTTGGACTAGATGATTGCTGTGGGTCCCTTCCAACTGAAATTATTCTATTCTACTGTTCTGCTATAGATAAGAGATGCTCAGTAAGCTGTTTGTGGGGCAGAGCCCAGAAGCACCTTCAGACCTTTCAGGGCAGAAGTGGCTAGAGAGTGATGCAGAACTGACCCCACAATAACCTGGTCTCCGTATGTGCTCTGCATCACCCTCCTGATACGGGCACTGGACATGGCTGGTGAGGGGAGCAGACACCAGGCTTCTGCCCAGCAGTCCTGGCAGTTTAGTGAAATATATGATGGCCTTCACAATTGTTTAGCCAGACCTGTGCAACACAAAACGAAGGTCGTCTTCTAGTAATCCCTGCATAAAGCACATAATTAACTCTGATGCGTTGAGGTGGGGACTTTAAATTGATTTAATGGCAGGCATAAAAGAAGAATACTCATAGGTTTGCCGACATTTGCAGTTTTCACTGCCCTGATACACATAGGAGCTTTTAAATAATTACATTTGTTATTAACACCATCAGCGCTAACACGTCCATTTAAAACAGACTAGTGCTGAATTGCTTATTTTTATTTATTGAACCAAAGTGATCACACTTGGAGATTTGCTTGTTTTGGAAAGAAACTGTTGAACCAACTGAGCTCGTCATCCTCTGTCTCTTTTCTCGTGAGGCTTCGTTTCATCACCTTCTCCAAAAAGAGACCTGCTCGTAGTGTGTAGCATTAACAGACCTCATAAATGTCACAGAGCAATGACTGTCAGTGTTGGACCTTAATTTCCCCTCAAATTCGACACCTGTTGATGCACTCTGTTGGAATGAGTGCTGCAGAGTCATTGAATCTGGCTTTTGCCGGCACATTATCTTTGTGCGTGGGCGTTGGATCAAACCGTGTTTATCAGTGCGAGATCACCATCGCTTGGCTCCAACAGGGAGAAAATCCCTCCTGGCCTGAAAACCTTGGCAGCAGGTTGGCAGAGCAGGCAGCCAGGCAGCTCTCAGCCCTCCTCCTGTGTCAAGGCTTGGCTCCGCTGCCATCCGTCCTTCACTGGAAAGCTCTTGCCTTGTTGGTGGTGTCAGCCAAAACATCGATGTGTCCGGATTTCTAGGGCTTTTTCTAAGCATTTGGCACAAACGTGCCTCCTGCTGAAGTCTCTCGGGTATCTGGTTTGTATTTGTACAGGGATGACCATCTTCAGTGCAGACCTGGATCGATGATCCTGTTCCTCGGGAAGACTGGCAGGAGACCAGGCTACTCAAAATGTTTCCCAGCCCCTCTGAGCAGGTACCGGCAGCATTTTCCTCTGCCCGGGAGGACAGTTGAGAAGCAGACCTTGGTGGCGAGAAAAGTCTAGTCTGCTGCTGTAACAAGATCATTTGGGCATTTTTCTTCAGGTGATGCTACTCAAGCTATCTTAGGCTGGTCAAAGCAAGAGTCTGTGTCCAGCCAGCTGGTGGGAGCTAATGGGCACTGCTTTGCTGCTGGGATGGAGGCAACTGCTGTTCTCCCTTTCTTCTTGGGATAGCTGCAAATCAGCACACCCCAACCTCGTTCCCAAATTTTTGTCTTCCTTGGAGCACCATCACTGACAGAGCTGGCTTTTTATTCAAGGCTAGCCATGTCCTGCATCTGATAAAAAGCCCCTGTAGGTGAGCATCTTCTCTCTGGCAATAAGGGATGCAGCGAACAGCTGTAAGACCCCCGTGTTCACAGCCTGGCCATTGACGAGGTCGCTGGTATCAGGATCTATTGGGCTGGAGGAGCTGCACCGGGAACCTCACGCTTAAAGGCTACTGGTAGAGCTATCATTTGTGAACCTGTCTTTTCCCCTTTTAAATTTATGAACGTTTTTGGTCTCCACAGTATACTGCCCAGCAGATTTAGTGATGAGTCTGTCCTTCGGTCAGTTTTAAACCAGGTGCCTGATAACTCCCCAAGCTGCTTCTTAGTTCTTGCCTTGTGAGAAATCCCAAATCACCTTCTTCACACCTCTGGTGTCCCCTTGCTGGTCTCTGCCATGTGCTAGTCCTGGTCTTTACAGTGTCTCCTGCCTGCACACCTCTGTGCCTTGGCCATTTCCAAACCACATGTGGACTATTTCACACTGAGCCCTGCTCCCAAGTTGTGGAGAGACATCCGCAAAAGAAAATCAAGGCTCTCCTGCAATATTTATCACACAGGAAGGCTCAGCATCTGTTGCCTCCTCTGAAGCTCCCCAGGACCAGCCTTCAGCCACTTTTCCAGGTCACCCATGCGACTTCAGAGCTGGTGCTCTGCCGAGCTTCATAGCTGCCCAAATGGAGCGTGACAGCAGCACGTCTGAGAGCTGCTCTGCATCCCGGGACTGTCCCATGGTACAACGTGGTGCCATAGTAGGTCAAAAAAGTGTCGATGGGCGTAGACTTCTCTACTGTGATATTGTTTTGTTTTTTTTTCTTCATCCGCCTTACAAAAATCCCCACCCAAAGCCCTCACAGATTTTGGGGTTTGGTGCCTCCCTTCTTGTCTCTTCTTTCCTGTTTGTGGTTTCTGCACAGGACCAGCTTGTCACTGCTCATACAGCTCTGGGGAGCATAGGCTGTGGCAATCGCTGCCAGCATTTGGATGAAAACCTGCCTCAGATCTCTCACTGCTGGGTCTATTTGTCATTTCCCTCACACTTGTGGTAGTCAATACTTCTAACCTCCTTCTCACCTCATTAGAGCTCGCCCCTTTGTACTTTATCTCCCAAGTCAATTTGTCTGGTGTCATCTGCTCTCTCCTAGCTCTTGCCACGCAATTAATTTCTTCAAGGCTGAGGAGGAAGCAAGCGCCTGACAGGAATCCCTTGCCATCTGGGTACCTGCAGACCTTCATCAGCAAACCCAAAAAAGTGCCGTCAGATGGAGCTTCTGGAGCCTTGTTTTATCAGAAAGGTTTTCTGGCTTGCAAATGCTGCTGTCTCTGACCCCCCAAATCCACCCAAATAGTTCAGCATCCCATGGGATTGCTCAGCGGGGCTGGAGCTTGATCTTGGAGAAGGTCTCCCACCCTCACGCATCCCACCCAGTTCTGCAGGATCTCATGGGGCACCTGCATCCACCATGGGGATGAGTGGGGTGGGAATGACCAGGACCCCATGGTTGGCTGGGGCTCTGATGGGGTGCTCACTGCTTTCCATCCAGCTGGCTGAGCACCCAAGGGTGTGTTCATTTTTGGGGCTGACTGGCCGTGTCTCAGGTTTTGCCCTTTCTCATTTGCCAGTCTGAGATGTCTCATTCAGTCTTGGGACTGCTCTGAATTGCAAATCCCCCTCCGAGTCCCTGCTCCTGGCTTGTGCATCACTGTCTAATTCATGGCCCCAGGGATGAGGTGTTCAAATACAGCCCAGGAGGAGAGTCATGGCATGGGGAGAGGAGAGCGGCAAATGTGCCTGGGAACGTAACGCCCTGCTTTTAGCTAATAGACCATGGCCGTGATTTGAGATGTGTGATGCATCACCATCTCCCACCGAAGCTGGATGCGATTAAGACAGCATTTTGCTTAAAATCACAGTGCCAAGCAGGTGTCTCCGGGGCGGGAGGTATGGTCTGGTGGGACAACGTGCAATCGGCTGCAGCCAGGCTAGCCGCTGCAGGCTCTTCACCCACAAGTTTAGCATTGTCAGGCTTTTTGGGCAATTTTCAAAGTCTGAGGATAATTAGCTAGAAGGGACTGCTACCAGCCCCGGAGAAATTGTCTTGGAAATGATGGATAAATGGGGAGGAAGAGGAGGAGGGGCTGCCCTTCCCATGCAGCCCAAGACACAGTACCCCTCTATTCCCAGTTTGAGAGTGATGTGTACTGTGCGGGGATGCTTCTTCAGGATGCCCTCCAGCTTGCTGGCTGGGGGCTGGCCACCATGTGAACACAGCTCAGTGTCACCCCCAGGAGAGTGGAGGTGTGGGAGGAAAAAGGTTTGTCCCTACAAATTTTCTTCCTCCGTAGGCAGTGTCACCTTGGGGCTGGCGGGTAGCAGCGGTCAGAAAGCCAGGCTGTAAATCACTGCTGCCCCGTGTTTTTAGGCTGTCCCCCTGTTTCGGGTCCCTCCCAGATGACACCGCTCTGGTTGCTCACTTTGGGCATTTGTGGGGTTTACAAGTGCTTGGGTCAGAGGTTGAGTAAAGAGCTGAAGGGAGGCTGGGAGGAGCTGGGGGAGGACATGGTGTGCCCTACAGTGGAGGTACAGGTGCCTCTGCACGGGGGCCGGGCACGGCTTTGCTGTGACAGAGCTTTGCTCCAAAGGAACCAAGCGAGATGGAGACGTGCCTTTGAAAAAAAGAGGGGGAGGAAAGGACAATGCAGTCTTTGAAGTGATCCTGAAAATAACTGATATTTTTTTTTTCTTTCCTCCTGTTCTCTTTGTCTCCTTGTACTCCCAGACAAGTGGGATGGGGAGGTCCCAAGGACCTGGGCAGTCTTTGCTTTGAGAAAGAGGAGTTGATGGTGAAGGCAGGAGCGCAGGGAGGGGAGATCGCACTGCAGACTCCCGGGGGATTCATTCAGCCGTTCTCTCTCTGCCCGTAAAACAGGCATAACAGGATGGTTTGGGCTTCCTGGTGTTTTGCGAGGATAAATTCTTTACAGACAATGAAGTTTTCACTGACTTCAGTAATATTTGTCGGTGCAGAGAGCTGGCACTTGCTGCAGTCAACAGGGTGAGGAGCGTCTCTGCTGGTGCTGAATCACGTCCTGCATGTGGTCTTGGGGGGTGGCTGGTGTCCTGAGACCACAGACCTTGCCTGGGGACCCACAGCTCTTCTGACACGCCACATCTCCTCTCCAAGGCTGGAGCTATTTAGCAGATAAGTCAGGCAGGAATGCAAACGGGATTGGGAAAGCGGCTTCCCGGCAGGACAGAGGGGTTTTGGCATGGACCGGCAGGCTGTGCAGACCTGGGGGTGAGGAGGAGGGGGGCGAAAGCAGACCCCACATCCAGCCCATGCCTTCTCCAGGAGCAACTCAGATGTTTCAGGCTCCTGCCCGGGAGGTGCGGGGCTGGGTGCTGCTCGCCCCGCCAGACCCTGGCTTATCTGCAGGAAGGACTGGGGGTCATTTTAAGCCCTTGTTGATAGCCATCTGATTTACCTGTAAAGCCCAGGGAGGAAAGCAGAGCCAAGCCAGTCTGGAAACAAGATGCAGCAAGTCTCACAGCAGTCCTGAAAATCCTCCGATCTATATCAGGGTGAGAATTGCAGAGAACAGCAGAGCAGAGCTGTGGGTGCTGAGATGCTCTGCAGGAGCAAAGGTTGACCTGGGCTGGGAGGAGAGGAGACGTAAAGATGGGGATGTGGGGGATTCCCATGCTGTTGCTTGAAAAAGCCCAGAGGAGGCAGAGCTGAAATTTGGTTTGAGGCTTTGCTTCATGCCCCCTTCTTTTTTTCCTGATTTTAATTGGTATTTATCTGCAGCATCGAATTCTGCCCTTGTTTCTTGTTTGTGCCTCTGTTTGCAAGGCCCTAGGAGCGCAAGACAAGTCTCTGGGTCTTAGAGAGGCAGAACCAGACTGGTGGGGCAAGAGATGTACCAGCCTGGGGTCAGATGAGGGGAACTCTGGCTCATCCTCGGATGGGGAGATCTCACAGCCCGATGTGGGGCAGCGGCGAGGGGGACGTGTTTGTGTGCAGTGGTGCTGTGTGCCCTCTCTAAAGTTATTAATAAAATTCACAAATGCATCAAGATCAATCCCTGTGCCAGCTTGGCTCATCAATACTTCAGTGCTCTCTCTTCACCAGTCTCTTTGAAGGGATTATTTTAATATGCACATCACTCCTCAGACGTGTGTAATGAGGGGTCAGGCCGGATCCTGCATGCCTTTTGTCTGCAAATAATGTTTCTGCAGCCGTGCTTCTCCCTCGCTCCCTCCCTGTGGGTCTGGCAGAAGATTCCTCTGTAGCTTCCCAGCTCCCGGACACCCGTGGTGCATCCCGACCTCACGCTGCGTCAGCTGCTGCGACCGGAGAAAAGCCATGCGCTGGGGACAACAACTCTGTTGCGGGGCCAGCGAAGAACCCAGGCCATCTCCCCCCAAAAGCAAATGCCCGTTTCCTAATGGAATGGAATTCCTAATGGGTGGAATGCTCTTGGGGAGGGTGAGGATGAACCTTTACGTTTTAGCCCAAGCCAGCTGTTAGATTTGGCTCAGATTGGGATAAGGGTGGACATTTGATTGGGTTGATCTCTTTGGAAACCTTCTCTGCTGAGAAGGTCCCACGGATGATGTACCAATCCCACAGCCAAACCAGAGCTTGCCCCGAGCCACCTACTCACCCCGTGCCAGCCCTGCAGGACAGCAGGCATGGGGCAAGCAGAGCCCTGCTACCGGCGCTGGTGGATTTTGGGGTGGGGACCCATGACAGCAAGGTTTCTGAGAGAGCTGGAGTTACTGGTGGCATGCTGCATCCCACCAGAGTTCAGTGTGGGCTCGAGGGGGGTGTCTGGGATGTTGGCAAGTGGCTGTTTTCCTGCTTTCCATTACAAGGTGGAGGGCTGGGTCTTGGTTTTGTTAGTTTTTCTCATCCTTGTTTAAAAACTCATTTACTGTAATAACAGCTCTGCTGATGTTTGAAAGACAGGTTTCCACTTTATGAGCAACTTCTCATCTCAAGAAGCAGACTCAATGGTTCTGGAGGAGACAACCCTGTGTGATCTATTTTTTACTTTTTCCCCTTGTAGACATCGTCTTCAGCCATACCCGCTCATCGCGGAGGGGCTAGAGCAGCCCGGCTGCAGGAAACCGCCACAGCACCATCATTTTGTGGAAATGGTGACATCGCTCCTGTATCAACGATTTGGGAAAAGAGGGTAGCTAACTGGGAGCTGATCACAGGTACTCCATGGCACGACGGGGAAGCGTGACCCAGCCTCGGCGCCTGCGATGCAGCGAATGTTGGTGTGCAGGAGTTTTTGGGAGCTGAGATCAAATGCTTTCCTGGCCAGATGTGGTTTTCGATAAGGGAACTGGGCAATTATCGCTCCACGGAGTGTATGTGAATCATTATTAAATGATTATTAAATCATTATTAAATGTGAAGTCTGAGAAGGTGTGAGGAAGAATTCACTCCAAGTGGCTCAGCCCCAGCACCAAGGACGTTCCACCTTGATGTGCAAGAGAGTTTGGATGGTTCAGCCCACCTGAAGAGGGGCATCACAAACAGAAGGACTCTTTCTGCTCCAGGGCATCCATCGCTTTTGGGTAAGAAAGACCATCGTTGAGGAGATGCTTGCCCTCCCAGTGTGCAAAATAGGACGAGATGAATCACAGAAGACCATCCCCGTGTCCTTGACTGCCGTCCCGTTATTTCCAGCTCACTGGGAAGCCGGTGACAGCCCTCTGCAGTGGTGGCAGCTGTAGGGTGACAGCAAACCATGGTGACCACAGCCTCAGCCCTTAGCTGGGTTCTGCACCAATGCAACGCACAAACCTCATAGCGAAGGCGTCAGTGGCAACCCTGTTTTGCTTTTTGTTTTTTCTCCAAAAAGAACTGCAATAGTAAAGTCAATAAATAAGCCAAAATATCCTCGAGGAACTGTTGTACAGGCTGGAGCGGGGCACGTGCTCCAGCTTTCCCTCCTGGCTGCAGCCTTCACTTCGGCCAGACTCTCTAAGGGTGCACAAGCCACCAGCAGAGAATTAATTGGGCAAATTACGAAGCATTTTGGTTGCTCTGAGCAAATTATGGTTCATCAGGGAAAACTTCCCAGAAACTCCTTTCCCACAGCACTTCTGCAGGGCTGCTCGGCGTGTAGCTGGGCTGTGAGCCGAGACCTGGGGAATATCTAAAGCATGTTTTGGGGGACCCTCTCTTTAAGGATGGTTTTGAGGTCAGCCTTCCTGGTGGGCTTTATTCAAGCATGGACCAGGGGCTCTTGTGGCCCCTTGGGACGAGACCCTATGGAGAAGATGTCCTCCATGGAGGTGACCACGGAGCGGGTCCACAGACGTAAGCGAGCCAGAGAACTGAACCCTCTCCAGCGCCGTGGGGCCGGGGAATGTTGGCTCCAGGGTGGAGCGGCTGCCGGCACAGGTGAGGTGCAGCCGGCAGAAGGGCAGGGACAGGCAGAGCCGGCTGAGCCGCTTCCCACGCGTGCACGCCGAGATGCCTTCCGTGGCGGCCGCAGGCTGGAGGCAGCGGTGAGGGGCCACGGGGGTTTCTCTCTGCCTTCTTCCTCTGTGTTCACCCTATGCTGGTGAGAGCTGGGTATGGGGGGGGTGGTCTGGCTGCTGAACCCCCCTCGGTTGGAATTTAGCTGGAGATCAGCAGGATGCATCTGGGGTGCGCGATGCCTTGCTTGCACAGGTGGACCCCCCCCCTCCCCAGCCCACCAGCCCACCTGCACCGTGGTGGTCTCCTGGAGCATGACACCCCCAGACTTGGGCGGTGCTGGGGCTGCTGGAGGCATTTCCCTCCTTGTGTGTTTGGGTTCTGCAAGCCATGGCTGGGTAGGGAGGGCTCAGAGACACCCTCCCCGGCTAGCAGAGGATGCTGGTGCTCGGTGGGTGTTTGCAACTCCTTTCCAGTTCTTCTGCCACCACCTTCTGCTCCTTTCTCCCTCTTCCTTCCTCCTTACTCTCCTGCCCAATTTTAAGGACAAGAGAACACCCACAGGCAGCCCTGTGCCCTGCTACCCACCCTCCCAAAGACTTGGAGTTCTCCATCCCTCTATCTTTGTGCAGCGCCCGGCGCGTGGTCCTGCTCCGAAGGAGGCGAGGGAGTCCCAGGGCAAAGGGAGGTGGCACTGTCACATCAGATGACATCTGTCAGGAGGATGCTGGAGGCAGTAGCATCGTTGCCCTCAGGGCTGATCCAGACATGATGGCATGGTGTGCTCTGCTCTGGCTCTGCTTGCCTTCGGTCCCTGGCGTGGAGCTGCAGGGAAGGTGGCTGATGTCAGGGAAATCATGGCTAACACGGTTCTCCCCAGTGCTCTGGCCTCTCTTCCTCCACATGGACAATATTAGCTCGTTTTCTTCCAGAAGACAAAAAAAAAAAAAAGGCAAAGCAAACACCTCAGCCTTTGTTCAGGGAGACAAGGGCTGCAGCCCACTCAGATGGAATTTATTTTGTGCTCAGTAATTCAATCCATTTGGGCTCAGGATGTGGCCAGGAGAGTTGAGCCAAAAAATGCAAGTTTAAAGCAACTAAATTTTATGCTGTGTATACAGTTAAGTTTTGGGTTTGGCTGAGACAAGCAGTTTCCATGGTTTTTGCAATTTCTGTTGTAGCAACGAGCTCCTTATGCAATGGAAGGGCTGGGAAGCGTGTGGTCCTCTGGTGAGCCGTGGCTGGAGAGGGGCACGAGGGGAGCCAGGGCAGCCCAGACAGGGGACAGGGCTCATCACAAGGTGATTAGTATCGGCCCGACTGTGTGACCCTCCGTGGGGACAGCATGCTTGGTATGGGTGAGTACATCCCTGTGGTCTGGCCTGGAAAGGGTTGGATGGTTTCCTCTAAGTCCATTCCCCCAACCTCCAAATGCCTCCAGTGCCATGCGGAGCTGCTCCCAGTGCCGGGATGCGGCTGCTGAGCTGCACTTTTCCTCGCCAAGGTGCCCCTCTCCCTGCTGTTAACATTTTTCAACGTCACTTTAAAGCGAGGGCTGGGAAAGCTCAGCAATGCCAAGCCATAGCCCAACAGCTGGGCTGCAGATGTGCGGAGAAGCCCACACCAGCCTGCAGCATCAATGCGCATCCCCATCCCCTCCGGCCTCGTTTGCCTTCTGTGCATGGAGGCCACATGTTTGAACAAGGCTCATCCTTAATTTTGCACAGCACCTTGCACCTCTGCATCCCTCCGTGAGGTTGCAGAGCTGCTTTGCAGTCCTGTCCGCGATAAAAAGCATGAGATCAAAACCAGACAAAACCCCAGTGCTCTCAGAAATAACATACATTGTTTTTCCCCTTGACCGGGGATTTATTATTTCAGCTTGCCAGCTTACTCGGACCAGCTGTGCTCATCCTCCAGCTGTGCATTTGGCAGCAAGAGCTTTGTGTGCTGCCTGGTGGCTGAGAGATGGCCCCTTCCCCATAGCAGGGAGGGTGGCTCAGCACCCCACCACCTGGAAGAGCATCAGGGCTTGGGCAAGGCAGACCTCCGTAGGGATGTTTTCTTGTTAAACTGCATCAAGTGGCCCTTTTTGCTCAGGGATCATTCCCCTGAAACCGCTGTCCTTTCAAGAAGCTAGTTGAAGTGGCCCAACTGAGTCCAAGGCACAGCCAGTGCCTCGGCCGTGATTTATCCTCAATTCAATAGTGGGCTGGATGGGATTCCCTTCCAGTTATGCCCCATGCCTTGTTTGTTACCATAACCAGCGCTAGTTTACAAAAAAAATTATCAGTTCATCAGGCTAGCCACTTCTGTAACATGCCTGCCAGCAACCCACAGGCTTGGAAGCAGCTCTCCAAATGCTCATTCCTCTTAGGCTTTGCACTTTTGCCTGCAGAAACAGTGCATTGCCCTCCTGAAGTTAATCCTCCCAGCCCATCCTGTCCCACTGCCAAAGGCTTGTGAGAGCCGTTCAGCAATGGATACTTCATCTTACATGGCCAGCTCAAGGGCTTCCTGATGGGGCTTCTGTGAATTTAGCAACCCAGTGGATTTCGATCCCATGAAATTTCTCTGGTATCCTCTTGAACCCACGTAACCACTGGCATCCTCAGCGTCCTGTGGTGGGAAGCTCAGCAAGTTAAATAAATGCTGTTTGGGGACCCACCTTCTTTTGGGTGCTGTGAACAGGGTTCCCGCTGGCATCGTTTGATGCCTGCCTGATCCTGCATCAGCAGAGACCGGGCACAGCCCCTCTTTCCTGAAGCCACTGAGATGTCACAGTTTGCTGTTGCCTCATCTTGCACTCTCAAGGCACCTTGGGCAAATACAGGGCTCCTTTGGAAACGTCCATCCTTGCCCTGCTCTCCTCAACTTCCCCGCACTGTGCAGCCTGCCCTCCCTGTCCCTGAGCTTCTCGTCCCAGTATAACCCCAGCTTCGGGGTCCCATCTGCTCCCACCCTGCTCCATGTCCATCCCGACACCTGGCACTTGCTGGTGGGGTAGCTCCTCCAGGAAACGTAAGATCTGCAGCTTTGCTTGGCCTCAGAAGACTCGCACTGTGTGTTGAAAGCGCCTGGCATCACTTTGGAGGCTGCTGTTGGCCATATGTCATGAAACGACATTAGGATGCTGGTGCGTCGTTTCAGCCTCTGGCAAAACCTATCCTGCCTCATCCCCTCCTTGCTTTTCCACCTTGGAGGGCTGCACCTCGTTACCGGCTTGCCGAGCCCCTTTGTTGCTCCCTGACCACTGCTGGTCCCCACACTTTGACCCCAAGAGCGTTTTGCATCGCCCTTTCTGCCTGCACACTGGAGGTGGAGGGGATTGTGCCCTGGGACTCATCTGTGTGCCTCTTCCTCCCCCATTGCTTCCAGCAGAGGTTTGAGACGACCATCATCTTCAGAGATGCTTGGCTGTCCTGGTCCTGCAAGAAGGCGGTGTGCACCTGGAAGACCTGCATCCTTCCAGCATCACCTCGAGGGTGTCTTACCAGTGAGGTACACGACACCATGGAGGTGACACGAGGTGTGTGGAGACCTCCTCGAGACCACTGTCGTATTTGGGACAGCATCTCCATGCATGTGTATCTCTGCGTGTGGCAGGGCTGTATACACGAAGAGGGCTTGTAGACACAGAGAGCTGCTGAATAACAGATTTCCACAGGCTGGCCCATAAACTGTTAACACATTAATTAAAAGAAGAAAAAGGAGTTGGTCCCATTAAGCTCACCATCTGTTTTAATTATGCACTAAAGCTCACAGAAAGCTTTGTACACACTATAATTGCATAATTAAAACGAACTGTTGGGAGATAGATGGCACAGAGATGACTGGGGAGAGAAAAGCAGTCTTTGCTCCTCCTCTGCTGTCACTCAGGAGCATCGTAATTAAGAGGCAGCAGCAAAGCAACTCCTTTTTGGGCTAAGCTTAGCATTGCACAGCCCCTGTTGACTTCTGGTAGCTTTCCTAGGCTGTTTGTGTAGTCTCCAGCCTGAGCAGAAGCAACAGTATCGTTAAACCCCGCTTTGCTGATAGCTGGGATGAAAGCCCCACGTGCTGGTCTGAGACAGGCATCGTTTCTGTGCATTGTGAGCAAACTCTGCAAATCCTGAGTTTCCAGCCCAAATCACCACCTGGATGCATCTCACTCTGTTGCAGATACAACCCACTGTGTTGCCAACTCTCTCCTGCCTTGTGCCCTTAGGTGGAGGGAGCCCAGCGGACCCAAGGGAATTTGTTTGGCAGCTCCCAAAACCCAGTTGCCGGTTCATTCAAAGGGAGCATGTCCAAAGCCTGGCTGGTTGCTCTTGGGCATGGAGTAGGCTGACTTGTTCTCAAGGCAGAGGTTTTAGTACAAGATATTAGTCTTAAAAAGACAAAAAAAAAAAAAAAAGCATAACAAACTTCCTGTGAATAGCAGTGGGAATTCTTCACATTTTCTGGAGGTTTTTTTGTTTGTGAGTTAGGGTTTTTTTATGCTTGTGGTGTTGAACTGATGTTCTCATATCTTTTTATACCTTGTTTTTTGCAGATCACTGCTTTTTTGCATTCCCTGCAAACCTAATCTCTGGATTAATACTTTTTTGCCATTAAACTTCTGATCTGCACTGAGAAAACAAGATGAAGTCATTGCAACTCCTAAAAACTGGAAAAAGTCCCTCTTGTTCAAAGCCCTCCTGGGGTAAGTCTCTGACAAGGAGGAGGTCCAAAACACAAGTGTTTGCAGACAAAATACGACTCTTGCAATCTGCCCACACCGGATCAGGCTATTAATGAATTCATGACAAGCAACGCGCTGGAACGTAATTAGAGAAGAACTCCGTAGCCAGCCAGAACCTCCCAACATTTTAAATGTCAGCTCAGAAACACATGAATTGCTTGGAAGGGTCTTCTGGAGCCAAGGTAAACTTTGGGGAATTGGGGTAATCATCTGCCAACACGCCTTCGGAGCAGTGAGGTCCTGGTACCGGACGGTCGGCTCACTGCAGTTTCATCAAGACCGAGATGTTTTGCAGGAACATGGCTGACCCTCCTGCAAAGATATGTTCTGACTTTTCCTTTAGAGACAAACTTTCCTCTCCATGACAAGACAAGTTATCTTTTTTTAATCAGAGCTGGAATAAAAGATCCAGATCTATCCCAATGTCCAATTCCTCCTTGGAAATTTGTTTCCTGGGAAATTTCAAAATGTTTTTGAAACAAGTTTGCAAACATGGAGCATACTCCTAGTAATCCTGGCAGGCAGCAGCTCCAAACGCCCTACAGCAGATCATCCAAGGGATGGAGAAAACCCCCTCCACCTGCAACGGTTCGTCCATGCAAATGACGCTGAATTAAATAGGCTTCTACGAGAGGCCGACCCAAGCAAACCCTCTCTTGCAAGTGATGTGTTTTCCTGTGTCTTTTCCTCTCCCAGAGTTTTCTTCCAGACAAGAAGCTGGTGCTGGTTCCTCAGCTCTGCAAATAACCCTGGGGAAGGGAAGGGTTGGGAAGCCCTGGTTGTTTGGGGTCCTGACCCTGGATTTTGGTGGGGCAGGTGGCTGAAGGGGCTGGGTGGATGTGGGTGACCGAAGCACAGATTCGAAGACCCAGCCGGGATTTACACAAGCACACGGTCGAGCCGATGCTTCGAGAGCCAGCCCCAAAGCTGCTGCCTGCAGACACCCCTTTCTGTTCTGGCTTTCTCAGCCTGGGATGGGAGTCTGGGATTTAGTGCCTGGAGTCAGAAATAAAGTCCAAGCAAGTGCCATTTCCAGCTGGCATGACTGATCCAGCCTGGCTGTGCTTCCTGAAAGCAAGAGCATCCTTTAATGTCCCCACTGGGGAACACAGGGGAGAACCAAAGATGGCAGCTTGCAACCCCAATCATGCCAAAGGAAGTATTTTGGCACTCACTGTACCATTGGGCCGTGCAACTCATGGCCATGGGATGTTGCTAGGACCAAGAAAAGACCCAGGCTCAGAAAGCGCCTGGATGCTATGCTTGTGTACGCCCGTCACCCCACTCCCAGCCCTGCGAGGCTGCAGTGGCTTGGGGCAGCCCAAGGGGCTTCACCTTCTCCCTCTTGCATCGCGTTAGGTCTGGCTGCCTCTCGGCATTTTATGAAAATAAAGCATTTTGCTCGTGGATTATGGCTGAGCAACACATCTGGCATTTTACCATTTGGCTCTGAGACCATAACGAGATCATTTCTTGCTGAAGTGACATGCTGGTTCATCGGTGCCAAACAGCACCCAAACCTGCCGAGGCTTTCCTTTATTTCTTGCCATTAAAGAGCTTTAGAGAGCTCTACAGGCATTTTTAACTCCTTCAAGTAATAGCATCGATACCCAGTGGGGGAAGCAGTGATTTATACCTTCACGGGGTCAAGTAAAGCATCACAAATTAAAGTAATGAAGTGCAGTCTTAACAGAGCATGGTGGCAGCCAGGGAAAATCAGAGATGCCCAGTCCTGGGCACAACACCACACACTTCAGGCTGGGGTCCTGAAGCACCCAGAGGGCAGAAAAGCACCTAATTGGCATTTTCTTGGAAATCCCACAAGTGCATCCCTGTCTGCCATGTCTGGACCTTCGGATGGATTGCCAGTGTGAGCACTGGCCTTATTAGATATCAGTTTTGGGGCTCCAGGGAAGTGCTTGGAAGGGGGTCGAAGACCCCAGCCATGCTAAGCACTGGGTTCCAATGAAGGATGCTCACTGGAGCATCCAAAATGATGGATGCTGCAGCTGAACCCCCAAACCAGCAGTTAAAGCCCCAAGCAGAAGCCTCCAGACAACCCGATGGGCTAATCCTGCAGCCACCCCTGAATCCCAGTGGTCTTCCCAGTCTGGGTTTGCTTGTCCATGCATCTCAGAAAACTTCCAGCCTGGGATCGGAAAGCAAATCTCAGAGGTGGCTTAGGTCAGATGTATTTTGGCACAGGCCCAATACTATGGAGAATTTCAGTGCAGGTTTCATCTTCTCTCCTTTCTCCTCCTAAGCATATTTTAAAATTAATTGAGCGAAGCGTTGGAGTTAAATAATTGCCCTGCCTTGAAAAAAAAAAAAGCCAGACAATTTTTTCTTTAGAACGTGCAGAAATAAGACTTTTTAGCTAGTCCAAAACTCTCTTTGAGACATTTTGAGTGTGCAGTGTGCCAAACCATGGCTCGGTTTCTTTGGCCATCATATGGGAAACCTGCTCACAGCCACCACATCTTGGGTCTCTCCCACCACCGATGTGCTCCATGGTGGCCTTCCCTGGAGAGCAAAACGTGGCGATTCACCCCAAGCCGACTGCTCACGGGTCAAAATGGTGAAGCATCGTCTGGGAAACATATCCTCTTTCTGGAGAAAGTCTTACTGGGAAGGTCCATCAGCAGTCACCAAAATGCTATTGCTCCCTTGGGCAGCACATTTCTTTTTAATGCAATTAAGATCCATTGGGGTCCTTCAGCCGTGCATGACCAACAGGGACGTGGCCTTGCGAAGGACACGTGTCTGGGAGCCCTGCGTGGGCAGAGGGGCCAAACGGCCAGCGCTTTTTGCAGAACAGGTGAAGGAGCTCTCTGCAATTAATAAAAACATGAATATAAACTGCAACGATCTCCAAAGCCAAGGAAAGGAGGCAATAATGCAGAAAGAGGAATAAAAACAGATTAGTGCTCTAAGGGTTGATGAGGCACTCAGGATTTCCATGGCTCTTGCAGGGTTTATTAATCGGCGTGATGTTTTTCTCTTAACGTGAATGAGCAAAAGGATCTCGGAGAAGATGAAGTAACAGGGCAGATATGCATGCTTTTGGGGCCAAACCAGAAAACTGGGAGGGTGCTGGTGTAGGGGGTCCAAACCAGCTATGCTTTAGAGTTCTCAAAAGAAAATCAGATTTTTGAGGGCTTTTTATTTCACTATTTTTAACAAAAGCTCTGAAAAATGCCTTGTCTGGACCCACCCAGAACTGCTCGTGGGATCAGCGCTGAGCTTATGCTTCTGGCGTCAGGCTCGCTGTCCCTTTTGTGTAGCAATTTTTCTTCCCACTGAGGTCAGCCGCTGAACAGAAAGCGCTGGTTGTTTGGAAACAGAAAGCTTCATGTAGAAAAACATCCAAACGAAACGTTTCGACACTGGGAAACCTTGCCTCCCACCCTGGCCTCGCTTGGTTCTCTGCATAGAGCAGCTCTGCTGCTCCCCGGCCCCCTCCCATCGCAAACTCATCCCTGTCCCCCTGCTCTGCTTGGGACACGAGGCACCTTCCCGCTGCGCATCCCTCTCGCCGAACTTTCGTCACCGACCAGCCCCACCACCCGGCGCTTTAGTGATGAGCACGGCCACGGCGTGCCTGCCATCACGGAGATACCGTGTGTTCGGGCACGGGTCAGCTCACCGGGAAGCCCACATGGGATTTTTTTGGGAAATGAAGGTGACACCTTGATTTTCCTTCCAAGCTGAAAGCAGGTGTCTGCCACTCTTGGCAGGTATTACACAAGAAAACAAAGCCATTTGGCTGGAATCGTGACAGCTCAGGTAACGCTGCACAGAAATCGTCCGTCCCTGTGGAATTATACCGGGCAAACAATTCCCAGCCCATCTGTTCGCTGGATGGAGATAAGATGGGCCGTGAGGAGCACAGGCTGCCAGCGGGCTAACTGGGATGCTGGAGGCAACGGCTCTGCTTGGGCTCCGCAGGGGCTGGGGACGTCCCGACACGCAGCGTGCTCGTGGCTGTGTGCCCCTCGCCGTGAGACGCAGTTTGCAGAGCCCCTCTCCAGGCACCCCCTCGCTCTGGAGCCCGTTGCGGATGCGGGGGGAGCTGGTTTCCCACCTCCGCATGGCTTGGAAGTTGTTCTCCCTGGGTTGCATTTGCAGGTCAGTCTGGCGCAATCCTCCTGAACTGGTCTTGCTCCTTTCTCTGCTGGGACAGTCCCAGTCGATCGCAGGATTTCTCCTGGTGGAGCTGGGTGTAGATGTTATGTTGCCATTAAAGACCTTCTGGCTTTCTTCTCTCCAAATGCCAGTGAGCCACGGGCAGGACAAACCTCCAGTGCGTTAGCATGCACAAATCAACCCCTTGTCCTCCCTTGATGCTCCCAAACCCAGGGAAGCTTTTCTGCCCCACACTTGGGCACTGCTGCTTCACACCCCATGCTCCTGTCATGTCTCCTTCTCCTCATCCACGTCATCCACAAGAAAAGCAAAGGGAGAAGATGCCTCCTGGATGCTTTATCGCCCTGCAGTGATTTGGACATCGCAGGGCCACCAGCAGCAGAGATGGTTCGGCCGGGATGTGCGGGGCAGTGCCCATGGGAACGAGCACGCCGGCAGCTCTGACCCCACCACCAGGCAGAGAGGCTGCAACATGAAAATTGGAGGTTGCCCCTCCACCTCCTGCGGTGTCCCATCAGCCAGGGCTGCTGATGCAATCCCAAGCAGTGCGGGTTGTTACTGATGGGCTCCTGGCAGCACCAGGGCTCTTGGGTTTGGAAGCGGCTCTGGAACAGTGGAGGAAAACACAATGTTAATGATGCTTTCCATGGAAATGGCAGCTTCGATCCCAAAGAGCAGTTCCAGCCTCCAGCACGGCCCTGCCCAGCCGTATTTCCCAGACCACATGCTGCTAGGCATTTTGTAGTCTTTCCTAGTTTGTTTTTTTTTTTTCTTTAACTACTGCCTGTATCAGGCCATTTCAGTGTTGCAGCTTTCCCAAGCTGAAACCTTCAGTGCTGCCTCTGCTCCCCATCACAGCTAGAGCCACTGACCCTCTGTGAGCAGGATGGGTCCCTCCGTGCCACGTGCCTTTGCCCCATCACAAGCCAGAGCCATCTGGCAGAGCTGCTGGGGCTCTCAGGATGCTGGAGAGCTCAGGATACTGGGGCTCTCATGAATCTCTGCTGATCTCCTGGACAAACACACTGGGGAGCTCATCCTTCCTGAAGCCCTCCGTCTCCATCCCGTGGCACATGCCAATGTAGTACATCTCTTCTGGGAAATACATGCCAAGATCTCACAGGGAAACCTCGAAACCAGGCAGAAAAATTTAGGGAAAAACTACCTTGGAATGATCTCCTTGATTGCATTTCCATCATCCTCCCATACCTGCTGCAACCCAAAGGAGGGGAGATGTAATAAACTGTTTAAAAAGTCATATTTCAAGTTAACTAACCTTTTCTGATGCTCCAGAACAGCCTGTGCTGGGCTGAGCCGGAGTCTTGGAAGAAAAGTGAAGGGTTGTTCTTGCTTGGTCTGAACTGGTTTGTTGAGTCATCCTCTTAGTTAATACCTGGCATCGGCACAGCACACAGTCCTGCTGGCGGGGAAAAACTCACTCAGGGAAAGTTCAAGCCTTTCGTGCTCCTCCGAACAGGGAGAGCAAAGACTTTGTGTTTCACAGGCAGGGGAGACGAGTGAGGAGGAGGCAGGCGAGGAAGGGTGAGGGGTGGTGGGACGGGGCTGTCGGTCCAGGCTGGAGAAGAGGCGGATTTGGGATGCCTGCCCGTGGTGTGCTGCACGCTCAGCTCCAGCCAGCTGGGACGCATTTTTGCAATGCTTGAGCTGTGTCAGGAAGAGGCAATCCCCGTGCCAGAGGGGTGAGTGCCTCGATGGGGCAAGACGAGACAAAGCGCAGGGCTCGGTGGGATGGGAAAAGCAGGATTTTGGGAGGGACATCGGGCCCCTGGAGAAGAGCCCATCGGCAGTGCTGTAAGCGGGGAGAAGCTGGGATGGGAAGAGGGTGCCCGATGCATCGGAGGTGGGCAGGCTTTCCTGGGCAGCCAGGTCGATGGATGCTCCATTGGTGCAATGGCTCAGAGGCAAGCAGAGGCTACAGGGTCCCCGCAGAGCAGACGCAAAGCATTTCCCCTGGGAAAATACTGCAGGGACCCTGTGTGCAAGGCTCCCACCACCCCCCTTCCACCTGCCCGCAGCTGTCCCGTCCCATGCGAGGAGAGGTGGTGGGAGAGGAGCAGCCGTCGAGGGACTCGTGCCCACGGTCACGCAGCACGCCTGCCCACCCTGACCCGAGCTCAGGCACCGCGGGTCGGGGCTGTGACGAGACGCGTGGCACGGCACCGGGCAGGCCAGCCTCCTCCTCCTCCTCCTCACCTCCACTCCCGTCATCAAAGGGTGGGAGCGAGGTGAACGCCTCCTGCTCTGCTGGCTGACTTCTAGGGCTCTATTAGGAAGGCAAAACTGGTTTAATTAGGGATGCCTTCAAGCTGGCCATCGAGCAAGATGCTAGTGGGTCACCAGGGAAGATTTATTAGCCGTACTGTGGAGCATCACAGAAACTATTAGCCAAATGTGATCTAATAAGCAAATAAATAATCTGCAAATCAACTGCAGCACTGACAAGTTCCTGCATTTACCCATTGCCCTGGAACTGCTCAGGGCAGTGAGGTTGGGTAATTTCTCCTGCCTCAAATTCAAACCGGTGTTGCTATATGAGGAGCAAATTTGCAAAAGCCGTGGGAGGAAGGGCAATGGCTGTGTGAGCAAAGCATCATACCAGCGGTTCTCCTGGTCACCCCGTGCCGCTGCCCCTCGGCCCCTCGTGCTTCTAGATAAGGGCACATGTTGATGACCAGCTCTTGTCCTCTGCTCCAGCTCATTCCCTTCAACCCAACTGTACCCCATGGGACGAACACAGCAAACCATGGGTGAACTCTGGCTGGGCAGGGGCTAATATAAATTAGCCCATAAAATCATGCCACTGTACCTTATATTATCTTTATGCCTGTATTGTCCCTCTCATCTCAATGTCGCTGATCATCTGAGTCAAAGTCTGCAATGACTTCTAGACCAGGTTGGAGACAGAGTGAATCATAAAAGTCATTTTGCATTGGCTTGCTCCTTGCATATTACTAACCTTAAATCCTTACTCAGCTTTAAGCAAGGTTTCCACATTTAAAAGGGGTGTTCTTTTTTTATCCCAGTATGCTTCCCAGGTAAGCCTTCCCCAGTTGCTCCTGTTGGGAAATGAGGCCGTTGTGTAGCTGTGAGCATGCACCCAAATTGCCTTCACAACAGACTTTGGATTTAACAGCTGATAGAAAAAAAAGAAACAACAAAGCGAAAACTGTTCTCGTGGAAAACAGAAAGTCAATTCCAAGGCAATCCAGAGAGTGAACGACGTGGTGGGAAGAGATGACCATGAAGCCATCAGGGCTGCACAGGGGACAGCAGGATGGCTTTGATTGCTCTGCAGAAACAGTCTGCCTGGTCTGTCTGCTTGGGGAGGGCCAGTCAATAACAAGGATTTTTCCTTCCATGGAGATTAATTACAGCCTGAGCAGCCAGCCCTGCATTTTGGAATGGGCATCGTCTTGGCGGAGAGGTTTTTATCCCTGAGGGAGGAGAGCTGTGTTGGGAGGATGCGCTGTGATGTGCTGGGACCACTGCGTTTGACTTCCAGCTTTGGGGCTGCTGTGGGGTGATGCTGGACACGTCACTTAAGGCTCAGCCAGTCGATGATGTGTACGGGGTGGGGGGGAATGTCACCCTACCAAATGACCCCCTTTTGGGGGTTATTCATCTGAGCAGCTGGCTGGCTGGAGGAGTGAACCCCCTTGTAATGCATTCTTTTCTTAAAATTTTCCTTATTTTTAAGCTCCCTACAAAAATCCTCCCGCTGATTTGGGTGTGCTCTTCCACATGCACGGGGGATGCCGCACACCATTTCCCAGCGGTGATTTTGCAGCGATCTCCGGATTACGGGTGAAAAGACTGACTGGCAGCTGGCTCAGTGCCTGGCCTGATGAAACCCCCTAGGAGCAACGCTCCACTTCATGGAGGCTTTTTGGTAGACAACTGTCTCCTGGGACCTCCTCGCCAGTTTTTAATCCTTTAATGTGGGCTTTATTGACGTTCTGTAGAGCTTAGGTTTTAACGGCGAGTTGAGGAGCATGTCCCTGCTTTTGTTAAGGCAACGTTACACCTGGCCCTCCTGGTGCTGGCAGGTAGGATCAGTGGTTGGCTCCTCTTCCCCTGCCCACCAGAGCTTATGTCCTTCTTGCTTGTGCCGATTTTCTCTTTTTTTGTGGTCACCGCCTGGCTCTGTGAAATGGTCCAGCTGGATAAAACCCCACTAAAAAGGGGAAAACATTATCCAGCATCTCCCACCTGCAAGGCATTGGGTTTCTTGGGGCCTTTTGCATAGTTAAAGGTGAGACTCCAATGCACTTTACAGCAAGGAGTGACATGAAGCAGGTTCCTCTGGTTAATTAAATGGCTGCTTTCCTGGGCTTTCTCTGAAGTGAAAATTGCAACCTCCCGCATTGCAATGCTTGGTCACCTAGAGTGTGAGTCGCTGGCAGGCTGCGGTGATGTTTGCAAGGATTTCCAGGGCTTCAGCTTCCTTCTGCCCTTCAGGACAGCCCTTCCCGGAGTCTGCGGCTGCCCAAGCTGTCCCTTGGCTTTTGGGGCAATTTGGCAGCAAAACGGGCATAAGGAGCTCCTGACACATCTGCGTCCCCGTCCTCGCCCTGGGCTCCTCTCCTTGTGTGCAAGGGAGCCAAGAAACTGGCAGCGGAGCGTGACCGGCTTGCAAAGGAAGGTTTTGCTTTCGGGGTTTTTAGACCAGGGTCAGCACGAAGCCGGTATGATCCCCACGAGCTGTGGGACAGGAGCCCCTGCTATGGCCATGAAAGTCTCCTGGGCTGGTGGCAGAGGACACCACCCCGAGTGGCAGAGCCGTGGAGGTTGATCGGCCGGCCCTGGGAGAGACTCTCTTCTTCTTGCCCTCGGGTGGCTTAATTATAACCTCACTTTAGTAGCTCAGGGGCCCTTTGATGTGGCGAACACCCCAGACCTCATGCAGGTATCTCGGAGAGGAGATGTCTCCACGTCAGACAGCCGTCTAGACTCCCCGTGCAGAGAGGACCAGCTGGGAGGGCATGATTCAGCTCGGCTCGCAGCCGACGGCTCCATCCCACCCAAGGTGACTCTTAATAAAGTGGCGATGCAATTGCAGCCCTGAACGAAAGCCACGGGGCTGCGAGACACACCTGGGAACCCGTCTGTGCCCCGGGCACGGGGCGAGCTGCTCCGCGCAGGCAGGGCTGGCAGGTTGCTCTGCCTCCGATGGCTGCTCCTGCTCCGTGAACGCTTCCACGGGCTCCCAACTTCACTGCACGGGCCGTTTTCCCTATATCCCAAATTATCCCTTCGCATCATCTGCAACGATTGGCGATACCACCCCAGCGCTGGCCAAGAGGGCGTTTGTCCCCCAATTCCCCAGGCTGAACGTGGCCTTTGAGCTCTGCCAGCACCACCTCAGGCGTTTCTCTACGCTGCCAGCCAGGGACAAGCCGTGCCTGGGTTCTGTACGATTTGGGGTGAAATCAAGACTTAATTGGAGCATGGGTGTCACCAGAATAGCTGTTGGCAGGCAGTCACACTAATTAAAGTCCATTTAGGGGAAGGAGCTGCCTTTCCCATGGCAGGAGGCAGCAGCTTCGTGCACTCCGATAAAGTCAGGGAGGAAAGCATGGACGTGGGCACCGATATGGGGACGCTGCTTGTTAGGCGCCTTTGGGGGAGGAGCCATTGTTTGTTCAATTAACTAAAAATAAAGGAGCATCTCCTGGCTCGCACCAGGGAGATGTGAGCTGATGGCATCACTGGTCTGCAAGGACATCAGCTGTATGGTCAGCGGAGCTCCTCTGGCAGCGAGCATGGAGGAGCCCTGCCAGCACCGGCGAGGGTGTCCACCACAGGGACATGATAGCAAATACGAAATAAATGAATAAACTCTGTCCTGGCTGAACTCCCTGTTAGGGAATGCATTTTTTCTGTGTGCTGCAGTGGCCCCCACAGCCTTGCAAGGTCACCCATGACCTGGCAGAGTGGTCCTGCACTCTTGGGTACCTCCTTTTCAGCTTTCCCAGCTCCCTAAACCCCTGACTTTGGGCATCCCTGATGGCATCTGGCAGCTGCGGTTTTTCTGGGCTGGGGATTTGCCATGCAAATTCCCTGCCCCTCTGGGTGCTCCTCGCCTGAAATAACTAACAGGCAGGATCAGATGCCCTACCAAGCTCCTGGGGTGGGGGGCAGAGAGGGGTTTGCAAAGGGCACAAGGCCACGAAGGCTTAGCTGCTCTCTTGATGTTCTCCAGGTTCTCTGGATGAGTGTCTGGGAGCTTCTTCCAGACTGTGGCGATGCGGAGAGCTGCTGTGGGGGCCAGCTGCAAACCTCACTGGTACCAGGCTGGGTTTCCCGGTGACAGGGTCCCTGGGGAGATCTGCGTATCCAGAAAATGAAGCTCAATTTGGAGGCTCCAAAGCCAAGAGGTGGAGGATCCTTGGTGCTCTGCCCTGTCTTACCATGCACCCACACACTCAGGTCTGTTCCTGGGCATGAAAAATACACCTGACCTGGGTCTCGTGTTGATGGTCTCCTCCCCAGCATCTCGGGCCGGTGTAGCAACCCCTCCGCAGCCACCACCACGGCAAGGGATGCTTTGGAGGCCCCTGTTTCTTAGCAGAGCCTACTGCAGGATCTGCAGAGCTTTGCTTTTCCTGCCCTTCGCTGCAGTGCTGGGGTAGGAGGATGGGCTACGCTGGGGGGCTCTTCCACTCCAGCACCGTCTCTGCGACTACCTGAGGCCACCTGAGAAATTCCATGGATGCACAGAAGTGAAGCGATGTGGGACCACAGGTCCTGCAAAGCCAGGGAGGGGAAGCAGAGGAAGGGCTGATAATTTGGCCAGTGGCAAACGACATGCTTCCTAAATCCCGAAAAGAGGCAAACTGGAGTCCCTCTACACCTGGCTCCTGCGCTCGGTGGCACCTTCCCCATTTGCTCGGTGCTTTTCCCACTTTTGATCTTAAGAGACAAAAACACCCGACAAGCAAATGACACCGTTCCCTCCCAGCCCTTCCCTGCCATCTGTAGCACAGCAAGGGCACGTAACCGCTCCCCTCCAGGTCCTGCACCCGTGACCTTCGGGAAACTGCCGCGGCCGGAGGTGAAGACCGAGGCTGAGCCACGATTTCTTCCCTCAGTCTCAGTGGGCTTCACGTCTGGTGACCCTTGGCCACATGCCTTCTGCAGACCAGCCTTGCAGGAGAGACCAAACCAAAGCAAACTCTGGCTTTCCATGATTGCCAGGCTTTTCCTGGGGAAAGGGCTGCATTTTCCCCCCAGCCTGCCCTCGAAGGGTTGGCTTAACCCAGATCCTGATTTCTGTCTCCCACCACTCGCTGCTCCCCCAATAAAGAGCCACGTGAAATTTATCTCGCCATCTTTCATTAAAATAAACCAATTAAGCAACGCTCAGAAACTTGTGATCCAGGCCAGCTCGGTCAGCCGGCGCATCCGTGTTTCCAAAGCATCTTCTCGCTCTGCTTACCCTCACATCAAAGCGAGCCAGGGAGCAGCCCCGTCCTTGGAGCGCTTCGGCAAAGTATGTTAAGAGATTCGTGAAACAGCTGATTTAATGCCGAGGAAATTAGTAAACCAAATGAGTTCTTAGCCAAACGGCTCCTCTTCTTGATCTTGGGAAAAGTGGTGTTTAAATTCTCTATCTCATGGGTTTAGACTCAGGAAATGTGATTACACATCTGTCATTATTTTACTCTTCTGTGTTGATGGCTCATATTAAACAAACCACATTCCTGCATTGCTTAGTAATCTCTGCTGTTCCCTTTCCTCGCTGAGGAGACAAGTCCCAGCTTGACATCAATATACCTGTTGATCAGAGCTCCACTGTTAACCAACCAGCAGAGCTGTGTAGACACCAGCTGCGGGGAGCGTTTGCACCACTGGCCTCTTTTCTCCAGCTCGCTGCGACTTTGCATCCCCCTTTTTTCCTAACCATCGTTCGGCCGAAGAGCAGGAGGAGCCGGGTGAGATCCACACCCCGCTGAGACCCATGTGTTTCTCAGAAAGGTGCTCGAGCCTTCCCCCGTCTTCCACTTGAGCAGGTAAGAACATGCGCTTTGGGGTTGGACACCAGTCAAAAAAGGGTAGGTCTCTCTAAGCGGAGCACAATTCCCAGGGATCCTGGTGCCTCACCAGCCCAGGAGGACGTGGAGAACCCCGCGGTCCCACCGGCTCCCGCGGGATGGGCTCCCGCCGGCCGCGCAGGAGGAACCTGCCTTGAAGTGTCCCACCTCTGCAGGGACGCTGAGCTTTTCTCTTGGTGGCTTTACCTTCCAGCTCTGCTGAGATAACCCTGAGCTCACCATGGAGCTGCTGGAGGAACCCGACTCATAGATGTTCCCAGCACCAGGTAGGAAAACGAATGCATGTTTTTAACAGCGTTGGGCTGCGGAAGGGAAAGGAAAGGTGGTGCGGATGGTGACCTGGTGCTGGAGGGGCCATCTTAGCTGGCTCCCAGCCGAGACGTGGGGCTGTGGCGTTGACTGAGAAGTGCCTGTCCACGTGTTTACCTGTGGCTCGCAAACAGTTGTAAATGCTTTCCAGCTGCTGGAAACTCAGCAGAGGATCTCAGGGCAATCATGGCGTTATCAAGCTTTGTCTTCTCCTGGTGAGGACACGGTTGGCCAAGCACTGGCAGGCCTGCTCCTTGGGGCCGCGTTTTCCTTTATTACGCCATTTTGGTGCAAGAACTGTGCCAGGAACAGTGCAGGTCCCCGGGGATGCTTGTGGAGCACAGCACTGTCTTGGGAAAACCCCAAGCTCCTGCTGCAATGCTGTTCGGCTGGATCCGCTCGGTTTTCCCTCGGTTTTGTTTGCGTGATCTCCGGCGGTTGCCTGCACCAAGTCCCAAATTTCTGCTGTCCTGGAAGCTGCCGGAGGGGGAAGGGCTGGGGTGGAGGGGAAGGGTTCTCCATCCACAAGCCCACCGCATTTGTGCTGGGACTGGTTTCTGTGGGAGAAGCAAGGCTGGTGTGGGGTAGCCGGTGTCCTTGGCGAGGTGCCTTGGAAGCAAATCCATTTGGTTGAAAAGAACTCCTTTTGTTCTCCGCCATGTGAGATCCCGGAGCGTTTTTCTCCATCAACCCCTACAGGACAAGAAGGGAAGCTTCTGGTGAAGGGGGACCGAAACGAAATGGTGGTGGGAGTAGGAGGGCAAGGCTCGGCGTGGGCAGCAGGACCACTCCTTGCTGTGGGAGGCTGGGCAGAGGGCCTGGGGGCTGCTGGAGGATTGTCGTCCCCGGGGGCCGTCGGAGGATTGCCATCCCTGGGCACCTCCGCTCCCACTTGCTGCACCCCAGCCGCCGGGTGGAAGCCGGTTCCCTTGGTGCAGGGCATTGAGGCCTCATTCTTCCCCACCCACCCAAGGGTGCTTTGGGGAGTGGGTGCAAGTGCTCTGCCTTAGGGTCAAGGTGGGAGCAACGGCAGGTCTGTCCCTGGTGCCGGTTGCTGCTAAAAGCTCATGCATGTGCCATAACTTGAGAAATGAACTGGGGTTGCAGATTGCTGGACTATTAAGCTGCCTGTAGCTTTGGGTTTTTTTATACATATATGGCAGCCGTGCCTTGGGTGTTTTTGGCAGGCATCCCCTCTGGATTGCCCAAACCATCATGACATGGAGAGCAGATGCTTGGGCTTCCTTCTGGCCATGGGTATCGGCAGACTGGGTGCCTTGTTGACCATGCCGTTGCGGTTTCAACCCCTCTTTGAAAGCTTGGTGGCAATGGGAGATCCTCCCAGCTGCCCAGTGGAGACCGTGCTCCGCTGGGCTCACCTGGACATGGTGCTGGGACCAGGGCAAAGGATGGGGCACCCCACGGCGATCCAGCGGTGGCAAGGAGGGATGCCCACGGTGCGGACCTGACCCACTCCCTGCTTGTGGCTGCCCAGGAGCCAGCGCCACATCCCACTGGACCTGGGGCAGGATGAGGTCTTCCTCAAGCTCTTGGGCCATCAAGAAATAGCCTGCATGAGGGACGTGCTATTTCTTCTGGACTGGTTTTGCTCAGGGTCCCCACGGAGCCTCCCGCAGAGCCCCGCTTGCTCCCTGGAGAGAAGGCAGCAGCCTGGTGCTGGGTGTGTTGGGTGACCTGGTTTGGGGACCGGGGGTTTAGGAGCACTTTATGGCTCACTGTTGACCTTTGCTTCTTTGAAAGCGTCTGCAAGGTGCAAGGTCGGCACCGATGCCGGCAAACTCCTCCGGACCCAGTGAAACATGGGGCTGGGTGCTCTCGGCAGGCAGAGCGGCTCGAGAGGAACGCCTGTAGGACGGCTCTTTTTAAACAATTAAGAGCTTCTCCAGCTCATTTCCTTCCATGCCCTCGCAGAGGAAATCAGCTTAATTAGCAGGCTTAGTGAATAATTAATTTTCTCAAATTTTTTTGATAGCTTTGTTAAAGCGAGAAGAGGGCTCGAGCTGCTCTGGTAAGGCACAAGCTGCTGCTGAGCGGCTCCCGGCACTCCCACAGCTCTGCCTGATAGCCAGTGCCCACAGACCCCAAGATCCATTTGCTTCTTTATGGGTGGTGGAAACAGCCAAATAATGGCGTGAGAAGGGACCAGTGGCACGGAGCTGTTTTCCAAGCAGTTTTCCATCCCCAGCATCCCATGGAGATAAATACAGCGTATCGATGCCCTAGCAGAGCATGGAGGTGTGGCCCTAAATCCTGCCACCCCCCTTGATTAGCCAATTTATAGAGAGGGGTTTGAGGCTCCCTAGCCCTAAAAATCAGGTTTATTTTCAGCTTTGTCTCTCTGCTTTTAATAACAGGAGGGTCTGCTGTTGTTTAGACCTGAGCGGAGAGAATTTAATTACTACTTCTGTGCCGAGAAGGATGTAAATACGGACTCGGGGAAGCAGCGAGGGTTATTAAAGCGAAAAGGCTATAATTGCTGTGCCCCTCCCTCTCCATCAGGTTTTCCTCTCTCTCTGGTTTGGAGAGGACCGGCTGATCCAGTCGGGCTGTCTCTGGCCATGGGTTACAGGCTCTCCCCGGGGAGCCCGCTGGCAGGGAGGGGACATATCCAGCCAGCACCCACCCAAGTTAGGGCTTCTATCAGCCCGGCCCACGGCAAGGAGGGAATCGCCTTTATCCAGGCAGGAAAATGCTGTAGGATCCCTGGGTTTTGGCATGGCCACCCAGAGATGTTTGCAGTTTGAAGAGCAGGGCAAGAATTTTGGGTGGGTTTTCCTTGGGGAGATCCTTTTGCAGTTAAAGAAACTCCCAGCCCAGCTGTAAACAGCCTCTCTTGGATGCAAACAGTCCCGTGTCTTTTTTTTTTTTTTTAAACTTGTATCTTTGATTTCATTTAATAATGGATGAATTATCAGAAATATGTGCTGGCAGGGAGCCCAGGTTTTGTCAGGAGGCGAAAGGCTTCAGTAATGCATTGGTTGAAAATATTTAAAAAAAAAAAAAAAAAAAAAAGAGAGCAAGGACAAATTAAAAAAAAGGAAAGTAAGTTTGTGCCAAAGCCTCTGGGGGTGGGAAAAAAATCAACTCGACTGCAGAACTTTCTTTCCTCTCTCTTTTTCTTCGTGCCTGTGCAGCGGGTAGCAATCCTCTCACCTAACTCAGCCGTCTCAAACGGCACCAGTGTTGGCTAAGCCCAGTCCCCGCTGGGTCAGCGAGGGGAGATGGGAGCTGTGCCCCCCCTTAGGAGCCCCATCTCCTCCGAAAACTCCGGCACAGCCCCTCGGAAACGGGGGTGCAGAGAGGTGACGCCCCGCCAGCCTTGGGCAATGCTCTCGATCGCGTCTAAACCTGCACCCCCTCTCCTTGCCACGCACCCAAATAGCGCATCCCCCTGCCATACCCCCCCCCAAAAGGGGGAATGGGTGATGAGGGGGACCTTCACCCCACGGCCGGAGCCTGTGGGGTGAAGCAATCGCACCCAGTCATCGGGTAGGAACGAGGCGAAGCCGGGGCGCAGGGGAGCGGAGGGGAAGGCTGTGCCTCCCCGCCGGCGTGCGCCGACACGCCGGGCGGCACCGGTGCTGCCTCCCTGCCGGGGTCCCTGCTCCGTAAGGTGGGCAGGATTCGATCCATCCCTTCAAAGCCATCCCTTTGGTCATCCCGCTGGCTCTGGATGTGCTTGCCGAGCTTCGGGGTTAGCGTTCGGGATCCCTGCGCTGGTGGCAACGTCGTCTTCTCCCACGGCAGCGGTGGCTTTGGTTGTGCAGAGGGGGAATTTCCCACCCGCCCCACACTTGGCCAGTTTTAAGGTGAAAACAGGGAGACAGGGAGTTGCATCTAAAAAGCCTGGCTCCATCCGAGCTGCTTGCTCCCGCCGGCGAATCTGGCTTCGTTTCCCTCGAGAAAGCGATTTCTTTCCTGCAAAGAAAGCGGCGCCTGTGCGAGGCAGGTCCCCGCGGGGATGCTCGGGCCCCGGCAGGTCTGGGTTCAGTGCCCGCAGCCTGGCCGCGTGGCCGGGACAGGAGATGAGCCCACGCCAGATTTCAACCCACTCTTTGCAGACTGAGTCAGAGTGAGTCAGCCCTCTGGATTGCTCTCCTGCTGCCCCCGAGCCAACCCAGCACATTTATTAGTTAATTAGTTTTCATTTCCTCCTCCTCTCCTTCCTTCCCTTTGCAGCGAGCCCTCTCCCCCGTCTCGCCTGCCCCTCTCTCAAAGCAATGAGGCAAAGCAAACCCTCGTGCTCCGGGGACCTCCACCCCAGAAGCATCCCCTCCCAAAAACATCACCCTTGAGCTTGGCTTCCCACAAACGTGCCCTGGGACACCGGCTCTTGGTCCCCTGTCCATGCGGTGGGTGGCAGGAGGGATCCATGCTGCTCCCAGCAAGAGATCCCGGGGTCTCTGCCAGCCTTTCCCCTCATAAGACCTACTTTTGGCCCTTCAAAGAGCCCCAACGATGTTGGATTTTAGCTTGTTTTTCTGGCTATTATTTTCTGGCCATTATTTTCTGGCCCTTCTCAGCACACCCAATTTCCAGCACAAGGATGCTGGCCGAGGAGAGGAGCCGGTGTGCCCCGTGATGCAGGAAAGGTGCAGGCTGTTATTTTGGCACCCCAATGAGTTATTAGCAGAGACGGACGTGTGTTAAGAATTGCAGGGAAGAGGAGGAATGCTCAGTGGCTTTGCAAACAGCTTGTCTCCAGGGCTGGTTTCGCTCTGTTTTCACGCTATTCTCTGCTTTCTGGAGGTTTTATCCCTGGGGAAGTGACCAAGCTGGGCTGTCACCCATGTGCTTCGTCCCACGGACTGGGCAGGAGTCTGGCTGAGCCCTGCGCATTGGCCAGCCTCGTCCTCTCCGCCAAAACTTGGGCTTTAGCTAAAAACCTGATAAAACCCGGGGTTGGCTGAAAAAAACCCTGCAATCTTGCTCCGGCTGCTGGAGGAGTCTGTCCCCTGCAGGGAAGGGGATGCGGATGGGGAAGGGGATGGGTATAGGGATGGGAATGGGGATGGGGACTGGAACAGGGATAGGAATGGGGATGGGCAAGGAGATTGGGAAGAAGAAGGGGATGGGGAAAGGGAAAGGGAGCACCCTCCTGCCTGCGGTGCACAGGCTGCCCGCAGTCCTGCCTGCTCGCCGGCTCATCCAGCTCAGCTAATAAGCAGGTTAGCTGCGCTTCGGCTTCCCCGCCTGGGTGGGGAGGATTTTTCCAGTGCCGAGGGTTTGCAACTGAGGCATAAGAAAGCAGACGGGAACAAGCAGGTAATTTTTATCCCCATGAACTAAGCAATGTCATTTCACTTGGAAAATGCATGCATTTTCCTGCCATTTCCCCCCTGCGTTTCATTCTTCCCCATCTTGTTCCAAGCTACAAGAGGGAAGGAGAGACCTGCAGGAGTTGGGCAGTTTTAATGGTGCATGCCACACCTGATAGGTAATTGGGTCTGTCTCTATCTCATCTTGGGCAGAAAAATCTCAGTTTCTTTGGCTTTGCTGATTAAAGTTTAATTACCTTGAATGCAAAGGATTTATCAAAGGAACACAGATTATCTTTTTTTTTAAGAAGTTCATGTACAGCCTGGGAAGCAAAGTGTTTATCAAGTTTTCCTCTGAGGAGGGTCTGTGCCATGTAAGGCAAAGCGTTTGGGCAGAGACAGGGAAAAAATTACCTTTGCTTTTCCCCAAATAGCTTCTCCCCCCAAGCACTTGACAGCATTGTGCAGCCAATTTTACGAGTGAGTTTCATTTTCCTGGTCTTTGAGTTTGCAAACCTATCGCTGGGAATTGCCCAGACTGGGAAAAAATGGGGCCTTTGCTGGTTTGCCATGTTCTTTGTGTAAGTTCATATGCTGGGAGATCTGATTGCAAAACCAGTCCCAGAGTCACGGAGGCAAAAGTGCAGGTGTTCACACTGCACTCGGCATGCCTCTTCTCTTTTTTTTGGGTGGTGGTTTCATTTCTTTATCTTGCTTATCTTTCTTAAAGATGCCTCTTTAAGCCCTGAGCAAGACTTGCTGGGCAGCTAGCAGCGTTAGCAGGGCTGATGCAAACTATCTGCTCCTCCAAAATTAAAGGGAATGGCAATGCTGGAGCTCAATTTTGAGCATAGGAAAGTAGCCTGTGCTACGAAAGAGCACCTCAGTTTTGCATCCCAGTGAACTTAAAGCAGCTAAATGGCTGAGCATTGCTGAGCAGGGGTCATTACCACCATGGCTTTTACTTACTGCAAGCCCAGGGACCCCAAGTCCACAGCTGGTCCCACCGGGAAGGGGCTTTGAAGGTGGAGGGGAAAGGACTGCTCTGCACAATGCTCCCCATTAAAGCCCTTGGAAATAGAAAACAAAATATATGACGCTGTGTTTCCTAGCCTTCCCCCAAAAAACCCCATGTGCAGCATTTCCAAAGCCGCCGGAGGACACCAGGTTGACCGTGCGCTGGTTGTCCAACTTCTCCCCAGCCTCTTGCAGGCGGGCGCAGGTATGAGATGCTGGGGGGAAGCCGAACCTCGCTGCTCACCCCAACCCGGGGAACGCGGGCCGTGGACGCGGCTCATCCCCAGCGCCGTGCCTCGGGCACGGCACCAACCGGGCGAGGGGCGGCCGGGCAGCCTGGCCCCGAGGAACCAGACGCTCCCAAAAGCAGATAAAAGGGACGGCGCTGGCTGCCTGCCCGTGGAAAGTCCCAGCTCGCTCTTCCTCGCCGCCCAATCTTCTCACCTCGAGCTGTTTGCAGTCGTCTTCTCTCCGATTAGCATAAGCAAAGCTAAACTGGCTGGATGCTGTCCGCAAGCTCTTTTTCGATTGCGCTAAGCTGCTGCTCCTATCGGTATTTGAGGCTATTTTTAATGCTCTTTCCTACTCCGCCGTGCAACCTAAAGCATTACCAGGAGTGACGAGGCCAGCCCGGCACGTCTCGGCTGCCTGCATGGGCAGACAGACGCGTTCCCGGTGGCCTTTCATCGGCCGGGCAGTGGCAGCATCGCTGCCAGCAGGCTCAGCCCTGCCTCGCAGCCATCACCCGGCGCTGGGTCAGCCGTGGAAACTCCCGTGCCAGCGATCCCCTGGGCTGGCAACTCATGCTAGGTGCTGTGGGAAGGATTACCTGCTTTTGCATCCCCAAACACCTGCTTTTCTAGCTCATCGCAAAAATATATATATAATCTAAGCCCTAAAACACTTAGAAGCAAATGCAAAGGCATTAAAAAATCAATCTGCAGAACGTTCATAGCCTGTTTGCATAATGCAGTGATATTATTAATTGCCAATTAGTTGTCAAACAGGACTAATGGCACCCAGTGCGGGTAGAGCGAATGCAGCCGGTCCTCTGCAACTGGAAAAACACCCAGCGCTGTGTAATTAAATGTCTTCTCCATGCTCACCCCACCCGGCTGGCCCGGGCACTGCTGCGGGAAGCTTCCCACGCCGCTGGGATGGGGCAGTGCCGGGATGGGGCAGCGCCGGGATGGGATGCTGCTGGTCCTGCAGGACTGTCATCCTTTCCCAGTGTCGTTGGGATGGCTGAGGATGAATGCGTCTCTCTCCATCGCGTGCGGCGAGCGAGCTGGTGTGGGTCAGGAAGGAGCAGCGCAGGCTCGGGTGCTGGTAGGAGAGCTTTGAGCAATCTCTGCGGAGGGTAATTGGGGTGACTGATGGACAGAGGCAGGAGGAGGCGCGGTATCGGCTTAGGCTGGGTGTGAAGCCAGATGCAAAGGAGGGCAGGCCTGGTATTTTTTCATGCAACAGCTTAAGATCCAGCCCTGTCATAAACACAAACAGGGGAATGTGATAAAGCATCCGATCCTGCTCTGCGGGTAGGGTTGTTTGCTGAGCTCGGTGGTGGAGAAATGGAAAAGACCTTTTCTGCCTTGGAAACTGGCCTGATTATACCTGAAAAATAGGGATTTATCCTTGGAAAAATATACTGTAAGCATTATTTTCTCTGCTTTGTTTAGCTGATCACCTATTAGGATCACTGGCGGGGCTGGTGCACATCTGCAGCAGCATCCCATACCCCTGAAGAGCTAAGAAAGCTTCAGCCAAGGGACGTAGTGTTTCTTGGCCATGCTGTAAAAAGGGGAAAATCCCCACTGTGGATGAGGGCTGCTCCCCCCCTGGGCTGGGGGTCCCACCGTGGGAAGGACTGTCCTGTCCCAGCCCCCAGCACTGGCACAAAAAGGCTCTTCTTGAAACCTGAAAGCTGGCGCGGGGGCTCTGATGGAGCTGATGGAGCCTGGCTCGGGGGTGCAACCTGTGCCGGGCACAGGGGGTCCCGGCTGCTCTGGAGGATGCTGCGGCTGTCGCTGTTTCCTTACATACAGAGCGTATCATTTGGGGCTTTCTGATTTTTTAGTTTTATTATCAAGGGCTTTTTGGTTTGTGGGTGGCGAGCCGGAGCAGCCGGTGTCAGGGTAGCCCTGCGGACCCCCCAGGCTCGCCGGAGCACCGCAGTGCTGGTTAAAGCCATCGTGCCCTGTTCTCACAGGCCAAATCCTTCCCTTCTTCAAGGTTAATCATGGAAAATGGTGGGGAAGGCAAAGCTGAGAGAGGGGCTGTGCATGGGACAGCCATCCTACCCTCCAGCCCCGGGGCCGAGCCAAGGGATGAGGGTCCCAGCAACGATGTGCAGAGGAGCTGGGAGGAATCAGTGACTATCTAATTAAGCTAGCAAAGGACCAGCCTAAACCAGAGACCAAAGGAGATGCTGTTTCACATAACCTGGCCGCAAGCTGCAGTCTGGGCTGCAGGATGCTCGGGTGGGTGCAGGCTCCCAGCCCACCTCCAGCCCTTCCCGGCAGTGAGCCCCCCAGCTCCAGCCAGCACTGCTGCCCGATACCGGGATGGAGACCGGGATGTCCTGGCCATGGGAATGCAAAGCCACCCGCCGACAGCCAGATCCAGGGCTCGCAGACAGCCTGCTGCCTGCGTCGGCAGCACCGCTTCGGCTCTGCAGATGTAAAGTGCCAGGTCAGCACAGAGTTCCAATTATTAATTAGGCTACGGGGCAACGCAGCATCTCTCTAATCACCGGCAACCTAAAAAGAGCTGCCACAAGTGTGTGCTGAAGGGTCTGCGTAAATCAGGAGGAGGGGGGCGCGCTGCCTTGCCAAATGCAATGGCAGGAGGGGTGTAAATTGGGGGGGAGCTGGCATGGGGGGGCTCAGTTAGCCAGGACGGCTGTGCTTGGGGGGCACCCCCTTCTCTTGTAAAGCACCAAAACGAATGAACCCCATCCGAGCGAGGGGTCTAAGGGCTGCGTTTGCAGAAGGGAGGGTGCAAAGTGGGTGCCTTGCACCAGAAATGAGCGTGGCTGGAGATGAAGGAGGTGTCTGTGCCGCCTGCTCTGGGCTTTGGAGCAGGACGGGGGTGTGGGGGTCAGCGGGATGGGGGTTATTGGGTGGGATAAAGCAGTGGGACCCCGGTCCCTCTGCTCCACGTTGGAGGGGACGGCACCGAGAACATGGCAGGCGAACACCGGGAGAACTGAGCTCACCCGTGGGGGTACGTACCCACAACCCGGGCAGGTTCCCAGCAGATTTTAGGAGCCTGCTCAGCTGAGTTAGAAAAACTCCAATATTTCATAGGTGCAAGAGGGCAGGTGCTGGGACAGAGCCAGTGTCCCAGCTGGGGTGCCTGGGTCCCCACGGTGCCAGCCCAGCCCCAGGGTCAAGCAGCGCCAGGGTGCAAACAGCAGCTTTGCCACAGCCTGGGGTGTGAAGGATGGGGTGGGAAATCAGCTTAACCCTGTTCTTCTACTTTGAAAAAAAAAAAAATCTATATTCCAGCATGCTTTCCCCTGCCAGGCCATGGCCCCTGGTCCAGCTTGGTGGATGCTTGGTGGGCAGAAACCCCTGCGGTTGCTCTCGAAGGTGTCCCTGGCCTCAGAGATGTGATGGCATTCCAATATTAATGCCCTGCTTTCCTCTCCTGCTCTTAGCTCTGAAGCTGAAAGCTCTTCTCCAAAAAGCCAAAAAAAGCAAAAATACGCTAATCCTAAATACAGCAAGTGCTGACAAAGCAATTGGAGCCGGCAGCGATGCTCAAATCAGGGTTTCGGTGAGGGTGACAGTATTATTTCCCAGTCCTTTCCTGGGATGCCCACAGCATCCTTCACCCATTTGCCTTTGTTTGGGTAAGGCCTTGGGCAAAGAAATGTTGGTATGGGGCAGGGTTGTGCAAACATGAGCCGTGGCAGGGCCGAATGAGAAACACCTGGGATTTCTCCCCCGCTGCCTGTCACTGGCTTTCAGGCACTTTATTTTTAGTATTTTCTTTAAAAAAAAAAAAAAGTTCGTTGGAAATAAGTGCCCTGGGGTGCAGAGGCTCTGTGTACGCTGGCATGGTGGGAACCGCCGTAATCCCCATCCCTACCTCCAGCTCCTGGGATGGATGAGAGTCAGGGCACTGCATTTCATGCCCCTGCATTAACGGGTGTCAGTGCTCTACTCTAAACGTGTATTTCCCAGGGCTTTATATCTGGATCATAAAAATTCAGAGAAGGGGGGAAGAAAAAAAAAAAATTACATAAAAGGAGGTAGTAGCCACAGCTGCTTTTGCTTTATTGTGCTCATATAGCTCATAAACAGCTTGGGTTTGCAAAGTGGAGAGCGCCCGGGCCAGCGGCACCGTGCCGGCTCCTGCCGCTGCCCTGGGGTGTTTGCGGTGGGAACCCGGCTGCGTGCAACACCCCCAAAACCTCCTGGAGATTTTTAGGGTGTCATGAAAATGTGAGCATGCATGAGAGCAGATCAGGGTGTTGCTGATCAGGGCTTGCGCTGATAACGCCCTGCCCGGGGGCACGGGTGCTGCGGTGCAAATACCCCCTCCGCCGGGCACGTAGGCAAGGGCTGCAGCACCCGCTTTTGGGGTGGGACCCCAAAAAAGGGTTGGGGGCGGCTGGGGCATTTTTGGGGTGGCCCAGCTGGGTCCCCAAAGCCGTGGTTCCTCCCTCCCATCCCATGCACAGACTCGGGGAAGGGTGAGCCGGCTCTTTCCCTCCCAGTTTGCTTTCATGAAACCAGAGCCTGGGCTCCCAGCGGGCACCCTGGCTTCCTCCAGCCCAGGGGCCACCGGGAGCCCCAGGGATTTCTCAGGGGTTGGAAAACCAAGCAAACTCCTTCCTGGAGATGTGGGACCCTGGGCTGGGGTCAGCATTGGGTCCGCTCCTCTATCCGTGGGATGCTGGGGCACACACAGCACCCAACGGTGGGTAGCCTCGGCAATGCGTTCACCCCGGGGGCCTCCCATCCACGTCATCCGATGCTGGAGGAATCCAGGATGGAAACCATCTGGTTCTTCCCGAGCAGGCTGGTCCCCGGCACTTCCTCGAGCTCGACCCGGCCTCGGTGTCCCCCCGACCCATCCGAATACCGGAGCCCTGCCTGCCCTCCCTGCCCTGCCTTCCCACGCCTCGCTGGGGGGGTCTTCGCCGGCTTCCCGAGGGGTACGTGCTCTTTGGGACAGAATAACCACGCCGGGTGGAAAGCTGGGGTTGATCGTTTTGGCGTGGGGCCGTGCTTGCGCCTGACTCACCATTTAAACATGTTCTTTTCTTTGTGCGATTAATTGGGAGTCGCATGCGCGAGCTGGCAGGGGAAACCCGCGGCGGGACGGAGACTGCACAGCTGCCGCTTCCCGGGGAAATGGCGTGTCTGGGAAATGTTTCCACTGAAAATCGCCCTTAAAACTAAAACAAAACGGTGCGTTTCTTGCTGCTGGTGCTGCAGAGAAGGGAGGGAGGGCAGCGGGTGCTGGAAGCGCTGCTGTGATCTCAGGCACCCTCCGCCTTCACGCCGGGCGATGGTCTGGCGGCAGCATCACGCCGAGAAATTTGGCAGCCGGTAATTGAAAAAGCGAGGCTGCCGTCCTCCAGGCACCCCACACACCTCTGCCAGGGCGGCGAGCCCCCCCTTGCACCCCAAAGCAGCCCTTTGTGCTGGAGCGGGGGGGGGTCTACCCTGAAACCGGGGGCTTGGGGAGCCCGCGGGCTGGGAGAGCTTGGCTGGTGGTGGCCAGGATCCTGGCACGCTGGCACGAGCTGCCTGCAAAATAGAATGATGTGGGTATTGGCAGGGGAGATGCCAGCTGCAGGCACTGAGTTCCCTGGGCTTTACATACATATGTGTGTGCATACCTATATGTATGTATATATACATATGCACATGCATTCTCTGCAAAAGGAGCGACCCAAAACACTGCCACGGCAAATACACTGAAATTATGCACTGCAGTTTTGCAAGCCCTCCAATGCATTTGCTCACTTATCATGGATTTACCAGGACAGCCTCGAGCCTCTGATATTAATTCCCAGCTAAATAAGTAAGGAGATAAATAAAGCATTTGCTGCAACAGCAGTGAGATATTTGCAATCGGTGCCTAAAGCTGTGGGGTTTCAAGCCTTTTCTGGGAGAGGGCTCAGACACGGTGCCCTCCTCCAGCTTCCCCCATGGGTGCTGGTGCACTTGGTGATGCCACCTCTCCGGTGAGATGTCCCGGGGAACCGGTCCGGGGTGAAAACAGCTCAGCCAAAGCCCGCGGTTATTTCTGAGCTGGTGCTCAGCGCTGGTTCACCACGCAGCCTCGCAAATGGCTTTTTTAGCCCCGGGGATGATGGAGCAGAGCGGGGTGTCCTTGGGGTGCAGGTGGGGGTGGGATGGAGCGAGGGGGGGGAGGAGAGACACCGGGTGGAGGGGGGAGAAAAAAGGAGGTGGCCAGAGCGAAGGGACGCGGGGCTGCGGGGACCCCAGCAACGTGCTCGGGGAGCTCGGCTGCAGCAGGCTGCATCCTGCGTGCCATTACTGAAATACAAAGGGATTAAGAAGCTATTCGTGGGAGCCCAGTAGCTAAATATTAGCCAAGCTATGGGTCCTCGTGGAGGCCTGCTCAGCCCATTGCTTAAAAATCAATTTGTGTTTTGGTCGGGCATTTAAAGGATGCCGCAGCTGCTTCAAAAAGCAGAGTGATTGCACAAATCCTGCCCTGCACCGCCGGCACCTTTGGAACCCTTTGTGCGAGGTGCCCAGTACGGTCCAGCGCCAACACCCCAGCGCCTTGCGGGTGCCGGTGCTCGCGGGGATGGTTTTAGGCTGTGCCGGCCGCTGTGCCGGTGACCCCGGTGGGAAGCGGTTCCCAGTCCCGGCTCCAGCAGCCGCTGGATGGTTTTCATCCCCCCTCCCCGTGGCGCGGAGCCCTGGCAAGGGTTGTTTGCACCGGCCCCGTAACCCCTTGGGATGGAAGAGCGGGGTTAGGTGGATGCCCCCGGCTGCCCCGGGATCCTCGAGCACGGCGGGAGGAGGGATGCTCGGGATGAGCCTGTCGTGCCGGCAGGGTGCGAGGGGGCTCTGCTTTGCTCCTGCCTCGTGCCCACCGGCACCACGCAGGGTCCCGGCCCCTCTCCCCCCTTGGCGTCCGTCTGTCCCCCCGCCAAGCGGAGCACTGACCTTGGCCGGGGCCGCTGGGAAGCCCCGGCAGCACAAACAGCACTTCACAGCGGTGGTAAATCATTGATAGATGGGTGATGGATACATCGGGCCACGGCCAAGCTCCTCGCTGCCTTGGGTTCCCTGGGGTGCTTTGTCCCTGGGGCTGGCAGAGAGTGGGGGGGGTGGACACGGGTGGCCTGGGCTGGCTTTTCCCTGCTGTAATCCTGCGTATTTACAAAGCATGAAGCCTGGTAAAGGTTCCCTGGGCAAAAAGGTGCCCACCTGCACCCCTGGCTCTCCACCCTCCCTGGGGATATGGGGGAACATCATCCACTTTGCAATGCCTGAAACCCGTGCTGGCAACAGGCAGCTGCGGGTTGTTTTAAACCATCCCGTGCAGAGAAAAGCATCTCCCCGGCGTGCCCCGGGCACAGCGCTGGGGATTCAGGTGATGCTGAGCCCGCACTGCCCCATGCAACGGGGCCTTTCGTGTCCTCCTGCACTGGCGTTGTGGCTGGTTTAAATATATTTATGGCGAAAGCCTAATCTAACCGTCGGCTTAGAGCACGAGGATGCAACTGGAGTCACTCCAGCAGAGGAAGCACGTTGGAGGATCTCCAGTTCCCCCAGTGCGAATGGGAGGCTGGTCCGTGACCCCTCGTGCACGATTCATTCCCGATGTCGCTTTCTCCTTTCCTCTGCTCCGGGATCAGGTTTGCAGCGAAACGTGCGGCTTTGTAACTCCGTTCCTGGAGTTCGCCCTGCTGAGAGGTGAGCTGGCTTCTGCAAGCTCGTAATCAAAACCCGCTGGCCGAGGGCTGCGATGGAAAGCACGTGCGCGCCGGTGAGCACCGAGCTGGGAACCGGATTGCCGGGCTGCCGGGGGTGGGATGTGCAACACCCAAATTGCACAAATTGCAGTTATTTTTCAGCAGAGAAATCCGCAGACCAGTTTTCCTCCCGCCCCACCATCCTGCTGTGGATTCTCTGATGTCTCATAGCATTGGAGCTGCTGGCAATCCCCCCCGGGGGGGGCCCTTGCTGGGATTTCTCTCCTTTTTCAGAGGACAGGAGCAGCCCTAAGACATTTGCCCCTCCATCAAATGTGATTGAAGTCAGCCGAGCAGCTCTGAAGCTCGCTGAGAGAAGCCGGCACACAGACGGGCTAAAAATATTCCCCCACTTCTGTGATCTTTCGTCCCCGTCTGCCCCTCCCCGCCGGCCACTGCCTCTCCTGCTTTATAACACATTTCCACGGGCTTTTCAGCAGCTCCAGCAGGCTGAGAGCAAACCCTGGGAATAACCCCCACACTCAGAGCCCCCAAAAAGCCCTTTTAGGGCCCCAGAAAAGGGACAGGATGGAGGAGCAGGGACAGGAAGGGGGGGGCACGGGCTTTTCTACCAGGGGGCTGCAGAGATGCTGAGCCCAGCTTGTGTTTCGCCGTGCGATGGGCCAGGGGGGCTGCAGCAAAGCAAATCTCACCCCAGGTTTATCAATAACTTGGTAATAAAACCCAGCTCGGGGTCCCGGGTCGGGTGAGGAGCCGGGGGTCCGGTGGCGAGGAAGCGATTCCACCTTTCCATCCAGCCTTCCCGAGGAATCTCACAGGCTCTAATCGCATCCGGCTGCTGCAACTCGATGTTAAAGAGGATCCTGGGTTATAGGCAGCTGTAAATACTGTGGGGTAGATTAGCAGAATATACCGTATCAGCACTACTGGCGGAGCGGCAAGCAGGGGGGGATGCCTCCCTGCCAGGATGCACGCTTAGATTTTCTTGATGTTTCCCATACTTGTGTATTCAGGCTGGATTTTCTCTCTTTCCAGCCCCGTTTGACTTAGATGTCATGAAACCCCTTTTTATTTTCATCCTTGCTGACTTCCCAAGCAAAGAGAGGGGATAACAGGGTAAATAGAGAGGCAGATTTGGGGTTCTAGTTAAATATGCTAATCCCCCCCCCCCGACCCCAGCCAAAACCTGACGGCAGCACCCCCTCTGTGAGCATCCCCGGGATGGCCGGGGAGCCGGGGGTGGTTCTGCATTTCTGGCATTCCTGCTCCGGTGCCAATGGCTACGTGCCACCGCCAGATCGCTCGACGGGTCATCCCGCTCCCAGCCACCACCCAGGTACTGAGCTGGGGTGTCCCTGGGCCAAACTGCCCCCCCCCCCCAGGAAGCTCCCCCTTTTCCCTGGGGCCAGCTGGGGATGCTTAGCACCATCCAGGGCTGGCTCCTGCGTGCTGGTTACCGGCTTTCCCAGCTCGCTGACTAGTTCAACTGGGATGGACTGGAATGGATGGAGTTGGGGCTGTCGGGGGGGGGGGTGGCTGTCCCGGGGGGGTACATGCAGGCAAATAGCAAAGTGGGGCAGCATTAGGGCAAAAACCCTGAGGACGGGTCCCGATGTGTGCCCAGGCATTTAATAATAAACCCAGTTAAAGTGGAGGCATGATTATGTCTCTGTGAAGTGGGTATTTGTGGCCAAAAATCAGACGGCATTGTCCTAAAGGGCCCAGAAAACGCCGGAGGAAGCACCCGCTCCCCGGCACTCGGCTCTGTCCCTCCGTCCCGGTTGTTCCCGTGCCGAGGGGGGATGTGTCCGCCCCAGCCTGGATGGGGAGGGAGGAAGAACTTCCTTGGAAATCCCCCGTGAAATGCAAGAAACAGATCAAGGTCCAGCTCCTCGCTGGAGTTTATAGCAACGTGCCGGCTGTTGTGGCTCTGCGCCGGAGTTTCTTTATTTATTTTCTTCCCCTTATGGGCTGAGAAACCATCCCCAGCCCGAGCACAGCCCGTTCACAGTAGCTGGGATTTGTTTTCCCGTCTGGTCCAGGGAAGAATTTCTAAATCTCAGCTGCAGCCAGAGCCCAGGCCCTGATGCCGTGCCAGCCATCGTCAAACAGCAGTGACATCCCTGTCCCCAAACGCACCCCACAAGGCTCACTGGCTGCCCTCCCGAAAGCTGAGCATCGCAGGCGGACGCCGAAGTCCCCGTGCTGTTGGTCCAGGGTAAATTTTCCTAGCAGGACATGCTAAAAATCAGCCGGGTGGATGCTGAGCACCGACAGCAGCACACTATGGGTCGGCACGGCCCCAAGGGAATTTGCAAATGATCCCCTAAAAGCGTCAGCCCTTGGGAAAGGGAGGCGGGTGCTGAGACCCGGATGGATTTAGTTGTTACTCTGTTGCTTTGTTTATAATTTTTATCCCATTAGCAAAATCATAGGGAAACTATGTATGAGATAAGAGAGCTCACCCGTTTGTGTGACCATCCCTGCCATTAACAATGCTGTTATTGAAATGCTGGGATGGAAGATACTCGGCTGGCGATAATGCAGGATCGCAGTGAACAGCTGCTATTTCCCGTCCTCTTAATATAAATATATCTAGTGTGAGAAAAATCTGTATATTTTATGTGAATGGTATTTTCAGTCATAACCACAACACCTTTTTTTTTTTTTTGAGATACGCCTAGCAGTGCAATTAGCTCAGTTAAACCTTGTCCAAAAAAAAAAAAAAAAACCCAAACCAGTTCCATTTATTACATTTTCCATCTGTGTTTCCGCTTCTTGGGACTTCGAGCAAGATTAATTCCAGAATTGTTAAAGAGAAATGTCACCGGAATCTTTGGGCTTTTCCTTTCACAAAGAGGAGAGGCAGACCGGACACTGGCTAACGTCCATCTTTCCAAGCTCTCCCCACGTCGGACCCTGGGGCGGCTCATGGCGAGCGTGGCTTTTCCTGGCGACTCTCCTCCGGCCATGAAAGCGTCTCGCGTCGATACGAGTCACAGCATTTCTCTTAGGCTATATAACAGCATTAGCATACGTGCCATCCACGTACATGTTTATATATCGCCTTGCTGGTATTCAAGAGCTCTTCCTGCTGCTTTATTTAGCCTCTGCGGCAAGGCAGGCGCTGTGTTACTGTATTTTTGTATTACACGAGGCCGGGGGGGTGCAAGCGATGGGGCAGGGGCCGTGCAGGACACGCTCAGCAGGACTGACTCATCCTCAAGCGACGGGGCCGCGTCCCGCTTGTGCCCTTCCCGACCCCTAAAATATTTTACGAGTTGGACTAAATGAGCCGAACGGCAGCTCTGCCACGCGCCTGGCCCCTGCCTGGCTATCCCCCTGTGTTATCTGCGGAAGGGGTGTTTCCAGAGTGAATTTTGGGGAAAAAAAGACATTTCTGGCTGGGGTGGTGGTCCCCGCTCAGCCGCGATGCTGGCCGTGCCCTCGGCTGCGGTGACATTCGGCACGGGTGGCTTCGCGGGGACTCAGCACGACACAAGCAGGAGCGAGCTGCCGGGTGGAAACGCTCTCCGAATTTCCCATGGCACGGATAAGAGCACGAGAGCGAGCCCAAAGCCGAGGGTTTTCCAGCCCCGGCTCTGCCGAAAGCCAGGCTGTTTTTTTCCATGAGGAGAGCAGCGCATTGGATTCCCACTGCTGGTACCGCGCACTCGCATAATGTAATTACCCAGCACGATCTGTTGAGCTGCAAACAGATTTCAGAAATGAGTGTCAGAGTATTCGCAGCAGAGCTGCTCTTTATTTAGGTTTGGGAACAAGCGGTTGTTCTCTCCTGGAGTCTCGTAGAGACTGCGGGGGCAGAGCTGGCCTCGCAGGTCATCCCAAAAAATGCCTATAGACACTAAAAAGTGAGGAATAAATAACTACTCCGAAAACAATCTCACCAGATGGCACTTCTGAAGAAGGAGCGGCTCGGAGATGCTTTGCTGCTAATTTATGGTGCCGCCGCTGCTGCTGCTATTCCCGTCCTGGGTCACCTATGGGGAGAGATCGGTGTGTGTTAGGTCCGTGACGTGCGCTGAGTGGCGGCTGGCCCTCGCGGGAATGAGCCCAACTCACCTTTGATCCGGCTGTCGGGACATCAGTGGGGGCTTTGGTGGGAACAGGATTTGGCCCTAATTCTGCTCCTGCCTCGACCCGACTCCTAAGTACCGGCTTAATATGCCAAAGGCAGAGCCGGGGCTGAGGATACTGGGCTGGGTGCAGGGGGTGCTTGGAGTCCCCTCTCCAGGGATGCTGGGGTCCCCACGGGGGACGTGTGCGTCCCTTCCACGGGAGATGCCCACAGCCCCGTCCCGGAGGGTGCTCGGCTCCTCTCCCTGCGTACGTTGGGGTGGGTGTATTCCCCGGGGAGGCGTGGGTCCCCTCCCGGGCAACCCTCAAGATCCCCAGGGGATGCTCAGGTCCGTGTCCCCCCAGGGGAACCCCCCGGTAGCGGGATGGGGATACCCGACCTCCCGCTCCCCCTCGGGGGACCAAACCCTCGGGTCCCCTCGGTGGGACCGAGCTTCTCGGTTCCCTCCGGGGCTCCTCGGCTCCACCTCCCCGGGGGGCTGCCC
>NW_010973114.1:3693908-3707813 GCF_000737465.1 Haliaeetus leucocephalus
CCCTCGCCCGTGGGACCCCTTGCTGGTGGGTCACGCTTGCCCACGGGTGCCCTCACCCGCGGGTCACGCTCGCCCACGGGTCTCCTTAAGCCGTGGGTCGCGCTCACCCTCGCCTGTGGGTCCCCTCGGCCCTGGGTCACGGTCGCCCGCAGGTCCCCTTTGCCTGTAGGACCCCTCGCCCCTAGGTCACGCTCACCCGTATGTCCCCTCACCCGCGGGTCCCGTCACTCGTGGGTCGCACTTGCCGGTGGGTCCCTTTGCCCATGGGCCACACTCGCCAGTGGGTCCCCTCATCCGTGGGTCCCCTCACCCTTGGGTTCTCTTTGTAAGATCTCTTTTCCATGGGTTGCCTTCACCCATGGGTCCCCTTGCCCGTGGGTTGTGCTTTGCCCATGGGATCCCTCGCCCACGGGTCCCCTCATCTGTTGGTCCCCTCACCCGTTGGTCCTCTTGGCTGTGGGTGGTGCTTGCCCATGGAATCCTTCACCCGTGGGTGCCATCGTCTGTTTGTCCCCTCGCCAGCGGGTCCTCTCATCCATGGATCCTCCTGTTTCTGGGTCGCGGTCACCCGTGGGACCCCGTTGTCCATGGGTGCCCCCACCCGTGGGTCAGCCGTGGGGGTGCCATGGCTCGGGGTGCAAGCTGGTACCTGGTAGCGCCACTAATGGTCTTCTCCATGTTTCCCACTGGGGATGTGAATCCCCGCCAGGTTCTCGAAGGGGCGAGGATAAACCCACGCAGCGCTCAAATTGGCCTTTCACTGACATCGTGCCCTCGTGGCAGCGAGGAAATCAGGCTGAGGTTTCCCAGGACCGTCCTTGGTGTTCCCGTGTCCTTTGACTCGCACGTGGGAGTAAGGCTGTGCCCGGCCCTGCCGTGCCCCCTGCCCCCCGCCACTTTTGCCGTGGCCTTGCAGTCCTGAATCGGCTTTTTTCTGCTCACGGCCGATGTGTTTCTGGTCATGAGGATGTTTGAGGATGTTTTTCTCTCTAAGCCAAACTCTCCTTTTCCAGAGATGCTTCGGCATGGCGCTGATGGAGCCCGGCATGTGGAGCTTTCCTGCTCTGCCTAATTCCCCGGCTGGTTTGTGTCGGTGTTTTTCCATGGGGCTCCGCTCACCCTCTCCAATTCTTGGATAGAGTGGGGTTTAATTCGAGTTCTTTTGCTTGAAAGCAATGTTGTTTAATTTAAAACTCCCAGTCCCGAAGGCGTATTGGGGTTTGGTTATAGGTACTGGCTTTTTACTATCATTTTGTAAAGGGGTTTCTTTTTTTAAACTGGGTTTATTTAGGCTCTTTAAACCCCAAGTCTGTAAGCAATTATTCCATTACATGAAAGTCAGTATGCTGAAAAAGATTAATTCAGACCAGATGTAAAAATAAATGTGAATTTCAAATTAAGATGATGTCAGCTCCCTCCTGCTAAAAAAAAAAGCAGCCTTTGGACTCCAGATGGAGTACACAAATGATGGTGGTGGTTAAAATATCTGCCTGCTTCTTAATTGAGTTTTATGCTTTTTTTTTTTTCCCCTTGTCTGAAAAGTGGGCTTAGGATATTTTTCAAACCCCCAAAAAAAGAAAGAGCTTTTCCCCGTTGCTGCCAGGGCAGGGAAGTTTATGGAGGCTCTGGCGTGGCCGAGGAGCTCTCCCAGCCGGAGAAGCGGAGAGCGCCAGGGGAAGACAAATCCCCCTCTGCCCGCTCCAAGATTAAAAAAAAGTAACTTGGTTTGGCTTCGTTTTGCCGGATCTGGAGCTGGAGGCGAGGATGCCGCAAGACTGCAGCGGGGGCTCTGGATAGCCCAGGCGCGGTTACAGGCGTTTCGGCATAAAATGGAGCTGGTTTTTGGGCTTTCGGCTGTCTGCAGAGCGCTTCGCATCCCTTTTTTTTTTTTTTTTTCCTCCACATGTGCACAAAGCGCCGCACGTTCCCCGGAGCGGGGATGGGTTTGGGCGCTGATCCCACATATGGGAGTGTGCCCAGGAGCAGGATGCTGGGGATGGGGCTTCCGAAAAGCGCTTTCCCCCGGGAGGAAGGGTTTGCCCAGGGCCAGAGCATCTTGGGGTGGGTGAGTGGTTTATGAAATAGGAATGTCCATGGTTTGGAAACTTGGGGCTGTGCTCTCTGCAACGTGGGGATGCGGGATGGTGACTCTGGCCCTTACGGCTGCTTTGTGGTCCAGGGATCCTGCAGCCACCAAATCCCAAGGGATTTACGGATGATGCTGCTGCTAGTGTGGGCTGCAGGCTGCCCATGGAGGGGGGAGCAAAGGCGATGCTTCACGTCCACGTGCATACTTCGGAATGATGCCTGCAGTCCTGGGAGCGGCACCTGAGCTCTGGGAGGTTTGGGCTTGTTGCTGGTAACGCTGGGGGATGGTTCATAAAGCCCCCAGGAACGCGGAGGAGGTGGGGGGGGACAGGATCCGGAGCCAGATGGGGGAGCTGGGATGTTCTGAGCATGATCCCCCCCCTCAACCCAGTCTTGATGCAACTGGATTCTCTTAGCAGATATTGCTCTAATGCCAAAGGCTCGGGGTGAAGTTTTCCGGAAGGAAATAAAATGGAAGGGGCTGGTTCAATAGCAGAAGAGGGAAGAGGAAGAGCAGGCGCCGTCCCTCCCTCGCTGGAGCCTGTGCCAGGCAAAATCCACTTCTGCGTGCATCCTCGGCGGAGGCCGGGCTGTTTTATTTATATTTTAGCGCTCCAAAGTAAGGGAACAAAGAGGCCTGGGATGGCTCTGCCATGGGTCGCAGGCGGATGGAAAAAATCAGCGCTTCCAGGCTGGATTCAGCTCTGTGCACGGCAGAAGGATGCGGAGAGGGAGCGGTTTCCCGAGCTGCCGTGGCTCAGCCCGCGTTTCCCCGTGCCCTGATGTGATGTCCTACGGGGCTCGTCCCCAGCGCTCGCTGCCATCGCAGCTGCGACACAAATAGGAGGGGACAGAGGGGCCGTTATCCCATTTTGGGGATGATGCACTTGGCTTGGCCCTTTGCGGGTGTCCCCGGGTGTCCCCAGCACCCGCTCTGCCCGTTGCTGTTGTCCCATTGCAGCAGCCAAAAGAGAGGAAGAGGAGGAGGAGGAAGAGGAGGAGTGTTGCAGAGGTGGAGACAGGCCAGCTCCTGGGGGAACCTTCCTTGCAGAGGCTTTTTGGACACCTCCAGTGCTCGAGGGCATGTGCTGGGGCTGGTGGGGCTGGTGGGGCTGGCCCCCGGCTGCCCAGGCTGAGTTTCCAGCATCCAAATAGCTTTTGTGGCAGATGAAGTAATGTAATATTTATAACCGAGTCCTTTTTCCCAGTGAAGGTCTCTTTCATCTGCCTCTCTTCATTAGGAGGAAACTGTTGAGTTCATGAAGAATTGGAGACAACTTTAATTACGGGGCAACCACAAGCAGGAATTAATCTAGCTTTTGGGTTAGTAGAAGCTGCATTAAGTGACGGCCTTAAAACTTGTAATAACAGCTCGCACATACCTGCGCCCTGTGATGTGGGGTAAAACCGACTCTAAACTCTTAAAAACAAGAAATTCCTGCCCTGTGAATTCATCTTCCCATCTTGCTCTGCACTTTGGACTGCCTTTTGCTGCAGGACGGCCCGTGCCTACGTGTGAGTCCCGTGCCGAATTCTTTCCCTCGCCCCTGTTGTGGCTTGGGAGGACTGGAACAAAAGCCTGACGATGGGTTAAATGGCTGATAGGACAGAAATTTAAAAAAATGGATATTTTGGCAAGGGAATTTGGGTGATGAAGAAAGGGGCTGGATCTGTCTGGGGACTGGGGATTGAGGCTGGGTTGAGCGGTGGGCACTGTGATGGTCTGGTGGCTACCACAGGGGTACAAACCTGACCCAAAACCATGGGCGCGGAGACTCAGCCGCTTCTTTGAAATGTAATTAAATCCACGGAGCGGGGAAGAAATGCCGCACATGCAAACCAGCCTCGCTCCGTGTGCACAGAAGCTGCGCTCTTGCTTCTTTGGAAGAAAAGCCCACCTCAGCCAGCAAGTTCAAGCGATGTTAAATCCCCAGCCCTCGAATGGCATCCAAATTTATATTTCCTACAAGAGCCTGGCACACTGCTCCGGCACCTCCGTCTGAACCGGGCCCAGCCTCTGCCTGCCCTCGGCCGTGTTTGCAAGACCCCGTGCTGAATAAATCCCCCGCCGAGTCAGCAGCGACGGCCCGAGCTGCTTTTCCAAGCCGCGCCAGCCGGCAGGTTTATTGCGTGATGTTTTCTTTACAGCAGAGCTTTGCGACGGGGTTTATCCCGTGGCGTTGGTACGAGGGAGGGAGACGATATTCCAGCAGCCTGGGCTGAAAAACATGGCAGATCGAAGAATTTTCTCTGCGTAGCCCCGGAGTTACAAGGTGCATAAGGGGTTTGCAATGCCTTCCTATGGAGTTTTAATGCTCTTTTCCCTACAGCAGGGAAAAACGTGGCTGGAAGACCTGGATCTCCCGGCGCTGTGGAGGCTGATCCGTGCCCGAGTCCTCATTCCCAGTGTTTTTTCCAGCTGGCTTTGCTCTCTCTGGATGGAAAACCCCTTGCAAAACTGCCCGCGGTGGAGGTTCCCGCTCGGGCTGTGGGGTGACCGGTGTCATCTCCCTCCCCGCAGCGTGGTATTCCAGGGGGGCTCTCCCTGCAATCCAGGCTCTTTCCAGCTCGGAGCCGGGCATATTCACGCCTCGTGTCGGCGCTTGCGCTGCAGCAGAAGTGACTCGGTGAGGGCAGCGGCACGGGGTCCCGGGGAATCAAAGCTGACATTGTAGGAATGAGCAGCAGATGCTCGGAAAGAATTTGCCGGCGTCTGGCCGAGGCTGCTGGAGGCACATCACCCTGGAAAGGGCTTTTTGTGCCCACTTGCTAAATCTACCCCGGCTCCAGCTCACAGAGGGCTGGCAGAGCCCCAGGGAAAGCTCTTGGAGCTGAGGGGGGGTCTCGCAAAGTCGCTGGCCACCCCTACGGTGCCCTATGCGGTCGTCTGATGGGGCGTTATCATTCAGCAGCAGGATCTGAAGCATTTTCTATACAAATACCAAAATATATGGGGTTTTTTGTCCTTCCGTGTTCTCCTTGCTCTTGGAGGTAGGGTCCTGCAGAGCTGCTTCTGGGGGAGATGGTTTTCTTTGGCTCCCGCGGTGCCGTCCCCACCGAGCCGCATGATGCCCGTGCTCCGCTGTTGCCAGCTCGTGGGTTTTAATCCCCGATGCTCAGGGACCAATTCAGGCTGCAGGAGGAGGGGTAAATATATTGACTGGCGTGGGGACGAGTGGCCCCGGGATGCCAAGAGCAGCGCAGTGCCATGGGGAAGCTCTCCCGGGGGCGACACAGGCTGTATGGTGGGGCCTGATGCCTGGCCCCTGCCTGGTTTTTAAAGGCAATTTGGAAGCAGTGAGGTGATGAGCTGCGACACCGGGGTTTTTGCCAGTGCCCTGAAGACTTGGTTTCATTTCCAAGTGTTTTTAAGAAGGTGTTTTCCTCGGGGATCCTGCTACGAGCAAGGCTTGGTGCAGAGGCTGTGGCGGAGGGGGGACCCATTCCCGACCGGCTGCTCCGGGCTCGTTCCCGTGGCAGGGATGCTGATGCTGCGGTGCTGGCGGCAGAGAATAACCCCCTGGTGATGGGTTTACCAATAAATCAGGGGTGGTTTGTGCCTGTGGCTGTAGTTCTGAGCTGGCTGTAGCCCACGGGGCTGTGGTGGGAAGATGCTCCGGTGCACCCGTTGGAGCTGCAGGAGAGTTTTGGGTGGGAGCGGGGTGCGGAGGGTGCTGGAGGGTGTCCCGGGGCACGGCTGCTTTGCCGGGGATACGGCACCCTCCCTGCCACGGCCCGCGCAAGTCGCTTCACGCCCAGCCCCGCGTCGGTGCACGAGAGCTGCCGGGCACCCGGCCGGGACGAGGACGTTTGCCAAATACCTTCAGCCCCGTTTTGTTCACCGCTGTGATTTTTAATGAACCTTGAAACCAATCCATCGGCTGCACTGTTTGCTCCCAGTTGGGATCAATCATGTCTGGGCACGGCCGCGACGCACAGATGCGACGCACAGATGCGACGCACAGATGCGACGTGTGGCCACGACGCATGGATGCAATGCACAGCCACAATGTGCGGCCACGATGCATGGCCACAATGCACAAATGCAATGCATGGTCACAAGGCACGGGCACAACGCATAAATAGATTGCGCAGGTGAAATGCGTGGCCACGATGCGCAACCACAATGCACAACCACAATGCACAAATGCAATGCACGGGTGCAATACATGGCCATGATGCACAGCTGCAATGCACAGCTGCAATGCATGGCCACAATGCACCGTCACAATGCATGGCTGCAATGCATGGCCGTGATGCACTGCCACAATGCATGGATGCAATGCACAGCCACGCTGCACAGTTGCACGGGGCCTCAGTGCTGCAAACCCAGAGTGACATGGGGAGAGAGCATCACCTCTGGATTTCCCAACTTCTGCAAAACCCCAGTAACTACCTAACACAAAGTCACCTCCGGGTGCTTTTTTTCCCTGCTGTACAAATATGCAAGTTAAACTGTTTTGGAAGCCAAAGGCATTTTCATGTCGACCAAAGCAAATATTTGGTGAAGAGGGAGACGCTATACTGTATAAATCTATGGGTTAGAAAAACGGTGAACTAGTTTAGAGTTTAAAGATCCTTGCTCATGGTGTCATGTGTGCATTGTGTCCCTGGGGATGGTCATGGGGTAAAAAGTGCTTAAGGAATATTTGCCCTTGAAAAGAAGAATTGCCTGGGGTTAGCACTAGGACGGATTCACCCGCTCAGCCCCGGATTCACCTGCTCGGCCCCAGTACGGTACAGATTTAGGCGAACACTGGGAAATGTCAAGAAACAGCGATTCCCACCTGCAAATCACTGTTAGCGCTTGGGTTATTTTATTTAACCCCTGTAAAGAGCTGGAGCTGGGGGGAATGATGCCGAAAGGGATGCGGGGGTCCTGCCGCAGGACCCCGCACCGGCCCCTCGCCTTTTTGCTGCCGGCAGCAAAACCTGCCGCGCCGCTCCTCTCCGGCAGAGCCAGGTTTGTTCCCAGCAGATAGACTTTTATGTTTTTTTAATTATGCCAGGAAAGCCTTTCCTGAGGTTTTTCTGAATCCGAGCCGGGAGAATAAAACTGCTGGGTCAGGTTTTTTGGGCTCGGCTGCGATCCCGCGTTGCCCTAACCGCGGCGCCGGGGTTGGGATTGCGGGGTGGCCGTGGTGGGGTGCGCTCGGGGGTTTTGGGGGACAACCTGCTTCTGGGGGGACACGGTGGTGGGTGGGAAGGATGCCCGCGTTGGGCTGCGGGAAGCCGAGGGTGCCATGCACGGGGCTCAGCCCCTCTCTTGCCCGCAGGGATGGTGCCCGCGGGGACCGAGGCCGCCCCGGCCCGCCGGTGAGGTGCCTGCCGCCCGCCCCGAGCCCCGAGCCCGGACCACGATGAACAAACTGACCTTCCACAACAACAGAGTCATGCAGGACCGCCGCAGCGTTTGCATCTTCCTCCCCAACGACGACTCCCTCAACATCATCATCAATGTAAGGCAGCACGGGGGGGCCAGGGAAACCCCCTGAGCACCGACGTTTTCATCACACCCGGGGGCTTGCAAGCTCCGGTTTTGCTTCTGGTTTTTCTTTTGAGCCTGCCTGCTTCTCGCCCTGCCGGAGAAATGCACACGAGTTATTCCCCCTGAAGGCTGCGGCAGCGTTTTACGCTCTCCTGCTGCTTCTTGACTCGAGGCGCTGCTGGCAGCGCCGTGATTTTCGGCGGGTGACCTGCTGCGTGCCATCCCACGGGGCGGCATCGGTTGCGGATGGCAATTCAGCCTCTTGTACCCCAGGGAATAAACAGGAGGGGGTTTGGCTCTGGTTCAGATGTAGTATTGAACGTGAAATTCCCCCACTTTTTAATTTTTTTAATTCAACACCACCCAATATTCTGGTTTCTGCCCCCAAAACCATCTCCCTGGCGCTGGGCTGGTTGCAGCGAGGTCTCCACCACCGCCTGCTGCTCTCGAGCTGCCCCGTGGTCTCCGTGCGTCCCATCCCCAGGAGAGCTGTGGTCCCGCACCCCAGGGTGGGAGCCTGCTTTTGGGGACTTCCACATTGTCCCTATGGAAAAATAAGCCCCATAGCCCAGCCTGTCACCCCCCAGTCCTGCTCGGGGACCCGGCGGGGGGGTTCGGTGCCGCCTGCCCGGCTCAGCCGGGCACAGATGCAGCAGGGACCACGTGTGGGGTTTTTTTTTTGCAGGTGAAGATTTTGTGCCACGAGTTACTGGTGCAGGTGTGTGACCTCCTGAGGCTGAAGGACTGTCACCTCTTCGGGCTCAGCGTCATCCAGAGTAAGTCAGGGGCTCACGCCGTGGGTTCAGTGCCCGTGGCCGGTCCAGCCCGATGCCGTCCCGGCTCGGCGCGATGCCACCGCGTCGGGGCTGCGTGTTTGCCCGAAGGTGGGTGCCAACTTACCCAACCCTTTGGTGGCCTCTCATTTAGGTGATGAGGAGGTTATGGACCCCCACACCAACACCACCCGCCGATGGGTCGGGGGGGGGCCAGGGCAGGGCTTTGGTGGGATGCAGGGGACACGCCGGGGGGGGGATGCTGATGCCACCTCTGTCCCACCCAGACAATGAGCACGTGTACATGGACCTGGCCCAGAAACTCTACAAGTACTGCCCCAAGGAGTGGAAGAAGGAGGCCAGCAAGGTCAGCGGTGAGGTCTTGCATGGAGAGCTGACGGCAGTAAGGCCACCTCTGTCCCCATCGCAGGTCACTTCCAGGACACGGGAACGCAGCCGAGGGGCGAGGCGGTGGGGGGGGGCACTTGGCTGTTAGGCAGCGTGGGGTGGGGAGGGTGGGCGTGCAAAATTAATAAAACCCGGATGATGCTTGATGGCTGTCACCCCGAGTGCCACCGTGCACAACCAGCTGGGGACGCGTCCTCCACGCTCCCCACTCCGGGGCTGTGATATTTTTTTTTTCTCCCATATTTCTTTATACTTCAGCAGAATTTTTAAGGTGGCTCTTTCTTCCAGTTTCTAAAATTCGAGCATTTGGAGTTTTTTCCCCCCAAAACACCTTTTTATTATTTCAATGCAATGTGCCAAGGGGGTTGGCGTGAAGGGTCCCGTGCTGGCGCTGATTTGGCACCCGGTACAGGGACTGGTGGGTGACGGGCTGGGGAGGGGTGGGAGAGGGACAGCGGCGGTGGGGGGGCTACAGCCTCCCTGGGGGGTCTCGAACCCAGCTGCCTACTTCTTTAAATCCAAATCCCCTTCGTGTTTCAGCATATTGGGGGGAAAAATAGGTGTCAAACTGTAATTCGGGAAAAACTGTGGTCGGTGTTAGTGAGTGAACTCTTCCCCGTGGGGGGCAAGGGGGTGGCCGTGACGGACCTGGCCCCAGGTGAGCGGAGATGAAGGGCTGGGGCATGATGCTCGGGTCTCCGCAGGAGCCCTGAAAATTTCCTCCGTTCCAGGGGATCGACCAGTTTGGCCCCCCGATGATCATCCATTTCCGAGTGCAGTACTACGTGGAAAACGGCAGGCTGATCAGGTAGGATTCACCCCCCCGTCCCCACGGCGGTGGGCACCCACCCAGGGCAAACGGCTGGCAGGGGAGCACCCCAGGGTGCCCCTGGCTCGGGTACCCCTCGTTGGGGCCGCGCAGCTTCGGGATGCTGCGGGGTGCTGCTCGCGCACCCAAAAACTCGTCCTTTCTGTTGGGGCTGGGTGGCAGGGGCAGGTGGGGACACCGCTCCCAGCCAGCGGTGACAAAGCCTTTTGGGGGACTGGGGCCATCGCGTTTAGGATTTTGTCACAGCTTAACCCGCGGCACAGCCTGATTTTAATTCACGCTTGTACCTGTGGCCGGATGGGAGCTTCAGGTCCTGTTTCAGGGAAAAAAATAAAAAATGTTTTTAGGGTCTTGGGTGCATGGGGACACGGTGGCACCTGCAGCCAGGCAGGGCTGCTTTCGGGGGGGTTATTCTGGCTGTGGGAGGTCTGGAAATTTCAGCACAGAAAAGGGAGCAAACAACTCAGCGCCCAGTGCTCTTTTTTTTTTATCGAAGAGCGTCGCACCGGGAGGAAGGTGCCAGAGCCGTCTCCCACCCCGTGGTCTCGGTCGTGGGTGGGTGGGTGTCCCGCTGGCTCCCTTCTCCTCCCCTCTCTCCTCTGCTCTCCCGCAGCGACCGGACGGCGCGCTACTACTACTACTGGCACCTGCGGAAGCAAGTGCTGCACTCGCAGTGCGTGCTGCGCGAGGAGGCTTATTTCCTCCTCACCGCCTTCGCCCTCCAAGCCGACCTGGGCGACTTTAAGCGCAACAAACACTACGGGAAGTACTTCGAGCCCGAAGCCTATTTCCCCGCCTGGGTAAGTGTGCTGTGATGGGGTCCCCGCTCCTAAGCTCGTGGGAACGCTCACGAGGCTGCTGATGCTGGGCTGCTCGGAGGCTTCCCGAGCGGCCGGCGTTCCTGCTGCCTTCCTATCTCTGGCTTAGTCCCGGTTATTAATAACCTCCGACAACTGCGGGGCTGCAAATAGCTGCGGGCAGGGAGGGTTGGGGTCAGTGTGGTGGCTGGGGTAGCTCGTACCGCTGGTGGGGATTGCCCTGTGTGCTGCAGGGATGCTCAGGGAGGTTTCTCCGCGTGCTACGTGCCATCACGGCATCACCCTACCGTCATCGGGTGCAGGCTTTGCAGCCCTTTGGGAAGCGGTGTCCTCCGTGCTGGCGGTGGCCGTGGGTGTAAGCAGCTTCTGGGACAGTCCTGGAGGGAAACTGAGGCAGGGCATGGGGTGACACACAGCCCCAGGTCACCTCCGACCGGCAGGCAGAGCTGGGCGCTGGGGTGATGCCATCCTGATGACTTTGCGCAGGAGCGGAGTAGGGAGCAGTCCCGTGTGGCACGGCAGGGACACCCCTTCCCGCAGCAAGGACATGGCACCAGCCTCTGCAGGGTACCCAAAACCAAGTCCGTTTATTACCAGACGGGTAAATATTAGAGAGGAGCGGCAAGGGGCTGCGCAGCCACGTCTGATGTGCCTTTGGAGCCCAAACAGCTGAACCTCCCCCGTGGTTCCCCGCAGCCGGGGCTGCCAGCAGATGCTGGGAAGGGGAAGATTAGTAATAAAGTTGTGGGCACCGTTGCCCACTTTATGTGCTTTCTGGGTTTTGCCCTGGCACGGGTAACACCGGAGGTGTGAGCTCCACGGGACGGGCACGCCAAGCAAAGCTCTACTTCCCAGTGGGAAATCCTGCTGGCAATGAGAAGTTGTTGGCCACTGTATTTATTTTATTTTAACTTGCAGCTCTAAAATGGAGCATCTTGCTCCTATTTCCCTTTTCCCTGGAAATCACCGCTGGCCGGGAGCGCCGGGGCTGGCAACCGGCCCCAAGCAAGCACGGAGCAGCTCCCCTGGATGAGCTTCTCTTCTTCTCCATACAGGTCGTTGCAAAGAGGGGCAAGGACTACATCCTGAAGCACGTTCCAAACATGCACAAGGATCAGTTCGCCCTGACGGCCTCCGAAGCCCATCTCAAGTACATCAAGGAGGCCGTCCGGCTGGACGACGTAGCTGTGCACTACTACAGGTTGTACAAGGTGAGCCCCGGCTGCGAGCCCAGGCTCGGTTTCAGACTTGGGGTTGCTTTTTATTGAAAGAAGCAACTGCCAAGCAATTTCTAAGGTATTTTGGGAAGAGCGGCGTTTGAATTGGCACTCGCCGGCTGGAGCGGAGCGGTCTCGAGGGCAGGGCTTTGCTCCCAGAGGCAGGGAGATGCAGCTTTTTATAGTCCTACTGTTTTCTAGAAGTTACGGAGAGGTGAGAGGTTTGCCGGCGTGCGAGGAGGCAGCCGCAAGGTTTCTGGGATCTTATTTTTTAGTATCTTCTCCCTAAGAAATGCATGCTGGGTTTTTCTCCCAGCAAAGAGGTTGGTTTGCTGCAGGCAGGATGGGCTGCCCCACCGTCAGCAGCTCTGTGCCGGTGCGGGAGCAGGTTGGGCTCAAGCGTAAAAGTGCCCCAGGTCTGTTTCTGAAGGTCCTTCCAAGTTTTCTGAGGTTAAATTGTTCATCCAGACCCTTAAGCCAGGGTGTTTCTGGGCGGTGAGGGGGGTGGCAGGTGCCTGGGGGTGAGACCAGGGGGGATGTTCGAGGATGTGACCGGGTGGTGTGCGTGCCTTGTTAATTAAACAGTTGGACTCGATGATCTTAAGGGTCTTTTTCAACATAAATGATTCTATGATTAACGTGGCACCTACCGCACGTGGCTACACGGGAGATGGGGTGACTACAGGAGGGTACCTGGGCTGGGAGGGGTGCAGATTTACCCACTTCATACTGCAAATACTGTATTTAAAACCATCTAATTTTTGTCCCCTTTAGGACAAAAGGGAGGTAGATGCCTCCCTGACGCTGGGGCTGACGACGCGGGGCATCCAGATCTTCCAGGTAGGCGGCTGAGCGAGGACAACCGCTCGGCTCCCTGCCCACGGCCGGCATCCTCAGCTGGAACTGGCCCTTCTCTTTTTGCAGAACTTGGACGAAGAAAAGCAGCTCCTCTACGACTTCCCCTGGACGAACGTGGGGAAACTGGTGTTCGTGGTGAGTCCCACCATCCCCAGGCAGAGCATCTCTGCCCCCGTCGCTCCTGGGCTCTGGTTTGGGCATGGGGTGTTGTTGCACAGACCTCAAGCGGGGCAATTGCAGGCTCGGGGGGATTAATAATTGGGCTGTAGCAGGACCGGGCAAGAATTAGAGTATTTTTCTTTCCGGGGCTGATGTTCCCCCCCTCTCCCACGTAGGGTAAGAAGTTTGAGATCCTGCCAGACGGGCTGCCCTCGGCCAGAAAACTCATTTACTACACGGGCTGCCCGCTGCGCTCCCGTCACCTCCTGCAGCTGCTCAGCAGCAGCCACCGGCTCTACATGAACCTGCAGCCCATCCTGCGCCAGGTCCGCAAGCTGGAGGAGAACGAGGGTAGGTGACCCCCGCCTCAGGGCGCAAATCCCACCGGTGCTGGGCTCCCACCCGGCTTTTCTGCCCGTACCAAGTGCCTGGTCCTTGCGGCAGCCCCCGTGGCTGGGAGCATGTCGGGGGGGGTGGCTGTCCCCATGTCCCCCCTGGACCGTGCTGGGCTGGGTGCTCGCAGAACAACCCCCCCCGGCTGCTTAGGGATGGGCACAAGCCCTGCTGCGGTCCCTGATGGCCCAGTTCCTCCCAGTGCAGGCCTTCCCAGTGCACCGCATCCCATCTCCAAGCTCAGAAAGCCCTTGTGCAAACATAAGATCTTCCTCCTCATCTTCCTCTTTCCCCTCCTCCTTTTCCTCCTTCTCCTCCTTCTCTTCTTCCTCCTCCTTGTCCTCGTCCTCTTCTTCCTTCTCCCCCTCTTCTTCCTCCTCCTCTTTTTTTTCTCCTATTTTTTCCTTCTCCTCCTCTTCTCCTTCTCCTCCTTCTCCTCTTCCTCCTCCTTGTCCTCCTCTTCTTTCTTCTCTTCCCCTTCTTCCTCCTCTTCCTCTCCTTCCTCCTCCTCTTTTTTCTCCTCTTTTTTCCTCCTCCTCCTCCTCTTCTTCCTCCTCCTTGTCCTCCTCCTCTTCTTCCTTCTCTTCCCCTTCTTCCTCCTCCCCCTCTCCTTCCTCCTCTTTTTTTCTCTTCTTTTTCCTCTTCCATCTCTTCTTTCTCCTCCTTGTCCTCCTCTTCCTCTTCTTCCTCCTCCTCCTTCTCCTCTGCTTCCTCTTCCTCCTCCTCCTCCTTTGGAGGGATGGCACAGAGCACACCGAATTTGAGGCTCCCCACCCCACGTCCCCATCCCTAGATGCCACCGGGACAGGGCTGGCTCCTGGTGTGCCACCCAAACCGGGCTCAGGGTGGCCCTGGGTGCTCGGTGTCGGGGGGG
>NW_010973114.1:3707823-3715460 GCF_000737465.1 Haliaeetus leucocephalus
GGGCAGGCTGCCTCGTGCCGACGGCGTGCCGCTGGCCTGGCAGAGAAGAAGCAGTACCGCGAGTCCTACATCAGCGACACCCTGGACCTGGACATGGAGCAGCTGGAGAAGCGCTCGCGGGCCAGCGGCAGCAGCGCCGGCAGCATCCGGCACAAGCGCCTCTCCCGGCACTCCACCGCCAGCCACAGCAGCTCCCATACCTCCGGCATCGAGACCGACCCCAAACCCAGGGAGATGGGGCCCGAGGCCGGCTTCTCGGGCGCCGGCGCCCACCGCAAGCTGAAGACCTGCAGCTCCATGACCAGCCACGGCAGCTCCCACACCTCCGGAGTGGAGAGCGGTGGGAAGGACCGGCTGGAGGAGGATTCCCAGGATGATGGTGAGATAACCAGCTAAGCGTGGGCTTTCCAGCTTGGGTCTCCCCAGGTCATTGGGGTTGGAGGGTGCTCTGAAGGCGCGCCTTGATGACTCGTCCCACCTCTTCCTCGCCTGCAGAAATCGAGATGCTGGTGGATGACCCCCGGGAGCTGGAGCAGGCTGGCGAGATGGAGGTGAGCCCCGACATGTGCGTCTACATCACGGAGGACATGCTGCTGTCGCGCAAGTTCAACGGGCACTCGGGTAAGGCGGCGGATGCTTTTTATTTCCAATTCCCCAATGCAAGTCACACCTTCGGTGGTCAGCAGAGCAAAATTAGCCCGAGGCGTCCATTTGGGACACCAGAAAAAGCCATTCGCCTGATCGGTCAAAGGAGAGATGGGGTAAATTTGGTGAAACTATAAAAAGAAGGGGTTGCCCAGGAAAGGTGCAGGTTTTGCTCGGAGCAGGACTGATGCTCCGTGCAGCTGCCCTGTGGCACAGAGGGCTGTGCCCAGGCACGCCAGGTTATTTGGAGATACCAGGGGATGATGGCAGGAGCTGCCCACGGGCAATGGACCTAATTTTAGGGATGTTCTCAATTGCTGGCCCCCGCTCTCCTTTTCATGACAACCCCTCGCTTGTTCCCATGAGCATGGGTGCTGTTATCACATGTGTGAGCCTGGCTTCTCTGGAGCTGTGCCTGCACCCAGAGAGTCACCCACATTTCCACCTCCATACTGGGTGCTACTAGGAGGTCTCTGGGGTGCCAGGCTCCCTGGGGATGGCTTTGGATGCCATTTTGGTGCAAATTTGGGATGCTTTGTGGGTAAAGCTGGTTGCAAGTGGAGCCATTGGGGTGAAGGCACCCCATCGAGCCGAGGGTGCCTTCGCCCCAGAGGAAGGGCAAGCCGCCAAGGGCAGCGGGCACGGATCCCAAGAGAGCTGGGAAGCCTCGAAATAACCTTCACACCCTCCTCTTCCTCTCTCCTCCGCGCAGGGCTTATCGTGAAGGAGATCAGCTCCTCCACCTCCAGCTCCTCGGAGACGGTGGTGAAGCTGCGAGGGCAGAGCACCGACTCCTTACCCCAGGTATGTGGTGCCGGTGGAGCTTTGGTGAAACCCAAAATCCTGCCGGCACCGGGGGTTTGGGTTTCCCCGACCCCCTTGGCTTCCCGGCAGGTCCTGAGCCTCCTCTTTGCTTTGCCCAGACAACGTGCAGGAAACCGAAGACGTCGACGGACCGGCACAGCCTGAGCCTGGATGACATTCGGCTCTACCAGAAGGACTTCTTACAGTTGGCCAACCTCTGCCAGGATACGGCCCAGAGCTACACCTTTGGCTGTGCCCATGGGCTGGAGGAGGAAGGGCTCTACTGCAACGGCTGCTTGGCCCAGCAGTGCATCAACATCCAGGAGACCTTCCCCGTCAAAAGAACCAGCAAATACTTCTCCTTGGATCTCACCCATGATGAAGTCCCCGAGTTTGTCGTCTGAGCGCTGGCGGGGGGTGGCAGGACCGGCTGCCCGCTCTCGGGAAGGCTGGGGCTCCCTGCCCAGCATCGGGGGCCGTCGATGCCGCCTTCCCCCCCACCCCGCAGCGCTTCCCTGGAAAACCGAGGTCGTGGAAACCATTGCACTCGGAGGATCGCCCCGACGGCGGGCGGGATGGAGACCCCCGGGCACGGCGGAGTCCTGCCGGCGGTCCTCCAAGCATCCTTTCTCCTCCAGATGAGTTAGTGCCAAACACAAGTTGTCTTATTTCGACTGCGAGAAGCGCGACTCGTCAGAGCTAGCAGAAGCCAACTCGTGTTTTCTCATTGCCTCGTGGCGAGGTGACCTCTTCTCCTCCTTGCCCCCATCCTCAGCGCTGCCGGCGGCTCCGGCAGCGGCTCGGTGGCAACTGACGCCGGAGAGAAAAGTGCCAGACTGTTGTGTTCAAGTCAAGCCAAAGAAATGTAAATACCCTAAAGGCCAGTATGGGAAGAGAGAATTAAGCAATAACCAGCCGGGGATCTCCAGGCACAGGTGATGTACCGTGGAGGAAGGCCAGCAGCTGCTGGGGCAGAGCATCAACCCAGTTCATCCAAAAAAACCACGTGCTGGAGGTCAGGCCAGAGCGACCCAAAACCAAAAAAAAAAAAACCCCACCCAAGAAAAACAAAAGCAAAGGAGAATGGAAAGGAATAGGTCATCTGTAAGGATATTGCAATAATGCATCCCAAACTTTGGATATATAGAGATTACATATATAAATATATCGAGGTATGTATGTTTATATATGTCTGGATCTTATAGACCCATTCGTGTTTTACTTCTGCTCTAAAATACCTTTTATACAAAGGATCTGCCTCTCTTCTTTAATGAACCATATAAACAATCATATTTTTTTCTAACCACTAAGGTGAGAAAACAGACTTTCCTCTCAAGAAGAATATGTATGCAACTGCGTTGTAAGTGTGGCTCTTCCCGGTGCAGTCTCCGTTGTATTTTACCAAGGCTTTTCATGCGTCTTTAAGTCTCTTACAGTTTGAATAGTTCTGCTAAAGGATGATGGTGATGTGCTAGAAAAACCCAAGAGCGGCTTCTGAGTGTGTCCTAGGGAAGCCAGCCTGCCCAGGTGTAACATTTACCATCGGTACCGGAGGGTAAAGCATTACAGCAGCTAATATTCACAGCACAATGCCTTTTTAGTCGGTATTTTTAATTAGAGTTTAGCTATTGACAGCCAAAGTTTTGCCATATTTTGATATACCACCTTTTTTTAACTGGAAACTTTTCTTAAAAAAAAAAATTATTATTTTATAAATAAGCACAATCTTATTTTTATAAGAAATGTTGGGGAAGGAAGCCGAGAAGAGGGAACTGGTACCAAAAGAAAAGGAGCATAGCTATTGGCACAGTGCAAAAAAACCTCAGTCTTATTGCGATATGGGAGCTGGTAGGGGAGAGCATCGGGCACTGCCGTGGCTCTGCGCTGCGGGACCGTGGCACCGGCACAGCGTGTCCCCAACCCAGAGCTTGGTCTTGCCCGGCACGAGGGCCTGGCGACGCTGGATATTATGGGAAAATAATGTAGGTAGCCAAACGCTGGCAGGGTGAGCAGGAGGCTGGTGATCCCTAAAACCTCTCTTTATCTCCCCTAAAGCCACCCAGCACAGCTGGGGGGATGCTGCCCGGCGGCTCAGGGCTATGTGCCCCGCTTTGGTTTCGGGGGGACCCCAGCAAACACCCCAAAAGCCTCTTTTGTGGGCACCGCACCCCAGGCTGGGATGCCGGCGTTTGCTAGCAGCAGCCCCACCGCAGACCCCCATCCGCGGGGTTTGCTGTGTGCCGGGGGATCGGTGCGTGCACCAGCAACGTGGGTCTGCCACGGGCTGGTACAGGCAGGAAAATCCCCTAAATTCATCCCAAGTCTCTTTTTTTCCCCCTCTGCTGCGAGGCAGCGGGGCTGCAGCACCCAGATGGGGGGGGGTCCTGCTGGCACCCCATCCGCCGGTGAGCCCCGGGGTTCCTCCGTGGGACCCTCACCCTGCTACTCTGCAGAAACACGTAGTTGGAGGGAGCAAAAGGGTAACTGGTGTAAAGAAATGCATTTCTTGGCCCCCCCCCAGCCCATTATCCTGCAACCGAACCCGAACCGCAACAGCCCAGCCGGGCTCAGAGCAATGGTGGGGGCTGCGATGGAGCTCACCCCTGGGCAAGCGGGAGCAGAGCTGGGGGAGCCGACGGGGCCGAGCCGGGAAGCGGGGGGACACAGAGGTGCCATTTATTCCGCAGGTGGCCGGGGCGGCCGCGCGGGTCCCGGGGGGGACGGGGTGGCCGTACCCGCCTGCCCTTCGTGCCGCTCCCCCTGCAATAATGAGCTATCTGTCTGCACGAACGAAATAGTCCTTTCTGTGAAAGGATCCTCCCGTCGGGGCGATGGGAGAGCCAGTGACTGCGTTGCAAAAGAAAAACGCAAGGAAAAACTATACAAAAAAAACCCCGCAGCGAAATTATTTTGTACCAATGAAGTTTGTTGTGTGCCTTTTGCGGTACGGCTGGAAATGACAATAAAGTGACAGTTGTTTGCATTACTTTGACTCTTGGTGAATTTAAAATGCTCCCAGGCTTAAGTGAGTGATGAAACGCTTATGAATTTAATGAACACATCTTACATTTATTGTGCTCTCTGCTCCAGCATCGTTCGGCTCCGGAGAACAGGTTAGGGCAACTCCTGCCTCGGGCGGAGGAATGGATGGACTGATCCTTTCAATCCTGTTTTTTGGTGATTTCTATGAAAGTGGCATCCAGTTCCAGCGCCCAGGCTGCCGAGCAAGGCACGATTTGCTTTTTTCCTAATGATCCCCCCCCCCAAAAAATGCTCCCCTGTTTCCAAAGCAGCGAAGCCCAGCACAGGCATCACCCCTTAGCCTGGGTAGGTGACGGTGACAGGAGGGCCCTGGGACATGGGGACCGCAGTGGGCTGGGGGGGGCGTAGCCTGTTGCCAGGCTGGGGCCAGGGGCTGCCAGGCAGCGGTCACCAGTGTGATGAGTGAAGCCGTTCTCTGCCTGCCACACTCCATCCCTTTAATCCCTCTATTCTCCCTCTTCCTCTGCTTGGAGCGGGCTCCGCTTGGGGAGGGTGGGATGGATATTTAGGGGCAGCACCTGGGTGAGTTTCCCCAAAGGAGGAAGCTCCACCATGTTAGTTAAAGATGTGACCTCGAGCAGGATCCTGCCCGAGAGCCCGGGACAGCATCCAGCCTCAGGCAGAGTGCAGGGATGCTGGCAGAGCTGCCGCCTCCGAGAGAGAGCTCCTCTCGAGATGCCCAGTGAGGATTTCCCGAGGCCTCGCTCTCTGCAAGCACGTGGGCAGGGGAGGCTCTTCATTTTCTCTTCCCTGAGTCCATGTTTTTGGATGAAGCGTGTGGATTCTCCAGTGTCTGATAGAGGATTGGTGCTGCAGCCTTCCCCCTTTCCAACACCCAGGGCCACCTTCCCATCTCCCATGCCGCTAGCGCTAATTAAACTCCTCAGAACATAATTAGCCAGCTCTTTTCTTCTTGATATTGCCAGGTTTGCTGAGCCTGGCACCTATTTCCTCCAGCCAAGGCTGTGGTTATCAGTACCTCACACAACAGCTTTCCGCCATCCCCCAGGAGCCCGGGACATCCCTGGGATCTGCAGTGGAGCCTCCCTGCCTTTGCCATCCATCCCTCTTCCAAATGCCCTGGTAGAGGGATGGGGATGGAGACGTGAGGCTGCACACCTCTGGCGTTGGGGTATCCCCTCTGCCCCCCTTCCCCAGCACCCTCGGCATCCGCGGCGCAGGGGTGCCAGGGAGCATCCTGTGCCATTTCTACAGGCTCCGAAAATAATGGCACGTTACCGGCAATTTCCTTTTGTCCTCTAAAAATAGCCCTTCCTCTTCAGCAAGGCGGGCGCTGACCGTGGGTCTTGGTGCCTAATTGCTAATTACTGCTAACGCCGGCCGTTTTGGGGGCAGCTAATTGCCTTACGCAGGAGGGAGCGAGCGACTTCTGGGTAGTGGGGGACTGCATTGTCTGCTACTAAGTGTAGCCTCCAGATTTCATCCTTGGCCTATAAAACCCCCTGTATTTTCCTAAAACCAGACGTCGAACGGTTTTTTGCACGAGCCTGCGGAGCGAGCCAGCCCTGCCCTCCAGGGGGGAGAGGGAGGGGGCTCTCCCCTCCCCGTAGGCTGTGTTTAGCAAAGACCAGTACGTCCAGCTATACTTTTAAATTAATCCCCCTCCATTTGAAGGCATTTGATGGCTTGGCTTCCATTGCTCCTTCATCTCGCTGTGGGAGAGGTCCCCAGGGGGGGAAAGGTCTTCCAGTTCCCATCCCGGCGTGTCCCCAGGCAGCCTTGCACCCACGCTGGCCTTTTCCCTGGGATGCTCCCTGGTGCTGGCAGCTCTTCTGCTGCTCTGCGTTACCATTTCACGAATTTAAGCTCTCACAAAAAAAGGCTGCACTTGGGCCAGTTCCTCTCCAGTCGCTCCACTACCTGACTTTGCGTCTCCTGTCACCATTTCGCGACAACCTGACAGGTCGAAGACTTGGGATTTGTAGGGCGACAACATGCAAATGCCACTTTTACGGAGCCAACTGCAAAAATGGACTTAAAAAAGCGAAATGTTGCAGTAGCATACTTTTTTTTTTCTTAAATTTTGCCGCCAGGATCAAAACAGGCAGTGCTTTCTCCTGCCATTAAGCAGTGACGGCTGTCCCCACCTCGCAGAGCATCCTCATTTTATCAGCCCTTCCGAAACAAGAATTGCTGGACGTACCCTTTGACATCATCCCAATTAGGCACCAACAACTGATCGGCAATAATTACAAAGATACCCCGCGTGCCCGTGTCTCTTTAGGCTGGGGGGACCTTCTGCACCCCGAAATTATCATTGGATGCAACGCTTTTATTTAATGCAGCACCGCACGTCCCCTGTGTTGTGTTTGGGATCAGTACGGGGTGGGGGGGACCCTGCCAGCCCCGGCCTTGTGCTGGGTGCTTCCCGGGGGGATTGCCAGGATCCTGGGAGTATGGACTTTATGGGTGCCAGGGTGGGGTGCCAGGGCTGAGCTCCAGCACCCCGCTTGCAGGGCAAGCGAAGGAAATCAGTCATCGAGTGTTGCTGTGGAAATGGGAGGGGAAACCCAGTTTCTGGCAGCCAGCACCTCTCTGCCAGGAATCCTGCAGAGTTTGGCCAGCGGAGGGGTGACACGCAGCCCCCCCATTGCCCACCGCTGCCGGCCCTGGGGGAGGGTCCCACCGCTGCCCTTTGCGGGATGCCTGTGCCTACCGCCCACGGGGAGCTGCATCCCACCGTGCTGGTGCTGCCGTCGTGGGCACCTGCACGGTTTGCAGCGCCTTGTTTTGGGGGGTCGTGCTGCACCCCAGCTCTGCTGTGTCCCCTGCCCAGGGAACACCTTAATGTATTTTCAATGTATATGTGTAATATGGGGCTGTTGAGTCCTCCAGAGAGCGGACTTGAAGGTTTAGCCATGAGCACCCAGCTGGGCTGGCTGTGGATGTTTTGGGGTGCAGGTGGAGGAAGGGGTCGCCTTATAAAAACCCCACCAGCGCTCACCAGCTCTTTCCGAAATCTTCCACCTGAAATCCTAAAAACAGGGCATGTGGGCTCACACCGATTAAAAAGAAAATACAAAATACTGAGTGCTGGGTGTTCCCCCGAGCTGTGCCCTGGAGGGGCAGGTAGGGGCTGGGCTGGGAACTTTTGAACTGGGAAGGGCTTGAGGGGGGCAAGGAGG
>NW_010973114.1:3715778-3745132 GCF_000737465.1 Haliaeetus leucocephalus
CGCTGGCCACCCCACGGGGACCCCACAGTCTCAGGTGGCGATGGCACCTGCGCTGGGGGAGGGTGTCGGGGGGGGGCGCGGGGGGCCCCCCCCATCCCGCTGGGGCTGGGAGTGGGGGGAAAGGTACCTCGTACAAAGAGTTCAGTCTCCCCAACAAAGATTTAATTTAGAGGGTTTGATCCTCAGTTAATCGACGGATTTGCCATCACAGGAAAGGCTTTTTCCGTGGATGAATGAGACGTAGTGTTCTTTCTTTCTCTATTTCTTGGTTGTTGGTTTTTTGTTTTTGTTTTTTTTTCTCCCTGGGAAGGAAGGGGGAGACTTTCCCAACCCCAAATCCCTGCAGGGACCTCAGTTGGGATGGATCTACCCCCCCCCCAGCCTGATTTGGGGGGGATTTGGGGGCAATGGCCATACAGGTGGAGGGGCACCCCGCGCCCCACCCCACCATCCCCGCGGCAGTGGCCCTCTCCACATCATTTCCATCAAAATCCTTATTTTTCCCAGCAGTGATTTGTGGGGCGAGCATTCGGGAAAAGTAAACCTGGGAAAATACCCAGTCAGCTGGGAAGGTGTGCTTGGCAGAACCCGGTCCAGGGCTCGCCTGCCCCAGCGAGAGGGGAATCCAGCAAAAAACTTTTGCCTTCTTGCCTCGCCGGTGGAAAATGGATTTATATTTAAGGAAAATCTTGAAGCACGGCGATCCCCCACCCTTTACTAACGAACTTAAAGCGTGCTACCCCAAAGGGTAGTGACTCGGAGCACGCATTATCTGCCACTGCTGTACCTGCTGCCCGCAGGGCAGGGGATCGCTGCAGGTCTGGTATGTTATTTATTTCCCTTTTTCCCGCTGGGCCCCCGAATTACCAAATAACCATCGCCCCGCCAGCGAACCCATGCTCCCTGGCCACAAGAGGGAAAGGGGCTGGGGCACGTACCCTGGCAGCAGGCTGGGGCCAGGCACGGAGGATTTTTCCTTATAACTGGATTTCCCTGAATGCAGCTGGAGCATGCGATTTTAATCCTCTTTTCAACCATATGGCCGTTGGCTGGATTGAAATATGACTCAATTAATTATTGCCAGGAAAGCCCTGGGGCGAAGCCTTTCTCCAGGAGGATGTTTCAAGGGGCTCCCAGGTTTATAACGGGGCTTTTCTCATCCCATGCTGTGGGGTTCGGGGGCACGTGGCTCAGCCCCACCCCAGCTCCCATCTTGGCCCCGCGAGGCCGGGTATTGGCCGTGCTGCTCCCTTGGCACCAGTTTTAGTGCCTTTTGGGGTTTTTTTTTTGGCTTTTTCAGCCTCGTGTTTGCTTGTGAGAGGAAGCAGGGGCAGCCGCTTGCCGCTGCTGGCACCACATGCTGCTGGCCGCTCACCTGTGACACGAGTTTGGCGGTCTCAGCATCGCTTGGGTGATGACTGGAGGCAGCCTCACCTCCAAAATGGGGCAACCCCAGTTTGGGGGGACCTGTGGGTCCCCCACTACTAGCGCAGTGCCTGCATGTGCCCATCCTCTCTCCCAAATTCCCCGGGAGCTGCCAGCTTTGCTCCCAGTAGTGCATGTACTGGCATTAAGGTTGCCCATTATATTTTCTCTGGGGTCTTTGCAGTTGTGAGCTGGTGGGGGCACATTTTGCGTGTGGGTTCGGATGAGTGGCCGTACTGTGGCATGGCTGGCCCTGGGGGGGGGATGAAAACCAGCATCAGGGCCTGGCACGGGGCTGCCTCGCGGCACGGGGTTTATCATTTTCCACCTGGGAAATTTTGGCCCACTTGCAGCATGGGGGTTATCGAGACCAGGAGCAGGCAATTGCAGCACGATGCCCTATGGGATTCCCATGGGTAGATGGCTGCGAACCCGTGACAAAGCTCAATTATTATTATTATTATTATTATTATTATTATTATTATTATTATTTTTAATCCCCAAGCAAGCTTGCCGCTTTGCCACCCCGTGCCAGGGTGTCTGCGAGTGGAAAATGCGATAAAAAGGCAAACTTTGCAAGGGTGGGCAATGCCTTCCCACCCGGTGGCCTCACAGATGCTGATGTGTCCACTGGGCTTTCAGTGCTTTGGCCTCCGAACGGCGGCAGCCGAGACACCACTTCGCCTTTTGAAACCCAGTGAGTCACCGAAGGAGGACAGCCAGGCGCCGGCGCAGGCTGTTACCATAGTAATTAGGACTGGCGAGCCAGTGCCGGAGCCCCGTGGACCCCCCGTGTTCCCAAAACACGCTGCCCGGCGGCGGCCGTGCCTCTCCATCCCGTACGTCAGTGCCGGGATGCTCGAGGCCGGCACGCTCGTGACACATGTGCTGCCACCGGGTACCACGGGGCTGCACCGCCTGCTCCGTCCTGCTGGCTCGTTGCCCCGTTTTGGGTTGGGAATAAGGGGTTTGCCCTGGGAAAAGCACCATTTTCGGCACGAGTTGCATCAGTTCTCAGCGCGACTTCTCCAAGTGTTTCATTCCTGCGCCTGGAGCGGGATACGGCCTTGTGTGTTCACAGCCAGTGCAGAAGCAGGAGGAACGAGCAAAGGGATTAGGGTGGGTTTTCAATTTTTCTTGCTTTTCAGACTCTTTTCTCACTGTTTCTCCCTCTCTGGTTTCTTGCTCAGCTGCTTCATGGGGTCGCAGCGGCTGTTGGGAGGAGGGATGGGATGAAAAGCAGAGATGCTACCCCACGCTGCGGGGCAGGGCGTGGGGTGCAGTGTGGTTCATTGGCAAGGGGATTTTTGTGCTTGGCCTTACACAGTTTTATCGCCTGCTCACTTCCAGTGGGGCTTCAGCTCTTCCTCACCCTATTTTTTCTTTTGCATGCAACATGCATGGTGCAAACACCCCCAAAAGTGGTCCCTTTCAAGCGCAGGAGCAGCCTTGCCCCCCCAAACTCATGGGGAGAAGCGAAAAAGGGGGGGCTCCTGCTTCTGCTGCTCGTGGGGGAGCGCGTGATGGCTGCGGGGGAACGCAGGCTGTCTCTCCCGGCTTTCCGCACACGCTTGGCACGAGCCGTTTGGCACTCGCCCTGTTTAGAGGCAGGTCTGAGCTGGGGAGAAGGATGGGCTCCAGCTGCCGGGAGGACACGGATTTGGCTCCGCGAAGAAGTAGGGCTTGCTCCAAACCCCATCCGAAGTCGCTGGGATGGTGTCCGTTGAGCCTGGGCTTTGGGTCAGGCCAGTGATTAATTAATGATGTCTTCGATCAGAGCCGTGTAAGCAAATCACCAGCACTTTGCGGACTGGGAGGCAGCGGGAGCTGGATGCAGGCAGCCCCTGGGCTGGGCGAGGATGTGTGAGGATGCAGCCGTGCTGAGCCTGAAGTCTAAAATCATGCATCTCCTGCATTTCGTGGAGGTATGATGGACTTCAAACACCAAACCCAATTTTTCACATGCTCAGTGGAAAAAAAAAAAAAAATCCCTGAAATGGCAACGTACCAAACCTTAAAAAATCACCACCTTGCTATTCGCATGCAGTTGAGAAACCCTCGACAATTCCGGGGCAGCAGCTGCAGCAGGACCTCCTTATCCTACCACACACAATTAGTTTTCACCTTATCTCGTCCTTCCCTTGCTTTTCACACAGCAGTTTTCTTCCCCTGTTGTCTGTCGTCATCGTTGTAACTCAGGCTAATTAGTTTATCCAAGGGAAGGTCCAGGCGTTGCTGGATTGTTGTCGTCGGGTACCGACATCGCGGGGAGGTCTCCGATGGTGGGTGATGCTTTTGTCTAGTATCCAAAAGCCAGCTGAGCTGCGGGTTGGTTATTCTCAGGGGTGTTGCTGTGAACCCCAAAGTGCTGTACCCGCCGCGGCAGGGCACCCCGGGAACCGGTGCGGGGCAGAGGTGCTGCCATGGCAGATAAGGTCCTTTAGCTGAGTCGGTGTCTTGGTTTAACAGGTTTATTGTCCCGTTTTCCTGAGGGTTTGGGGAGGGAAAGTTGGCTTTGTCCCTCCCGTGATGCTCCCTACGAGCGGCTCTCCTGGCCGGGAAGGTCTTGGCTGGGCAGCTGGGTTTGTAAGAGGGAGCAACTTGGGTGGGAAGGAGCAGCCTTGCCCGAGCCTTGGAGCTCATCAGGGATCCTGAGCATCAGTGCTTCTTCCCGGATCGCATGAGATCCCACCAAAGGGGAAAAATCCCTGGCGTAGCATGGGATATTCCCACTGCAAACTCCTCTGTGTTGCTGGTTTTACCCCTGAGCCGTGCTGCTCAGCATCCCTCCTCCTCCAGCATCCTCCCGACCGGGGCGGCTAAACCCCAGCCCCGAAGCCTGGCTGTTGTCTGCCGTGGTCCGAGCCGTCTGTTCCCCATCCCTGCGGGCAGAGCTGCCTGTTCCCCATCCCTACGGACAAAACTGCCTGTTCCCCATCCCTGCGGACATTGCTCCCAGCTGCAGCCAGGGACCGCAGGGACGTCGGTGCCCTGTGCCACCACCGGCACCTCTGCGCAGAGGCACAGACCTAATTATGGAAGATGCCCAGAGTAAGTCGGCACCAAGAAACCCCTTTCCTCCACCTGCTCGTGCGGGAGCAACTCAGCCGCCCCGGTGCTCCCCTGGCTGCCAAAAATAGTGACAGGGTTCGGGTGGGTTTGTGCATTAATTATAGTCGGGTCGTTCCAGCGCTGTCGTGCCTCTCTGCGTCAGCCCTGCTGTGTTAGGAAACCTGTGCTCCTCCGGCAACGGCGCAGCCGGGGACAGATTTTTGTAGTCGGATCGGTCCCCGCAGCATCCCCAGCATGGTGGCCGAAAGGGCTGTCCCAGCCCTGCACCTCCTTGGGGTTCTGAAACCGCCGTGGCGTGGTTCACCAGTGGTTTGGGTTTTACGCCAAGTCACGGCGAACGCCAGCGTTGCTCCAGCCCCGGGCTTTTGCAAGAGCAGGATTTGTGCTAATGCTGACACCCAGGTTTGCTGATTCTTTTCTAAGAAAAATTTTTCTTGGGTTATTTGCCAATAAGCATACGTGGCATTGAGTCCTTGCAGCCAAGGAAAAGCAGCGGTCATGGTAGGACTGGATTGCTTACGGCTCCCCCAGACTGGGGACCTGGGGACAGACTGGGTCTCCCTGTGCACCCACCAGCATCCACGGGGATGTGGAGAAGCCGTGTTTTTTCTCTTGCCTGCTCCAGTCTGAGCCATGTCCCTGAGGAGAGACCAGGAGCTGAAGCTGGATGAAGTGCAGGAGCATTTAACCTGTTGCAGCGTCTCCCCGGGACAGAGCGGGGAGCACTGCCAGGCGTCCGAGAGTCACGAACCTGAGGGGTGATCCCCTTAAGGGAGATGCCGAAGGGATGCTTCAGGCTTCGGTTGTCTTAAAACCCTCCCCATAGCTGTGAATTCCTGTAGACTGAGCACATTGCGTTAACCATGGGTTTGGAGGAGTTGTGCTTTTTGGGCCATTTTGGGTAAGAAAGCACCAGCCACCAGCAGATGTAAGATGCTTGGTATTGGTTTCATTCCTTTTTGGCCCCGATGTCTTTGGTTTTGGTTTGGAGTAGGTGCAGTGAAGGGAGGGAAGGAGGATAAAGAAGGCGTTGGGAGTCAGGGAATGGATCTGGAACGCGACAGGGGTGCCAGAAATGTGTCTTCGCAATCCTGCTGTCACCGGGGGATGCCAGGCTGGTGCCAGGGTGTCTCTGCATGCAGCAAGCGTCATCGTTAGGGCTTCGTTATGTTTACAGCTATGATGCCCGGTTTGGGGTAGGGCTGGGGTAAGGAGCACCCACGAGATGAGCTTTGGGCTCTGGGCTTGTCCCTCTCCTTCCTCGACAGCATTGGGTAGGTTTTGGGTTTTCCAAAGGGCTGAACCCAAACCCAAAGCGGAACACGGCTGCCGTGGCCTTAACCTCGCTGCGGGGCTGGGCTGGATTGACTCAAACCCACCGCGGGGAGTTATCCATCACCCGTGGGGGTGGAGAAGAGCGGGACGGTGATTGCCAACCAAGTCAGGGTGGGGGGCCGGGGCTCCAGCTTGCTCTCCCCACTGCCATCAGTAGGAAGAAGGCAACACGTGAGCCATTTCAAAGCAGAAATCACCTTGCAAGAATTTATTCTCCATTTCGATGTGTTCCTCCTTAAGCAGACCTTGGGAGGAACGGGTGGGTGTTGGGGGTGTGGGAGATTAAAGAAGCATCACTGGGGTTGGGGCTGTGCCCTGCAGAGAGCCCTGGGCCACGCACGCAGGGGACACTGCGGGACAGGAGATGTATGGGGGATGAGTTGAGGAGACCACCTTTTCCCCCACTGCTTCTTTTGGTTTCAAATCTGCAGACACCATTCTGATGGGGATTAGCGTGTCCCCAGCATCTGCAGACATCTTCTCGGGTCAATACGGTGTTAGCGGGTCCTTATGTACGGGCCGCATCCAGCTTTTTGAGGTTTATGGCTTTGGGGGAAGGTTAAATGTCCTTGGAGATCCCTTTGCACTCATGGAGCCCAGGGGCACCAGCTCCTCGCTGCGTCGCTGCTCCCAAACCCTCCTGCCAGATCCTCGCTGCCTTTCGCCTCTGGAAAGGGTCATCTCAGACAGAGGGACACCAAGACCTTGGTCTGAGTCTCCCGAGGACCAAAGCACCAGGAGAAATTCTTGGTGCCCGTTTTTCTAAGGTAGCACAGGCAGCCCTAGTGCTGGTACCTGTTAGGAGGGGGTTTATTGGTTTTTTTTTTCCTCTCAGCAGCCTTGGGGAGCCCTGAAGTGTGGCCTGAACGTACCAGCAGCTGCACAAAGCTCATTAGTCACCCTGGAGGTGAACAGACTCAATCTTCAGCTGCTTGGTTGTAAACCTTGTGACATTTCCTTTTCTTTCTTCTTATCTGACAAAACCAGACCTCTCGTGATCTCCATAAAGGTTCTCTTGAGCGGAGCTGTGCTGTTTGCTGCTCCGACCACAGCCGCTCATGGGAGGTGTCTCGGGTTGGCGCTTCCCCTCCACCGCCCCAGCAAGGCTCTCGTGAACCCTGAGCTGCTGAGGACAGCAGATCCTTTGTGGGTCGTGTTCTCCTTCCTGGGGTCCCAAAGGGTGTGCAGAAAACATCTGACCATCGCGTTTGCATGGTGGAGGCTTCCTCACTGTGGCCCCCCCCCCGCATACAAGGAGGTTGGGTTTTGTCCTCATGGTTGGGTTTTTAGCTTCCTTACTTGCTCTGGGGGATGCTCTGTTGGCACGTCATGCAGTTTTACGTCGCTTGCGATTGTCGTGGTGGTTGTGTCGGCTCCAAGGGCTCCTTCTGCTTGTATCGGCTGTTGACTTTGACCCATTTTGGCAGGAGCTGGGTGAAGAGCATGGGGAGATACTTACCTCTCTGTGACAGCCTGAGTGGGGATAAAGGAGTGGGCTGGCTGGTTTTGCAGATCAAGTTCAGGCTGTTGATTGCCTGTGCTGTGAAGATGTGTTATGGAAGAAGTCACCGGCTGCAGTTTTGGCTTTTGCCAAGCTGGGATGCGTTAGTCCTGAGAGCTGGTGGCCATGGGGAGAGCTGCCCAAGGATTTGTGCCACCTCCCTCCATTTTCCTGTTGTTTTCTGGATCCCTCAGGGGCTTTCTAGTGAGCAAACAGGGATTTTGGTAACGAACCAGCATGGTCAATGATTCATTTAGGTTGGAGGGGGCCTCTGGAGGTTTCTGGTCTCACGTCCTGCTCAGAGGAGGGTCAACACCATGGGCAGATCAGTGCTGTCCCCACAGACATCGTATGAGTCCATGTGGGTCCAGGTACCCCCAGGGTGTCATGCAGAAACGTGGCCAGGTCTTCTCCATGAGGTTGGGTCTTCTCCATGTCTCTACGTCCCTTCTCGGGGATCTCCTACCCCCTCGTTGGGTCTGCAGTGGTTTGGGGTCCTTAGCGGGGGTCATCAGCCATCCACAACCTGTAAACCTATTTGGACCACTTCTAATTAGTCTTCAGGACTGTGTCTGCTGCTGGAGCAGCTCTGCTCATGCTGGAAAGTGCCCCAAAAGAGGTCTCCCACCTTGGATGGGAAAGCGTTGAATGTTGACCAGGTCTGGCGGAGTCCGTCGGTTTGTGTAGGACCTTGCGAAGAGGCAATGGTCTGGTAGCTCTGCCAGAGGTGTGCCCCAAGGACAGCCTTTCAGAAGGGCTTTAGGTTCAATTATTCAAGTCACACCGACCTGATTGCGCTTCATCCCTTGTATTTTTAATATCGTGGAGAGGCGATGGTGTTTGTGCGGTGCTTGCAGGGCTGGTACCATCAAAATACATTGCATTATTTATCAGCTGATTTAATATAATTGCTGCTCAGCCTCACATCCTGGCTTAGGGGGTTTGTATTCGTGTCCGGTGCTTCCCTCGCTCCCCAGCTAACGCCAGCGGGGGGGACTCTGCCTCCTCCCTCTGCATCATGCCGGGAGGAATAAAAAGATTATTTTAACGCAGCAACCCAGGCTTATGGAGAGGTATAAGCAGCAAATAAGGGAGGCACCGATTTTTTTTTTTTTTAAGCCTAAATCTAAGCCCTGTGTAAGTGTTGCCATTAAATGATGTAAAAGTTAGGCTGGCTGTGAATCGATGCTGCTCCTCCATCCTACCTGGAACCGAAACCCAGCCCCCCAAAGACCAGCTGACTTCATTGATTTCCATAGCTCACCCTGGGAAAAATATGGAAAGCAACCTCACAGCTCCGTGCTGAGGTTTCCCAGCAGCCAGGTAGGCAGGGAAAGGCGCTTGCCCTTAGGAAAACAGCTCGCAGAGCAGCGGGGCCCAAACGCAGTGGCTCCGGCTCGTTTGGCAGAAGGATTAAAGCTCCGGGAATGGGCATGGGGTGGGATAAATGAAGCACGTGGGGCCCACGGCATGGCCGGGATGGATTGATCTCCGGCACAGGAGGTATCGATGCATGGGAGGGGAGGGCGAGCTGGCATGGGCAACGTCATTTTGTGCTGCTTAATCTGGGCTTTGCACGGTTTCTTTGGCTTTAAATTTTTTTTCCTTTTTTTTTTCTTTTTTTTTGCAATGCTTGATATTGCAAGTGTAAAAACACCGCCCAGGCTAGCAGCTCTGGGGTGGCTTTCTCCTCCCGTCTGCGTAATATCAGTGTTTGCTGAGCATGTGTCATTTCACAATACAGCCAGAATAACGCGTGGTGGTAAAAGCAGGGCCGTTGACTCAGCAGGAAGAGTGGCAGGGATGCTTTGCCTGTGTTTTAAGGGGAAAACGGGCTGGTTCAGGGATTTTGGGTTCCACGGGAAAACCAAGATGTTGTATGCAGAGGTTAGTAAGCGATGAGCACGCCGGAGAGGGGGGTAAGGATGGAGACAGGCTCGCCAAGCCAGGGGAATAGCGTGGGAAAGGCTCCGAGGGCACAGCTTGGGAGAGAAAAGCCAATTTTGCTGTTTTGCAGGAGCGTGGTGGTCAGGGCTGAGCGGGGGAACCTGCCGAGCCCACGGCCGCGGTGCTGCCACCTCTCGATCCCCCTCAACGTCCCTGTCCCAATTCTGCCGCCACAGCTGCGCCTTCCTCTCCTCGTCACATTGGGAAGGACCCAGATGTACTCGCTGTCTCCGTGACCGGGTCCTACTTTAGACCTAAATGCATTAGGTTACAGAAAAAAAAAAAAGAGGCAGCAGTGGGCTGCAGAAGTTAAATTTAATTGAGATAATATGGGTCAGCTCACCGACCAGGGATAGAGGAGCAACCTACTTCTCCCCAGCCGGCCCCAGCTAACCTGGTTTGCAGCACCATCAGGGCTCTGCAGCCCTGCCTGCAGCCCTGCTGCGGACTGTCAGCTCGGAGAAAAAAACCCTGGTAGCCTCAAGTTTGCCAGCAGGGAAACTGCAGGCTGTGAAATGTCAGGGCCAGCACAAGCCACAATAAATTACTTTTCAAAGTTATTGGTTGTGAAAATACAGAATAGCATGGGGATTTTTTTTTTCTCTTTTTTTTTGTCCCCAGAAACCTGCTAAAATCACCCACATTCCGTAGTGATTCTCCACCTGCAGCTTGGGACCTGGCCATCAGCAAATGCTTTACTCACTTAACAGCTATCTTAGCAATGCTGTGGTACAACAGCTTTGTAGTGAAACCTTTGCAAGGTACCCGTAGCTGCAAGATACAGGATTTTACCCCGCAACCCATGCCTAAAGCACACCGAATCTCAGAAAGTAATTGCAAAGCTCTCCCATCTCCATGTGGTGCATCTGCTATTTGAGTATTGGCTCTAAAGGCACCAGCTCTGGATGCCGTGAAAAACCTGAAAAAGAGATAAAGAAGGAGAAAAAAAAAGCTTTCAGCCTTCTTGCTTTGATGGCAGGGATGGGAAGAAAAATACCAGGCAGCAGCGCTGTGGCTTTGCTCTACTATAACAGATAGGCTGTGACCTGTTTGCTGTATTTGAAGCTTGAAATAGAGCCTTCTGAGTAATGTGGTTCAGGTGCTTATCACTAATTAATTAATTCTTTTGTACAGTGGATACCTAATTAAAGAAGTCTAAGGTAATTCCTGGGAGGGCTTAAACTAATGGGATGGTTAACGGGGTTGTTTCTTTGCTGATGTAACTTGTTGGGTGATTCCCAGCGGCTGGAAAGGGTTATTAGGCTTTGTGTGAGTGTTACTTAAAATAAAATTCTAATATAGGTTTGGTTTGGGTGAAATCATCAGAGAATGATTTCTCATTGCAATGATTTCTGCAGCTGAGGGCTTCACGTGCTGCAGAAGTTATTTGGGCGAAAAGGCGAGGCTCTTGCGTTGTAAGCTAAAGGAATGGTTTTGGTTTTATTTCAGCTGGGCTGAAAAATGCTTTGCAGAAGGATGAGCCCAGCAGCCTGGCACCATGGCAGGAGCTAGTGCAAAATCCACACGCTCCTTCCGATTTCCTGGTGTCACAGGGAGGTTGCCCCCTAAAAATGCGACATTTTAGCCAAATCAGGGCAACTCAGTGGCTTGCCCCGATTCCTTCGGGGTGGCTGTACCCCCGACGGGTGGTTGGTAAGTCACCGTGACCTTGAATTCAGGGTGACTTTGTGTGAGGCTCAGGGTGGGTTTGTCCCTTTGGGAGTGGTGTTGACGCAGCCAAATACCCAAATCTTTTTGCAAATGCGATGCTGGGTGAAACGCCTCTGCCTTGCAGCGCTCCCTTCTTCTTCCCTTCGCTTTCAAACCTCATTTCGTACCTTCCCCTAAAGGTCTTTATCTTGACCCTGGCAAATACTTAAGAGCAGGATGTTAAAAACTGAAACCCAAGAATGGATCAGTTAATTAACGTGAAATAATAGCTCTTGGCTGCTTCCCTTAATTAAGGGTCAGGAGTTCAGAGCTGTATGAACAGATGTTGAACTCCTTTTCCTGGTACAGGAGCTCATTGCTTCCTCGGCAGCTTTAACCATCTCTCTTTTTCCTGGGACAAGGGGCAGGGAACTGGGATTTCTGAGCAAGGTCTGTACAAAAAAATTATTTCAGAGTCTATTTGAGTTGTTTTGGGGAAGGAATCAAGAAGTGAAGGAATTGAGAAGTCATAGGTGTGATGATGCTTCTAATTAAAGAGCGATTGTGGTTTTTTAGAGGTCTCTCCATGGGAAAAAAGAGATTTTTTTGAGGGTTTCTGCTTTTTCCTGGCCAGCTGGGAGGTGGTGCCTGTTTCTTAGTCCGAGAGTCTCGTTGACGGGAGAAATTTCTGCCCCATGAAGTAAGGGACTACCCAGCCTGTTGCCACTTCATCAGTAGGAAACAGGTTTCGTGGGGTGGATTTTGGTAGTCAAGAGATGATCGGGGTTTCAACAGGAATTTTTTATTTGGTCAATTCGTTCGTTCTTTTACTGTATAGTTGCTGCTGCATTGGTGTGTGGGTGTTGGCAGTGCTGGGTTATCACCAGCTGCCCCTGATATGGTTATATCAGGGTCACTCCAGCCTGGGAAGAGTCATGCCCTTGATAAGTGTTTTGCCGGGCTGAGAATAACCCTAAAGAAAGGGTTTGCTGTGGTATATAACATGGGTGCAGCGCATTATAGAAGAGGAACTAGTCTTTCCTTGGCTGTTGCTCGGTAGAAATGCAAAAATAATATACTCAAGTATTTTCAAGGATGTCTGCGGAGTATTTTAACCAACGTTAAAAGGTGCATTGGCCAGGGCTGCAGATAGTGCCGCTGGCCTCCAGCCTGGGCTGACCCCCATGCAGGGCAAAGACCCTCCAGCGTGGGAGAAACCTGCGGACTTGTGATGTCCCGAGACTTAGCAGCCACTTTTCCAAGGTTTTTGTGGACCTGACAGGGAGAAATCCGTGTGTCCGACTCATGGGAGGACATGGGACCACCGGGGAGCCCCGCACGTCAGCGGGGGGGGAAAGGAAGGTGAGAGTTCTGCTGTGGGGACTGCAGGCACATGGGGAAGGGAGATCTTCTCTTCTCCATATTTACTGGGCCATCTGTGTGCTTTGGTGAGGCCAGGGGACCTCTGAAGATTGTGGAGATGTCTCCATCTTCCAGCCCGACGGGGAGGTCGGGGATGCCCTAGGCAGCACGGGTACCACTTTGCAGGAGGCAGCTAATGGGGCATTTCTGAGAAACCGTGGTTTTCCGGGGAGTGCCGGTGGTTTTAGGGAATTTCTAAAGCTGCGTGTCCTCCTCTCAGGCAAGTTTCATAAAAATAAAATGCAAGCAACTGAGAGCATTAGTGGGTTTTTTTAAATCTGGGTAGGATGAAGGCTAACTGTAACTTGCACAGGAGACAGCCGTGTCCCGTACTGCGAGGGTTTTGCTGCAAGAGGATTTGCAGGGCAGAGGCTCATTGAGTTCTTGCTCCTCCGCTCACGTGCACTGCAGCGAGCCTTCAGTCGCCCGTTGGCCTCTGGGTGTGTTTTAACGTTTTGTTAAACTAAAAAAAAAAAAGAAAAAAAACCCCAACAACCAAAAAAACCCCAACCCTTAAATCATTTTCATTTTCAGTGAAGTGCAGCAGTGGCCTTGCTCAGCCCCGGTGGGGACTGCAGAAGCAGAGCCTGTGCTTAAACCCACTGCGGCAGGAGAGCCCGAAAGGTGATGCTGGGGACGGCGTGACAGGATGCGTGCTCTTATCGGTCCCTTCTGGTGTGTCACACGGAAATGTGACAGCCGAGGCCTTTTTTCTTTCTCTGCCACAGCCTAAGCAGATAGCGAGGAGCCCGGCTGCCTCTCTGGCAGGCATTGCCCCAGCTCATCCCCGGGAAGCGTCACCACGAGCGTGTGTGGGTGCGGAGAGCACGACGAGGGGCTGGCCAGAGGTCTGAAGTGAGTTGGCAAAATGATGGGTATTTTTAATCTGGATGAAAACTCAGGTCATGGGAAGGAGGTGATGCTCGGCTGCAGCTTTGCTTCCTTGGACCGCTGGACCACATATGTGGGCATCCTAATTCCCCAGTATTTGGGCATCCTAATTCCCCAATATTTGGGCATCCTAATTCCCCAGTATTTGACCAAGCTCCCAGGGCACCCATCCTCCCAGTGCCTGACCTGCACAGACAGCTGGATTTGTCCCTTGTGCATTAAAACCAAACACTTTTCCCCAGGGTTTTCCCCCAAATGGCAGCTTTTCATTTTCCTGGATACATCCCTGAAAGCGCTGGGGCAGCGTAGGGGTGTCGCATGGTTTTTTGGCTCGCTGGAAATCTCCAGCTTCGTCAGGCAGGGAAACGATGCTGCTGTTAAACTTCTGACCTTCAGCACAGGGATCGGTAACCCCGGCGGCGTTCCCGCGGTGCCGGAGCCTTGTGCCGACCCCGGAGCAGGAGGAAGATGGGTCGATGCTCCCTCCCCACGGTACCCTGCCGGAGAGAGCCACCATTTTCTATGAATGGTGGCAGGAGGGACCAGAGCAGATGTCCCAGACTGTGCTGTCTGGTGGCTGGTCCTTCACCCGAATAATCTCTTAAAAAAAGCAAAAAAACCCCAAACTAAAAAAAGAAAAGGAAGTCGAGGTCGGTTTCTGTTTGCCTTCGTTTTGAGCCGTTAGGATGCCTGTGAGAAAATAAAAAGCTGAGATTCTCACTTTTGTGTGACGCCCACGGCGTGGTGATTTCTCCAGGCAAAAGGGACAGCCCTGCGAGACCCGAAATGTCCCCGCGGGGCTGGAACCGCCTGGTTCCATCGCAGCTGCCTCCTTGCTCCTCTCCCGCTTCGTACGTGCTTCTTGGGAAGGAGGGTTCTCCTGGAGCCTCAGCCCAGGCGGGCTGCGCTGGGACACGCTCCCCTCTCCAAATAAATGGACGTTGCTAAAGCCTTTAGTGCTTGCAAACTTTGTGGAAAAGCGTGCTATCGACTGTGGATATTAATGAGGTCTGGGAAGCAGTCGCGGTCGGATCCGGCAACACAAGGTGGATGGAGGGAATGTCTCGAGCTGGGCTCGCTGCAAAGCCAGCTCCAGAGCTGAGCTCTTTATTTAACGCCCCAGCAAAATTAGGAAAGAGGGAAAATCTTTGCTGCAGCTCCCGCTCACTCTGTATGCTTTGCATTGCCTTGATAGCGAGATTTGTCGGGACCCAGGGCTGGCGGAGCCAGCGGCGGGCTGGGTCTGACCCCAGTGCTGCTTTTTGGGGTGAAATATGGCTGAATAGGGCTGTGCAAGGCTAAGGTGGGCAACAGATTTGGCACTCTCCCTGATTGCTGCAGAAGCAGTGGGAGGCCAGGCACTGAAACCCACTGGCATCGGGGCCGAAACACCGGCATCGGGGCTGAAACGGGCACCCATCCCACCTCTCCCCTGTTTGGCAGAAGGGATCGGATGCTGGTGTGATAATGAAGCCATTTCCATGGAAACAGGCTCATTTTCCACTCGGGCGCCTTTTAATTAATTTATTTATTTGCCAGCATGTCTCTGTCCTGTGAGCTGCTTTTCGGTGATTTAAAACCATATTGGACATCAGGCGTAAAAAATGGACCTTGAAAAAGGGAATAAAATCCCCGTGGACGGGGGCTGAGAGCCGTGGCTGTAACCACCGCTGAGGATTAAGGTCCTTTGCCCCAGCAAAGTGGTGCGATGGGAGCCCACGGGCACAAATTCAGCTCATAACATTTTCTTTCCTTAAGGAAATAATGAAACACATGTAATTTGGGCGTATTAAGGCTCCTTTCCCAGCCAGGTCTGCAACTGCTGTTGAGATCAACGCGACTACACCAGCTCCCACCTCCTGGAAACGTGCTATTTTCTTTTTGTCTGTAATATTTTTACATTTTTCTGTATATATTTAGTAATTATTTTTCAGCCGAGCGGCCTATTTTTAGCGATGGTTTTTAGCAAAAGCAACAGGATGGCTTCAAAAGCCAGCCAGCCCTGCGGGAGGGATTCCCATGCTTCTGCCGATCGGTGACCGGCAATGCCAGCTGCGGGGGGGTGACGGCACGGCCGTACGCTTGGTTATCTGTTCTGGGTGCTGCATCACACATGGTTTTTGGGGAGGAAAAGGCAGTTTTCAGGAGAGCCCGCTTGCCTCGGTGGGGATTGCGTTGGTCCTGCATCTGGCTGTGCCTCTGGGATGCAGCGAGTTGGGCTGGCCTCAGCCGCTGGGATGTGCAGGGGCCAGGAGCAATCCCAGCACGAATGGGAGCTGGAACAAATCCCTCTGTTACAATACCCAGCCTGGCACCTTTTCTGGACAAAAAAAACCCTGGGTGATGCCTGCCTGGTAGGAACAAGCCTGAGCCCTGCGCTCCCCAAAATCCTGGCTGCCCCAGTGGGATTCTCCCACTTTGCTGCTAACTGGGTGGAAAATACTGGTGCATCAGTGATGGAAAGCATGACTTTTTAATTGAAACCAAGAAGCAGGGAGGCTCCTGCTTTCACTCTGAAAAGGAACCGTTCTCGGTGGTGGGGGATGTCGTGCAGCGCTCTGGGGAGCTGCTTTCGGTCTTTATGGTGGAGGAACAGCAAGGTTTTGCCCTGGCAGATGTCAGCACTTTCGGTTTCTTTCCGCCGCTTTTCCTTTCAGTTCAGCTGGGAGGTGTGGGGAGAATGGAGAAAAAACTACTGGCAGGTGAAAAAAGTCTGGAAAATTGGGCGACAGGAGAGGGTGTGATCCACAGGTTAAAAACTGCAGAGGACCACAGTTGGGTGGGCAAAGCCTGCAGACCCCTCGAGATGCAGGAGATGTCTCATGACACCTGTAAAATCTCACTCGATGCCCGTTTGCACCTTCAAGAATGTAAGAAAATGCTTTCCAAGGACGCTGGTGTCCCAGCCAGGGTTAGCGCTGCCTTTGAACCGTGATGGACCCAACCCAGTGCAAAACATGCTTTGAGATACCCTTTCCGTAAAGATAGCTGCCTATTTAAGGTAATTGGAGTAAATAATCAGCCTTAAAATGCCATTTTTTTAAACATTTAGGAGAATTCCAGTCTCCACCCATGTGCAACTTGAGATACAACCCTAAGCAAAAGGCGGGGGGAAAAAGCTAGGGGGGAGGTTGGGCTCAGATTTTGTGGGTTTGGGGCTGGTGATGGAGCTGGCGCAAGGCGTGCCGAGGCCGGGGATGCCCAAGCGCTTACTCTGCAGCTTTTCGGCACAGCTCTGTGCAAAGCAGGCGGCAGCTCGTGCTAACAAGGAGCTGGCAAACGAAGGCTAATTACTCTTGCAAGCAGGGCTGGCAGCTATGGGATGCCAGAGCCCCATAGGAGCCCAGTTAGGGAGGAAGGAGTAGGGTGGCAGCTTAGCAGGAGGTCTCGATTGCTCTGGCATCAAGCAATGCTCCTTTCACAGTGGCTTTTTTGGGTTGTACATGGCGTTTTGCCTCGGTCGATGTCGTGGCAAAGCGGTTCGTGCCAGGCTGTGCCAGGAGGCAGTCCCGGCAAGTCACCAGGCCGGAGCTGGATGGGGAGCAGCAGGCAACTTGGCAAATTAATTTACTGCCGACTTAAACGAGACTCCAGCGGCTGGGCTGTGTGCTGGCAGGAGGGATGGGGGTCAGTGCCTCCATGCCACCTCGCTCGGGGATCACCAATGCTCTCCCCTGGATCAGAAGAATATTTAAAGGGGGTGCAGGATCCATAAATGTGCTGGGAGGGAGAAATGCATCCAGAAAGCAAGGTAGATGTGATTAACTTACTGGGATGGAGGAAGGCTGGTTGTCCCTCAGCCCGAAGCAATGGTGGCTTTTAACGCAGAACAAATTAAACCCCAATCTCATCCCGCTGGGCAGCAGCTCGCTGTGCGCACGCTGAAACAGTGATGGTGGGCAGCTCACGGGCTGGGTTTTGTTGCTCCACGTCACGGGTAAAAGCTCAAGGTTTTGGCAAAGCCCGAGCAAGCAGACCAAGAACGGACACAGCCATGAATGCTGGATCAGAGCCCCGACGTCAGGGGCATCCCTCACCGGTTGCCCAACTAAATCCCAGGTTTTGGTGCCTGTTTTGGCTGGGTGCCACCGGTGAAAGAAGAAAATATCATTTGTTTATCAGTCACTCATCATTAAACACAGAGACAACAATAAATGTTTTCTTGGAGCATAGGTACCAGCTAGCAAAAATCAGCAGCAAAATTTCTGAGTCCAGACATTTATTGCAAGCGCTTTTGCATGCTTTTAAATGAATTCAACCTCTTGCCACATGCAGTAAATAACTTGTGACACCTCTGTACAACAGACAAGTATCAAAACAACCTGGCGAGATCCTGAGTTGTAATTACAATGCAGAGCCCAAAAGAGACGATATCTACGTACTGTACATGCTAAACATCATTAGCAAGAAAATAAAATAGCATCCGTACTCATTAACCTGTGGGCTCCAAGGCAGGAATCCTATTATCCAGGCACACAAGCCATTAAGCGGGTGAAATAAGACGCCATCCGTATTCCCCTGTGAGTGCCATTAAACCCCTTTCTTTGCAGGCAAACTTTAGCACGACAGCATCGGGTGTGAGAACAGCCCCATGACAACGGGAGGATTGGGAAATATTGGGAAACGTGGTGATTTTTAGCTTTATGGTTGGGATTTTGATGGCTAGGGTCAGAAGCTGAGCTCTGCCAGCCGGAGGGGACCTATAGGTAAATCGGAGTAAGGCGGCGGACGCCGGCACGTGTCCCTCCTGCGCGATGGCTCCTTCTGCGCTCGCTCAGCCCCATCGATCCCCGTACAAACCCGCTGTGCCCAAAGGCTGCCGTGACCCTGCCGTGCTGGGAATACCTGGATTCCCCGAACGGGGTCAGGCGGGCTCGCTGCATCCACCGGGTCTCCAACCCTGGCTCTGAAAGCTCCCGTCCCAGTGCTGGCCCACAGAGGGATGACACCACTAGGAATTAAGCTGCCTGGAAAGAAAATTTCCTTCTAACAGCCATTCTCAAATATATTGGCATTTTTTCCTCCGATCTGAGGATTTATATACTTTCCAGCGTGGTGTTAATTTGTCTGAAGTCTGATGCTCTTGGCATCTACACACTAACAAGTATTTTCTAGTTCAGCGTGGGGTCCGGCGGCAGGGAACCCCACACCTTGTTGGGTCTTGGGGAAGAGGAATAACTCATAGAATCACAGAATAGTTTGGGTTGGAAGGGACCTTTAAAGGTCATCTCGTCCAACCCCCCTGCAACGAGCAGGGACACCTTCAACTAGACCAGGTTGCTCAGAGCCCCGTCCAACCTGACCTTGAATGTTTCCAGGGATGGAGCATCGACCACCTCTCTGGGCAACCTGTGCCAGTGTTTCTCCACCCTCAGCGTAAAAAATTTCTTCCTTATGTCTAGTCTGAAATACATGTATTGCTGTGGGGCAGCAGCACCTGCCAGGGTGGTTTGGCTGATTGCAGTCGGTAGTAAAGAGGCACTGGGGAGGAGAAGAGGATGCTTAGCAGCTTGGCTTGGCTTAAATCAAATTGAAACGAAAAGGCATGGAGGCTTTGGGTTTACTCCTGGTGGCTTCACGACCTCCTGGGGTCCGGTGGGGTGTTCTCACATTGGGATAAAAAAAAGCTGCTTTTGTGGCTGCCCTGGTTGAACAGCTTCGCTGCTGCCCGAGTGGCGCCTGGGCTGTCGCAGGACTTGTTTTTCAGTGGGAGATACTCACAAGCTCACTTCGAAGTGTCACCTGCTATTTTTTTTTGTTATTCGTGTTGAAGGAAGCACGCCCAGTTGCTCGAAGCATGGAAACGCTGTAAAACAATCGCTGGCCCCAAACTGGTTCAAGTTCCTACATGAAGCATCTGCAGAGGGGCTGAGCGTGGCCGGGGTGCGTGGCCGGCTCCTGGTCCTGCGAGCTGGCTGAGCTGCCCCCGGGTCCCCAGCATCGTCCCAGCCTGGTGCACGGCGGGATGCTCTCACAGATGTCCCCTCCTCTTGTCCCAGCAGGGTCTCGGTCTTCTCTGGCCGCCTTTTGGGGGCTCTTTTCCACCTTAGCGCCTCTAGGGTTTAGTGTAGTAAGAGCATGGGAGGATTTTCTTGCATGAGGGTTGGATGCATATATTTTTTTAAAAGATCGGGGCTGTAGCAGCCGTACAGAAGCACTTAGCAGTCCTCCCTGCTGCCGTGCCTCCTTCCGTGACGTTAAACTTCACTCCCTAAGTGACTCCATGCCGCCGGAGCAGCAACAGACCACGGTCCTCTGTATGAAATGGCACACCACCACCGAGAATAACATTTACTGCTTTAGAAAAGTCTCTGAGGCATCCAAACCATGCAACGGCGTCTTGGTTGAAGTTCACCTAGGTGAACCTATATGGCCACCGGCTTTCCCACGAGCCCAGCACCGGTTGCCGCATCAGAAACGTGGTGGCACCGCCACCGCCATCCACTTTGTGGCTTTGCAGGGAGAACTGAAAGCAAAAGCAGGAGAGAGTCACCCTGGTAGCCTGCTGCTCAAATGCTTCTCCAGCAAAGAAGGGGAAGAGCTCAGAAAAAACAGCGTGGAAAGAGGACAAATGCTTGAGCTAAACCTCAAGCGATGGCGCAGAGCTTTGCCCGATGAGGGCAGACCCAGGCAGGAGCTCGGGCTGTCGGGGATGCTCGGTGGGAGCTGGGCTGCGGCGAAGGGAGGGAGGATTTTGGCAGCCTTCCCCGGGGGATGCTCTTTCCGCCCCGCCACGTGCTCTGTGCACCAGACGGTTAAATTGCATCCCCTCTCGCCCTGCATCCTACAGCGTGTTCGGATGTGCCGTGGGGCTCGCCGCAAGCTGGGGAACAGCGAAAAGCCCGGCTGCTGCCGACAGCCCTCGGATAGTTGCCTGCTGACTTGAAACCTCTTCCTGTACAGAAAACCTCGCTGAATGCAAACAAATATTGTTGCTGGGGGCTGTGCTTGGAGGGCACGGGAGGGAGTGGGGGGGGGGATACGGAAGGAAACCCACAGCCTTTCTGCCTCCCCGGCAGGGTACGGGACTCGGCGTCTGTGAGGGCTCTGAGTTTCCTGGTGCCATAAATAATGTTCTCGTTTTATTGACTGGCATCACAGCAACCTAACCTGGCTCCTTTTTTTTTTTTTTTTTTAATATTCTCTTTATTTAAAGGTAGCGAACGGCCAAGAGGAGCAGATCTTCCCCTAGAGGCACAAATCACCGGAGAGACCTGCTTCTGGTAAAAAAGAACTCTTCCTCGCGCTCGTCAATGGGCAGGGGGTGGCTGGGGAGGGGTCTCGTCCCAAAATCCCGGCTGGCCCCGGCACAACTCGCTCTCCAGTCACCTCCGAGCATGAGCACCTTGCTTAGTGCCAGGTTGCTTTTTTTCTGTAGGTCCCAGGATAAGCCTCTGTCCAAACACCCTTATATCCCCCGAGACGGGCTTGAGCTAAATGTGCCCACAGCTTTTCGGTGCCCTCCCTAAAATGCCACAAGCCACAAATTTTAGGGCTGTGCCATCCTTGTCCCATCGCCCAAGGGGCTGGCGGGGGGCTCGCTGCACCCTGCTATTGCAGGACATCCCCAAAATCCCCCCATTTTCGAGCTCGCGGGCAGCCCCAGCCAGGCAGGGGCCAGCACAGCACGGCTTGTGCCTCTGCTGTAAAATACTCGCTGCTTGTAAAAACGTCGGTTGCCGGAGGAGCTGAACGCTGGGTTTCTGGCTGCCGCTGCCGGAGCTCGCTGCTGTTATAAGGTGACGGAAAAACATCCGTGATCAAGACAGCGTGGACTTAATGAGCGTCCCCTGCCTGCCTGGGGTAGAAATCTCGAGAAACAGGAAACTCCAGCATCCTGTTTAGCATCTCAATGTTCGAGTTGGCAGCAGGGACAAAGCAAGGGAGGCCAAGGGACACCGGACGCTCGCTGGGCACCGGCGCGGGGCTGGATGATGTGCCTGGCTTGGGCCAGGGGAATGAGCCTGGCACAGAAGCTCCAGGCAGCACAGAGCTGCTCGGGGGGAGCCCGTTCTCCAATTTCCTTTTGCTCTGTTGCCACCACAGCCTTTCCAATACCAGCAAAACCCAAAATACAGCTCAGCCGGGGTCCTGCTGCTGCAGGCTGTGATCTAGAAGGTCCCCGTGGCCCCTAAGCATGGCTCACAGGGCATCCCCCGCTCTGGGGACGACGGGGAGGACACAGGAGGGTACCACTGGCAGCGTGTGACTACCCGCATACCCACAAAGGCTGGCGGCTCACTGCCCTTGTATAAACACAGAATTAAACGCTGTCTGAAACGCCCAGGTCTGCATCTCCTGTCTTCATGCCCTCATTCACACGGCTCAGCTCTAACAGCTCCACAGATGCAACCCTAGCCTATCGTTTTGGGGATTTCAGGGCCGGGAGCAGCTCTCAAGAATTCATCCACGTGTATTTGTGCCCGCAGCCCATCCGGAGATTTCGCCTGGCCTGCCCATGGCTAGCAACAACACTGCTAGCATAGCGCAAGCCCGCAAGCTGGTGGAGCAGCTGAAGATGGAGGCCAACATCGACAGGATAAAGGTAGCATGGCTCGGGAGCTGGCTGTCGGCTCAGAGGGATGCTGCGAGGTGGGGTCTGCTGCTGGGCAGCTGCCAAAAACCCGTTGTGGGAGCTGGGACGCGGTGGCAGGCGGTGTTTAGGGAGGATGCTTGTCTAAGCGATCCCGGTGGCTGTGGCTGAAGGCAGCGGGAGATGCTCGCCCGTGGAAGGCAGCTGGAAGCATCGCCTGGAGCCCTGCCGGGGGGGTGGGAAGGGGTGACTCTCCCCGAGGCATCTCACCTTCCTGGGAACAAGTTAAACCCCATGCTGTTTATCACAGTTGCTGTTAAAACTGTCCTTTGGGCAGTGGTCGGTGCTCAGCCTTGAGGTTAGTGGGGGAAACTCTGAAAACAACATTGTCCTGAAGCCTCTTTCCTATGGAAAGCCCAATTCTTTCTGGGAGGCATTTCCTCTGCTCTGACCGCTTCTGCTCCACCCCGGTAGAATTGCTGCTTCTGGGCATGCCAAAGCTCATCGGCTTTAAGCTTGAGATCCCATAGGATTTGTCTTCTCCACCGAGGTGGTTCTGGATGACAGCCGGTCCCGGGGAGAGAGGTGCTCTGGGGCCAGCTGCTGGCTGTAGGCATGTCTGGGTGCTTGCAAGCAAAACCTCACCTCTGAGGGCTGGGACGAGCTCCAGCAGCTTGGGAGCTGCCACTGTGTCCTGGATAAATAGCCAAGTCGGTGGCTGCGGGCCGCAAACCTTGCTATAGCAGCTGTAGACATCCCTGCTGAGGGATGGGGGGCAAATCCGGCAGGGATGCGGTGGTGCCGGCTAAAGTCGGTCCTCGCTACGATCGAGTCGGGTGAAGGATGCGAATGGGTGAAGGACGTGAAGGATGCTCACGGGAGCACCCACCGACAGGAGAGCTTAGAGCCCAGAGGTGAAAAACCAGCCCCACTGGGGACATGCTGTCAATTCACTGGTCTGGTCTTTGGCCAGGGTATGATATTGCAAACCCTGGGTTGGGGATGCCGCGAGCCCAGCCCCACCGCTGGGATCTCTCGGGGTGGGATGTCCCCAGCGTAGCCTGTCCCTAACGCGGGGCTCCTTCTATTCCAGGTGTCAAAAGCGGCAGCAGACCTGATGGCGTACTGCGAAGCCCACGCCAAGGAGGACCCCCTATTGACCCCTGTCCCGGCCTCAGAAAACCCCTTTAGAGAGAAGAAGTTCTTCTGCGTGATCCTGTAAACCCTCAAGGAGCCTGACTGGCACTCAGGCCACCCTGAACACTGATGTAGAGTTTTTAGGAACGGGGACGACCTGCTAGTCCACAGAATTTAAACAAAAATAAGTAAAATACACGGCCTGGAAGCTACAGAGATGTGCATGTTTAAAGAACCTGGCCACCTTTGGGGGAATAAGATGATCTGCATTGCGAGGCAAAAGATCTGAAGTCTGTAGAGTTGCCTAGAAAGAAAAAAAAATATGTAAAGAATAAATTTGTGTCACTTTTCTGCTCACAAAATTGTTTGATTGTTCCATATTTAAAGCACCAGAGCTGTGCTGAGCAAAGTAACTGCTAAGGATGTGTATAACCTTCTTGGAATGATATTGTTGGTTTCTTTCCAAAATATTATTTTTTATTTAAGTTGTCAGATATATAGCGACAGGTTAGATAACTATGATGTTACTCAATGTTCGGTCTTGTGCTTTTTAAGTTCTGGCGGTAGCGTAGCACAGGGGTTGAGCGGCCCCGCGGCGGGTTAGTGAGGGCGCCGGCAGCTCCGTGTTTCTAGCAAACCCCACTTTCTAACAGTTTGTATATGGTTAGCTTCGGCTCTGCAAGTAAAAGTGAATCATGTGTCGTGGTTGGTGCTTCATACTCCTGTGACGACATTCAGTGGTAGTTGCATGAGAGCTTATCTCCGTTCATCTGCTCCAGACTTTTTTTTTTTCTATCGTTTGACACCACGTGCTGGTGGGAGAAGCTGTAGGGAGGAAACTGAGGCAATTCTGAAAGCAAAGACAATTCCTGTGATGCCTTAGATGTGCCTGAAATACCTCCTGCATTAGGGTAGGTGCCAGCCCCTGAGCACGGGGGCTCGGGGTGGCCCCTGCCCCAGGCATTGTGGGGTAGCTAGAAATCTGAAAATCAAAGTCGACCACTTCTTTCCGGGTCTTTCCTCTTCTACACCTCTGTGCCTCTGCCCTCCTCGCTTGGTCCGTGTCCTGCTCTTTCGGTTTCCTGGCAGCATCTCCTCCCCTTGGGGCTGGGCCGGGATGCTGCCCCACCACGGGATGCTGCTCCGTGGTGGGATGCTGCTCCATGGTGGGATGCTTCTGCCCCCTCCCGCACCCACGGGCTTTCCCGTTCCCGTCGCGGCCCCACCGCGATGGGTAGGGGCAGGGGAGCAGCTTGGGGAGCCGTGGGGCCACCTCTTCACGGAGGTGCCTGATACCTTGTTTACACGCAGCCTGACCTCCGCGTCAGGCAGGGGAATTATTCCCAGGTCCGGTTCATCCGCCGTCAGCATTTTGGGGGACACACACCACCTTTTTTTGGCTCCGCCTCGGGTTAATACTTTTGCGGACGTGGCTTGTCTCTCCTTTCCGCTGCTAAACACCTCCCAGCTTTCCCCGCTCATCTACGCTCCTGGGAAACTTTGGGAATCATAACGTGGGGATCTGCATACAAAATTAGGTGGGTGTCACATAGGGGTTTTGGGGGTCTACAGTGATCCCCCCTAAACTGTAGTTCTGAATCAGGTATCAGCTTAAAAATTCCTGTGGATTCAAGAGGGCAATAGTCTTTAGGTACCTTTCTAGCCCGTAACAAGTGCATTTTGGTTTTTCTACCTTTTCATACTCTTTTTCTAGTCTTCTACAGAGAAGGCCTGTTGTTCTTACACTGGACTCAAAACTTTTGGCATCTGGGAACGTTTATATGACACGAGTAGCCTAGATGGTCCCCGCCCTCCTGCAGTGGCTTTCGCCCCCCCTCCAACCTCCCTGTTTCAATCTTTTTAGTACAGCTCACATAGCTTTAGGATGAAGGACGGATGAAGTCGTTTGCTCTGCAGCTGGTTTCACTCTTGGTGTTACAAGGCAGACGTGTAAATACCCCATCCCGGGTTTGTCTTTTCTTTTTAACGCTGATGTACTGTCACAGAGAGTGAAGCGCAGCCGGTCTGACCCAGGGCTCACACCCCAACCCTTCTCAAATGCTGTCATGAAGTGGTTTGTAATAATTTTTTTAACGACTTGCGTATTTTACAACTCGAATTCTTAATAAATAAATGAAGAAATAAAGTTGCATGAAGAGTGGGGAGGGGGGGAATTTTGAATTAGCCTAAACTGCTCATTGAAGGTGTTTTACGTTGCTGGTCTTTATTTTATGTTGGTAGTGGTGTTGACATTGGTGTGCTGCCAGGTATTTCACCCCAGTATTTATATTTACACAGATATGCCTTTGTTAGCCAAGTAGAGATCGCCTGCCAAGATCGTTCCCCCCCCCCTGCAACAAAAATACCAGTCATCTCTCCATCCTGATGCTGTATTTCCAGCATGGTATCAAATGACATTCAACTCTACCCCCAGGCTTTTAAAGAAAAATATCTGGAGTACTGGAAAAGGACTTTTATTTCTTTTCTGCCAAGGTTGCTGGCGGTGGGGGCAAGTCCTTCCCTCCAGTGCCAACTGGCCGCTGCCAGGCTTTTGGGGAGGGGGCAGTTGTAACCGAAAGCCAGCGCCGGGAGGTCGGCGTTGTAATGTAGCGCATCCCCATCCCACGTGGTCTGTGTACTCGTTTGAAATAAAATTTTGGATTTGTTTCAAGCCTTTGGAGATGATGCTCTGTGCGTGCCAGCCTCTGGGGAGGTGGGTTCCCATCCTGGTTGCGGCTGGATCCTGTTCCCAGCGGGTTTAGGGGGTCTCCTCGCCGGGGCGTGGGGTTTGGCAGGAGCTTTGGTGCCTGTTGGCGAGGGAAAGCGAAGCCTCTCAGGGTTTCAGCCCCTCCTGAGCCACAGCTTTCTGTTCCCACAGGACGAGCCAGCTCTGATGCCCTGTGATCAGGCTCGTTCAGGGTGGGACATTGCTCCTTGCTCAAAATCACCATTGCTCAGAAATTGAGAGGCACCTAAAAGCTCTCGCTTCAGTGTCCATCCCTTCTCCCCCCGCTTTCCTTCTTCTCCCATCCCTGGCAAGCAAGTACAGGCTACCCCAGTGCCACCTCCAGTGCGCCCAGAACAGGATCTGGACTGCTGTGGTCCAGCCTGTAGCCCAGAGCAGGAATGGCCTCATTTGGGGCTGTTTCGGGGAGAGTCTGAGGGTCTGAGCCCCGTCCTTGCTGCGGTGGGAGGCCGGGGAAGGGGTAATGGAGAGCAGGACAGCAGCCCAGCTCCATGCCCAGCTTGTACCTAGACTGCAGGAAATCATCCCCCCATGCCCCCCCTCGCACCCACCTCCCTTCCCCGGTGGTTAGAAAGATGCTCTGCTCCTACCAAATTTACCATGCCCTGAATTTTCTCTCTGGTTTTGTAGAGCTCTTGCAGACCCACAATTTCCTGGCTAAGCAGCCAGCCACGGTTTGAGGCCGCTTAACCTCAGGTCATCTCTGGGGCTAGGAGCAAGGTGACTGCGTGGGTTTTGCAATGAAACCCATCACCGCTGAGACCGGTGCGGATGCCATGTAGGTATTTCAGTTTTCCACGCATTAAGAGCATCTCAGCGAGCGGCAAATGCTGCCCACCCCCAGGGAGATGGCAGAAGCGTGCCCCAACTTTTCTGCACCGGCTGGCTCCGCTCTCAGCTCTCCATCCCTTGCTGTGTCCATCGGGCCAGCTTAAAAGAAAAAACATTGGTGTCACTGCGAAGGAGCGAGCCAACTGTCGCTCCTGCGATGTCTCGCCTGCTCAGCGTGCCAAGCCAGGCAACGCTCAGCTGTTGCCATACCTCGCTGGCTCTCCTCCATTTCCAAAGCTTGCTCCGTTTCATCCTCACCTCCTCCCAGGCTTCAGCTCCCAAACGGCGGCACCACTGCCATGCCAGCAGCATCTGCCGAGCCGGAGGAGGTGTGGAGCGCCTGGGGAAAGCGTAGGCGAGATGTTGCTCCCCACACACCACGCTGTTACCCGTCCCGATGCCGGCACGAGGCCCTGTACGGCTCGCTAATGAGGATAAACCCATTTGCGCTAATTGCATTCATTAGATGCAAGCCCATTAGATTTGCAGCATGCAGTGGGAAGAGGAGAGGAGAAGCACAACCCCTCGTCGCAGCTCCTGAGGATGGCTTTTCCCTGGGGGACTGCAGGAGGGGTTGGACCCACCAGGGAAGGGGAAGATCCACAAACCCATGGTGAAATGGGAAGGGTTAGGAAGGGCAAGGACTGTCCTGAGGGTGATGAAGGCAGGAGAGGTAGATGAAGGGTGAAGAGCCCCATCCTGCTGCTGGCCACCAGCTCTGTATTTGTCTCCCCACACCCACGCAGAGGTTTCACTACCTTCATCGCTGGTCATCCTTGCTGGGATGGACATGTGAGGCTCATGTGGGTGAGGGCATGTGCCCTCAGATGGCCACACACCCTGGGGACGGTCCCAAGCTCCTTTTAACCACACCAGAGTCTTTGTGTCTTTACTGCTCACTTGCACGTCACCGCTCGCACACGTGTCGGCAACACGCTGAAGCACTCGTGGGCCCCGGCTGCAAAACCCAAAGGAGGCAGAGCTGGCTCTCTGCCTGCTGCAGAGAGCGCTTAAACCGCTCCAGGAAGAAGCCGAAGGAGATATGGTGAATGGGAGAGAGATGGTCCTAAAGGGGAAGGGAGGCAGAAGCCCCCCCGCCCCAGTTCCCCCTGGGGCGCAGGGCAGCCACGGGGGTGTTTGGCTCAGCCTGGTGCCACCCTGCCATGGCAGTGCCGCAGTTGCTGGCTGCGCCGGCTGCCAGCTGGAGCTCTGGGAAGGGCTGGCGCAGAGAGAAATGTCAGGATGAATATTGCATTGGCTCGTCGCGCTGTCAGCACCACGTCTGCAAAGTGCCACCCAAGGCAGAACGGGGGGGGACACGGACGGGGGTGGTCTCGCTCCCAACCTGGGCTCATCGCCTTCTCCAGGCAAAACCACCCCAAAAAAACCTTAAACGGGCATCCTTCACCTGCTGGCTGGCACTCAAGTGCAGAGCCCTGTTGCAAGATGCCACCAGAGCATAAACTTTTCCTGGCTATAAATCACACACCCCCCCCGCCCAAGATGACTGAAATATATCTGGGAGCAAAACCTGATGAACAGCAGCAGCAGCAGCGGCGTTCGCATGGAAAACAGTTTAATTACAAGCTGGATGTGGCATGGAAAGGAGAGGGGGCTCAGGCTCGGCAGGCAGCTGCGTCCCCTGCCCAGAAACTCTCTTCACTGCTTCCCAGGAGGACAACGGAGCACTGCTGAGCCAGCTCTGGGCTGGGGCGGATCTGTGAGAAATTAGGATGATTCACCCGTGGTTTGAAGACTATAAAAAAGGCTGGGTTTCTAAACTCTGGAGAGCAAACGTTAACACGTGCACCAAGAAGGGAAAACAACTGCCCCTTCTCTGGTGGGTTGATTTTTTCCCCTCCAAAAAGGTCAGTTCTGCTCTTGCCTAATTTCATGAGGGACTTCTTGGCATCCGCACTGCCACGCTGCAGTGGCGTCAGCGCGGCATTAAAAATAGAGTGAACAGGGGTGGAATCACAAACAACCCCCAAAGCCGACAGCAAAGCCCCCCCTTCATCACTGGCCAGCCTGTGACCCCCTCATTCCCCACAGCTCTTGCTGTGGGCCTAGAGCAGGGCCTAGCATGGCAGCTGGGGGCAACTGCCCCCCAAAATGTCCTCAGGGGCACCAGGCCCCACAGCACCCTTCATGGGGGAGCTTGGGGGGGGCCAGGGGCTGGCCCCAAGAGCCACCAGAGCATGCCCAGGAGCTGGGGGTGCCCATCCCGTCCCTGTGTGGGGGGCACTGGGCTGGACCCCCCCACACCCAAGACCCTTCTGTCCCTCAGGTGGTGCCAGGGCAGATGTGGGGCAAATACGAGGTGGCAGAGGGTCATGGGGGGCCCGCCCCTCCCCCCGGCCCCTATGCAGCTCTGGGCAGTGCTGTGAGGCTTGCCCCAGTGCTCTCCAGTACAGCCCAGCGCTCACCAGTACAGCCCAGTGCTCGCCCCACAGCTCCCCACTGCGGCCTACACACCGACCCAGGCCTGCCCTAGGCCCCGCCCCCCCGCGCTAGGCCCCGCCCCTGTCGCTGTCCGCTCGCCGTCGTGTCAATAAAGCTGGATGAAGGGCCTCTTCCTCTCCCGGCAGCCCCTTCCGCCTTCTGATTGGTAGCGGAGCCTGCCGCTCGCCGCGCGCTGGCCAATGGGAGGGCAGAAAGCGGGGCGGGGGGGTGTTCCTTCCTCTCCGGCCCGTAGAGCGGGGCGAGCGGCAGGGCCCGGCCGTCAGCGGAGTCGCCGCCGCCGGCGGTACCGGCGCCATGTTCCGCCGCAAGCTCTCGGCACTCGACTACCACAACCCGGCCGGCTTCAATTGCAGGGGTGAGGGGCTCCGCGGGGCCGCTGCACCGTGACTTCCTCCACCACA
>NW_010973114.1:3745142-3771281 GCF_000737465.1 Haliaeetus leucocephalus
CCTTTGCCGTTAACGTTCCTTTTTTCTTTAAGGTTCATTTTGTCAGTGTAGAAGTGTTAAAAGGTCTTACTGAAAACTTTCCTTCGCATGTGTTGTGACCATGTCTCTGTTTCTTAGATCACATTTGATAGAAGTAAGGTACTTCTATCTCTTAGAAGATTCTTTTGAGAAGCAGAAGTATCATTCTTGTCCCTGATAGGGAAAATTATGTTCTTACCCCACTCTGAGATGCAGGAAGATATTAAATTCATTGACTTGGGATATTAAAGCTCATCCAAAGCCAAAATATCCCAGCTGGTTTTTGAGGGGCCAGTGATACCCTACAGCTGTGATCTGCTGTGTCCAGAAATGAATTCTGTCACTAAATCGCAGGTGCAGGCTAATTGCTTTGTCCAGTACGAATATTTTTGTTTGGACTTCAGTCTGTGTATTGTGGAATTCCAGCTTCCAAATAATGAGATGTTGGGTCAACAACCAAGAAGAGTTGAGTCAACAGTGAAGGAAGAAAATGTCTTTGCACAGTCACGAGATGTGTGTGTTGCTCTTTGGAAGAGATGGGGGGGGTTACTGCTACATGTAACGTGTTTGTCCAGATAACGGGGTTAGGAACTGAATTTCTCTACCATTGTTTCACCTTTCTGTCTTCACTCAGTAGGCTATAACTGGGTTCCCAACAGAAACAATCTGTTGGTTGGTGTCTTTTCGTGTAGTCGGTCAGCCATAGCCAATTCGAAGTAACTGGAAAAATGAAGAACACTCAGTGTTGAGTTTTGGTCAGATGTTATCCTGGAATACGTGATTTTAGTGTTAGATGTGTCTGTCTTTATGGTAAAATGTGAAGGGGCTCAGGGGCACCACTGTTTTTATGAATTGGATCAAAACTTAAAGGCTTGCTTTTGCTCTTAAGATATCAGTTAATTCTTGCTTTGTTTACTTCTCCCGACAGATGAAACAGAATTCAGAAATTTTATTGTCTGGCTCGAAGACCAGAAAATCAGACATTACAAGATTGAAGACCGAGGGAATTTAAGAAACATACACAGCGATGACTGGCCCAAATCGTTTGAAAAGGTATTTCATAGTTTCAAACACAATTTTAAATGACGATGTAAATGACAATTAACAGCTGCTCTAGTTGCTGAATGTGAATGACTCTAAATATTTGTCCTGTCTCTGAAGTTTTACATTTCTAGGAATTGAAATGTATTATTGAAGCCAAACTGTAGGACTTAAGATGGTAGAACTGTTTGTACATAATTTTCACTCAGCTTTGTTCTTGCAATAGGCTGGATATCCATCCTAATCTGTTTTTTGCCTGATTTGATTCAGCTCTTAAAGTAGAAGGAAGATTTGACTACAAATACATAGCTTTGTCTGTATTAATGATTCTTATGTACCAAAAGGAAAATGGATTATGCTAATGCAGGCTTTGGAAGCATGTGGCAGAAAGCTACTGCAGTTCGTCTCCGCACGTCTTTGTTATTTCAGATAGATGATTTTCCACTGCTAGTGCAAAGCATGGCAAGCAGCCTTTGTTTTGCAAGTGATGTTTTGAGTGCTCGCGAGTGTTTTGAGTCACCACAGGGCTGTTGAGCTTTTCCTCTTGGTTCCCATTTCCTTTCTCTCCAAACAGCCCCGCGATGAGCTGAAAATGCTGCTCCATAACGCTCAGTGCCCATTCATCTCAGTTTTTTTCCCCTGGAACCACTTGCCTTGCTCACTGCCCAGGAGGACTGTAGTTGCAGTGCTCATGCTTTGCAGGGGGAAGCCTCAAGCATTCTAATATCATGTACATAAATGTACGTGCTATTAGAATTTACTGGCACTGTTGTGGTATTGGTGGTACCTTTCTTGGCTTGGCCAGACTGTCCTTCTCTGTGTGCCTGCCAGGGGATCCCTGCCTGCTAGTGCTCTCCAGCCCCTGGTGCCCTTTCCCTCCATGCTGCTGCTGGAGTAGAGGCTGTGTGGCACTTCTCTCCCTCCAGCAAAGGGGCACAGCAGAATGTGACTATGTCCTGGACTTTGGGATTCTTGGCAGCAGGCTGGGCTGGGTCCTGTGTTATGGCTTCAGAAGAGCAGAGACAGTGTCCCAGCTCCATTTCATCCTCTCTTGTTGTACGCAATCCCTAAGAAAGGGAAAATTACTTCTGCTGCCCCTCGGAATCTTCTGATATCAGTATTGTGAAAGCCTTAGGTAGCATTGCTCCTCCTTCCTGCTTCAGATGGGAAGTTTTTGCTGTAATTCGTTCTCTGTCCTTCTCCTTTCCCTTGCCTCCACTCTACTGTGTAAAATGAACAGAGAGCAAAGAAAGGGGTATTTTGGTTTCTCTGGTTGCAGTCTGACAATGAATAACATGAGTAACATTCATTAAAAAGCAGGTGCCATTACTAAATGGCAGCCTTGAGTTAGCAGTGGATTGGAGTGCTCTAAAATGCCTCGGATGGATCAGATGCCACAGCAGAACATTTCACAATAATGCTTCTTCTTAATAACTGTCTTCTAACAACTGTAAGGTCTGTGGGAAAGTGACTGTTTACAAAACAGTTCTGTGCTCCTAGCTAATTCCTACAGGTCAATAACATCTATTTGTTTTCTTCTCTTTCTACTCTGCAGTATATGAAAGATGTAAACTGTCCTTTCAAAATACAAGAACGACAAGAAACAGTGGACTGGCTTCTCGGCTTAGCGGTTAGGCTCGAGTACGGAGATAATGGTATGGGTGAATACATTTAATATTTCAAAATGATAGGGAAGTGTGGTTTTTCTGTTTAATTTTATGAAGTATTCGTCAGATTAAGATAATGTCAAAAGTATATATTGTTTTCTTTAAAAAATGAAAATACAATTTCATCTGCTTGGTTTTGCACCATATTCAGACGTGAACTGTTTCTCATCAGCTCCTGTGGGACAGTGCAGTAGCTTACTTGCATTTATTACTTTATTTCTGAATATAGCAAAGCACATTGTATGTATTTATACCCTTCTCCCTGTGGGTTTGCCTTTATGAGAACTTACTCTAAAGTGTATTAAATGCATTTTCTTTAGTACTACATTTATTCAAATAAGTTATTCTTAGACCCTTGTTTCACAGGGAGTAGATCCGGAACCCTTGGGAACTAGGGCAAGGTTATGAAAAAGTTGAGTTAAATCTCAACAGTCAGCAGCATTTTCATTTCCTTATAGTAGATACAAATGTAATTACTGGTGGCAAACGTAATAATAGCCAAAGTACTGTTTTCTGTTGTCTTGAATTCCTGCAGGGCTGAGCTCTGCCCAAGGCAGGGATGGGATATACATATCTGCAATCTGTAGAGCTGGTTCTCAGTCCCTCATGATGGAGAAAGTGAGCTGCCTGTGACTCGGGGGTACATGAAGATGGAGGAGCCAGGAGGTCCCATCCTCAAAAGGCTTGAAAAACCCCTGTGTGGATTGTAGATGAATGCTGCAGTCTTTATAAAACAAAGCCTTCACTGGAAATGTTTTACTCGCTGATCAGAACCAACTTCAATCTGTAGTTCTTGAGCTCTGCATGTGCTGCTGATTGAGGCAGAGGGCCAATGCTAGTTGAACTGATGGATTTTAAGAGCAGTAGAACTGTAAGGTACAGCTTGTTCAGCCTTCTGGGATAAAGACTGAAGGAAGAGCCTTAATCAAGAACGTAATGCGCTACGTAGGTGTGGAGCATGCTCTGATGCTGCTTTGGATAGCACATGAGCTCTCTGCAGATGGGAGCTGTTAGGGTAGCTCACTAGAATGCCAGCCTTTGGGGACCTTAGTAGGGAGCCCAGAACATTAGCGTATAAGCCCAGAAGGCTCTTGGGCAATTACCACAACCCAAACATACAGCTATCGCAAACTACAGCTTGGCTCTAAACCTTTTGTCATTAGCTCTAATGGTGTTCACGTTTGCTTCTTTAACAGCTGATAAGTATAAGGATTCTACCCCGGATGGTGCTAAAAACACTGACAATACAGCAAAAAATGCAGAACCGCTGATTAACTTGGATGGTAAGTGTGCAGCAACCTACTGTATGGATGCGTCATATGTGAATGTGTTCCACGGCCTGTATGGTGTTCTTCAGATTTTAAGTTGTTATAATCCTGTAATGCGTACAACTTTTTAAAGCCCCATTTAAATCTTTAGGAATGCAGAGTTCATATATTCTATTACTGCTGGCTGAAACTGCCTCTCTGTGAACAGTGTTTTGAGAGTTATTTTGAGTTCTTTGCCCTTGGCTGCATTCCTACTAAAGGAAAGAGGAACTGCTCCATGTGAATTGCAGGTGTCTGGATGTGCACTGATGCAGAACTTTTCCTGTTAGGAAAAAGGGGAAGGGCAGAGGGGAGAATATTTTGCAGCAGAATGAGATGCCCGGAGACTTGATCAGATATGAGTAAGTTGGGAGGGCTCTTACCAGGCAGTGAGGAAGCAGCTGAAGGGTGTTTACCTTAACAGCTTTGCAGAGAGCTCTGTAAGACATAGTCCTTACTGTGGGTCAGGGTGAAATAGCAAGATACGTTTTGACTATAGGCTCTTAACATATCTTTTAAAAAAAAAAAAAGCTTAAGGAAACATGATGGCAAACCGTTAACTTCAGTACCGTCACGTATTACGTGTTGGCTCAGTCTTCCCCAGCTGTAATTTTCTTGACTGCTAGGCACATTCACAATAAATGGAAGTGGTGGAAAATAGCTACTAAAATTAGCCCTAAATCCCCCAAGTCTTCTCTCGTTGCTCCTTTTACAAAAAGACAGCTAGGAATTGGTCCTACCCTCACCCAGCAAGTACAGTTCTGCTCTGCAGTGGTAGAAGGGTATATAAAAGAGAATACCTTCATGTAACTGGTTTTATTTTCAAAGACTCAACACAGGTTTCCTGTGCTGTAGGACGTACACAATGTGTTTGGCATTGAAAACAATGCTGTTTGTGCTTGGATGGTGTTTTGCAACCTAGTTAGAAGGCACAGTGCACACTTTGATCGCCTTGTAGCCAGACTAAGTGGTTGCTCATTGCTGTGTATCCGCAGCCTTGCCCATCCTTGAGAGAAATCCAATATCATTGAATTAGGAAGCCAATTCTGTCTTCTGGAGCCAGTTAAACTAGCATATATATTTAATGGTGATGATTATTTTACAGTGAATAATCCTGATTTTAAGGCTGGAGTGATGGCTTTAGCTAATCTGCTTCAAATTCAGCGACATGATGATTACTTGGTAATGCTTAAGGTGAGTTTCACTGTTTTCAGACCTCCTTTCTTCCTCCTTTCCCCCAGTGTAATAGCTTGTGGTGCAGAGTTATTGATAACTATGAATTTTTAGGCACAAGTAGAAAGTAAAACTCATCCTGTGTGTGTCTTTTCAAGCAGATAAGAACACAGAATATAAGTTATGGAAATTAATGCAGGGATAATTAACTTGGTAAACAGTTCAATTGTGGCTGAGTTCCTGGAATTCCAACACTGAGAACTGTTCAGAATTTGAAGTGCTCTAGGTTAGCTGAAGTACTGCTTTATGTGTTTTTAATGAACCTCAGAAATGCTGAGGAACACACTCAAAGGAGAAGATTGTATTCCAGTGCTAGAAATTAAGAGAAATTTGAAAACATAGAGGCTAAGTGATGCAGAGGATGTTTTAAAGCAAAACATCCTAGGGAGGGGCCACAGTTAAAAGCTTCCTCCTCCTTTTGGTCCTGTGAACTGTTTACTCCTTGTCATTACTGAAGTCAGTTTAGTTTAGTCTTGACAACTAATCACGACTTTTAAATGCAGTAAATAGGCTAACTGATTTTCTAAAGCACCTTTTTTATGACTTTGGGAAAATTTGTGACTTACTGGCAGATCTCTGTAGTTATCTGTTTTGGGTCGAACCTGTACTGTATTTTTGAAGTACTGTATTTACTGAGACTGTAGCAATCCTGAGTTCCTACCTGATAGTGTCATAGTATGGAAATAAGCTTAGTTTTGCTTGGCACCAAAATAAACTCATTTCACTGAAAAAAACAATAAGGTACATTCATTACAGTAGCTGTGATATTTGCTAAACTTATTTTGGAGGAACTAAATGCTGTGGGTATTGAAGTTTATATAGTGTGTGTAAATCTATAACTGGTATACTTAAACAGTATTATCATGCTAGCCTGGTTTCATAAGGAAATGACGGCCTGCAGTTATCCCATCAACTACTTTCTCATTCTCTCCAGTATGGTATCCTCCTTTGCCTTCCCAATAGCTTTCGGACTCTTCGTCAATCTTTAAAGCGCGGTAGAGATCTCTTATATCAAACCCCTACAAAAAAACCCAACCCAAAACCCTACAAAAATCAGTGAAAAGGGATATCAGGTAGAGAGAGAAGAAACCCTGTGAATGGCGATGTTGAGGATCTGCAGCATGAGCTCAGCTGTTATTAGGCAGACTTCCTTCAGGTCTTCTTACAGGATTGTCTCGAGGCTAGCAAACTTTTTCTGGGTTCATCTGATTTGGTACCAGGAACTCGAAGAGATAGCAGAATGTGTTTTCTGCATAAATACATTTACATTTCTGTCACTATTTCTACATTTCTAGTCTCACTATTTTCAGACAGAAGAGGTTGGACAAAACCACCAGCCTGAATTTTCTTGCTTTTAATTACAGTGAGAATAGATTCCTGCAATGGCAATTCATGTTACATGAACAACAGCAATGCTGGCTTTCAGGCTATGATAGCATTAGAATGCGTCAGTGAAACTCATTAATTCTACACCACAGTAAGCAGGTTTGCAGTGTGCATGTGGAGAATTATGATCCCTATTCAGGCTTCGACACTCAGGAGTGGATGCTTAGGGAAGGCTAAACTGTGCAAGTGTGCCACCGACATCTGGCCAGACATTGGCCAGAGTGAGCAGAGAGATATTTGGAGTCCCATTTTATTAATTTAAATCTGGCAAGTTGATCAGAAAGCATCTGTGTATCACAGTTGGATATCCTTTTTCTGATGCAAAAGGCACTCAAAATTTTCTTATACAAGGTCTGGTTTCACTGCTGGAATTTAAAGTTAAACTCCTCATCAAATCACTCTTTTGTCCAGGCTACTCCCTTCAGTTAGAAAGATTTCTAGAAGTATTCAGTGGCAACTTTCTAGTACCATTTCAACTTTAATCATGACCAAAACTGGGAGAAATCTTTGGGGAGAGACATGAAGCACTAAGACTGCTTCTGTCACATTTGGCTGCTCATCAGGAAAAGTCTGAGGAATGTGTTTGACAGACCCAGTTCTTTCTGGTGGAAGTCTGCCTGCATGGTATTCATTCAGTTATTTTTAGAGGCATTTACAGCTGTAGGTATCAGTAACTGATATCTCTGATCTGATTTCATGCTATGTGCTGGAGCCAGTAGAAACAGATGAGCAGCAGGATTGTTAAAATTGAGGCTGTTCTTGTTCCTGTGTCTAAGAATAATTCCTTTCTGTTCTCAGTCTTTTTAAAACCTGGGTGGGTAGCGTTGCTCCAGGTTTCTCTGCATGTGGGAGATGGTTCAGCACCTACTAAAAGGTGCTGATAGCAGGATTTCCTTCCTGAAGAAGCTGTATTGCAGCGGCATTAAAGATGTGCAATCTCAGAAAAATAAAAATGGTGCTGCTGTACTGTTCCTAGTACCTTGCAGTTTCTGGCCCAGTAGTGGCAGAAATTAAGTTTAATGTCCTTGTCTCTTCTGGTTAAGCTGCCTTCCTGCGGCCAAAGAGACTACACCTGTGTAAGATACTACTTGCAAAGAATAACGCTATTTGAAAAGATTTAAGGACTGAAAGAGTTTTCCAAAAAGTCTTTCACAAAGCTGTGGGTTTGAGGTTATGCTAGGTTATAATGTTGGCTCCTTTTCCCTTAGAATTGCCGAGAAATACATCAAGACATAAATTAATTACTCTCACCTTTAAATGTTTCCTCTAGGCAATTCGCATTTTGGTTCAAGAGCGCTTGACACAGGACGCCATAGCGAAGGCCAGTCAGTCCAAGGAGGTTTGTATATATGCTGCATGAGTCTAGTGTTAATTATTCCATATCAAGTAAAGAAGTGTAAGTGTAAATGTCTGCCATCTCAGTCAAAACCAGTTCTGTTTAAACACTTCGTTTAGGAGCGTGGTGGAAACTTGCTTTATCTTCGCTGTCCTGATTCTGCAAGACCCAGAGGATTATGGAGAGCTCTTTTTGTTTCAGATGAATACAAACATATGTACCTGTGTGATATATCATGTAAATAGCTGTTCCCCTATCTTAAGTTATTTGCTAGAGGTTACCCCTACTGTTCAGTGCAGCATGTCTACAGTATGAGAAGAAATGTATGACCTGGCTTTTCCTTGGAATTCGCAGCATTGGCTGTGTAAACAGGTTGAAACTTTCCTTGTATGGAGTGTTTTGCTTCATACGTACACCTCGTACGTGTTTGAGGGCGGGGATGTTGGACATCCAACTCCTTCCTCCCCCTCACCCCCTTCCCCAAAAAGAGGTGGTGAAGGAAACTTCTGCACTTAAACCTCAGATTTTGCAGAATTATTTTCTAACCACAAGCTGTCGTGTTTGTAAGATGTTCCAGGGGATGACTGTGGTTTTTCAGATTGGCGGTTCTTAAACATCGCAGTTCTCCAGTTCTTCTCTCTGGCATTTGGCGCAGCAGCTGCTGGCACTGGGTCTTGGGCACAGCTAAGGAAGGCAGCCTCTCCTGCCCTGCAGGTGTATGTTGAGAAGTGTCCCTGCTAAAGTGACTGGATCTGGTCAAAGAGCGCAAGTCCCTTCATCTTTTCTGGCAGCTGCTCAGAACAGTCCAGGCTTTATTTATTATCATAACACTGCTTACGGTGTTTACTAAGTGGCAATTGCAGGTGCTCTGAGTTGCAGTGCAGTAAGTGCCAGAAGCGTTGGAACAGTAAATCAAAGCTTTGGTCTTGTATATCCATAAAACGATTAAAAGAGCAGGAAAATACGAAAGCAGCTGAGACCGCTGTAGTCATTTTAGGTTCAGTAACTAATGTTAATAAAAAGCTGCTTTTAGCTGTTGTTTACATAGCTGTGCAGCTGACATGCAGGGATCAAAATGGGGTTTTCTGTGTGTTTGGCAGAACTAGCTTCTGTGAAGAACAGTGAATTTTTTTCATGACAAAGTGTTCTTCATATTTGATAGGTTCTCAAAGTGTGGTCAAGTCTGAGGTTGAAATGTCAGCATGTCACTGAATGTGATATATGGCATTGGGAGTGTATTCTCATTAGGGGTGCTAAATTTCAAGTGGGGTGGAGAAAAGGGAGCACATTGGAGGCAGGAAAACAGCTTTATCTATGCCAACAGTGATCATCAACATTGTAATGTACCAGATGAATGAAGAAAATACCTTAAAAGCAGAGGGGATAGCTGGGTTGCAGGATAGAAGGAGAGGAAAAATAAACCTCTGCTTCTGATTTTGGCTGGCTTGCTAATGGTCAAAATACTAGCCACTGACACTTTGTATATTAAGCCTTGTGCTTGGCAACAGGTTATAAATGTCTCCTGCATGGTGGATGACTTAATATACAAAATGTCATGAGTTGCATTCTTGACAATATCAAGGTAGAGTGGGGAAAAGATAAAATAGATACAGAAATGTTCTCTGACAGAAGGATATGTATGAGGACTATGCTGAGGAAGCTTACACTGCTGCACTTGTGGTTTAAATGTATCAAATAAAATGAGATTTATTTGTTGGTTTGTCAAGGTACGGTTTTCAAGGTAAGACGCGACACTTTTCTTTTTTAGATTATATTTTGAATGGCTGGCAATTCAATGTGCTCGGTGTCTAGACAGGATTTAGATTTATACCAGCGGATTCATCGGCTGTCCTTCTGGGCTTTCCTTGCCTGATGAGTGTATCCTAGGTAGGATCAAGTACAACAAATGCCCTTCAGGATCACTTTAAGGATGCTCCCAAAGGCTATACCTGGGGCATAGTTGAAAGCACAACAAAGTGGGTACATTTTACCCCTACTCCGAAATCCAGAAACTTTTTTTTCCTCTCACTCCCCGGGAATTGAGCTTTACTGTTGACGCTTCCAGTTACAGGGGAGATGGTTGCAGTGGTCAGGTCCATTACAAGTGTTTTGTGCAGCAATTTCAAATTATATTTTTGGGGAATGATGCTGTGAGATGAAGTAGTCTGTGTAGTTACAGATTTAAAGGTGCTCTTCATTTCATTCCCTGTTTGAAGCTGCTGTGCAAATGAGCATGTGCTTGTTGTAGTTGTAGCAGCAGTGGGTGCCTGTACAGCCCAGCGCCTGCTGTGAGACTGCTGCTATGGGCTGTGGGGCTTGGGAAAGGCCAGTCTACTGCTCTGTTAAAGACAGCTTCCACCAGCCAAAAAGGAGCTAACATACTGGGGGGTGGGAGGAAGACGGGGAGGGTAATGCTGTGCTACCAGGGTGTCTCAAATACAACTTCTGAAGCTGCCACTGTGGTCACTCAGCATTGGGGGTGCCTGAAGTGGCTGTGGGGAATTCATCCACAAAGAACCGGCTGAATCAATGTTTTGCTGCTCGTGTGGCTCTGAGAACACACTAGGGTGGCAATGAGCTCTTTGCAGCCTTAAGTATAAACCTGATTTCTTAAAAAGTATATGTATGAAGTCTGATATTGCTGGAATCTGTCTGAAGTGGCATTCTTATCAACGAGCAGGTTAGATTTTAACAATGGAGATGTATTTTTAAGATTGCAGTTGAACATCCATTTTATTGTAAAGGCCATGGAAAAGAACCACTTTCTGAAAGAGGGGTAATTTTAATGAGTTACAGTCACCATTTTGTCTTTAGTTTGTGTTTTGATCAGCTCAGAGTTTTTCTATGTGTATATAAAAGCCTTTGAAACAAATCCTCACTGTTTAGAAGGTTTACAGCCCCATCGTTGTAGAAACTAATGGTATCGAACTTGAATGTTTTTGTTGTGCCAAATGCAAGGCATTTGGCAAATGTGCCAAGGCAAATGTTGAAAAAAGTTCCAGAGGTAGTAAAAGCAAATTCTAAGATTTGCATTGTTTAAATCTAATTTTATGTGCATGTTGAAACATGGTGAGTGAGTATTTAGCATGACTGCTCCTCCACAGCTGGAGAGAGTAAGAGAAAGAGAGCAGTGCTTATAAATGACCACTAATAAGACTTTTCCTTGTACTGTCTTAATAGAGCAAGTGTTTAGAAAATTGGATGTTTAGCTTTATTCCTAAGCTTAAGACTTGAGAAAACACTTCTGGGGATGTTGATGGAAGTTGGAAGTTCAGTGCTTGAAAAACTAGCTTGATTTTCTTTATTTTTGCAACTCCTTCAAATCATCCAGTGCTTTGAAAACAGCAGCTGTTTGAAGGGAATAGTTTCTCAGAAAGCCTAGTTTGTGCATGCTTTTTGTTTGTCCGGGTAGTGTTGTTGCTGGATTGGGTGTTCTCTCGCAGTACTGTTGTTAGCCTTTTAAGGATTGAATGTGGGCAGTTGTGTATCCAATGGGTTTCGCTTGACAAGTAGGGGGATTATTAAGCATGAAGAGTTTTCTTTATTGATACTCTGGGTTTTGATGTTTCAGGACACAAAGGCAGTTGTGTGCAATCAAGCATGATGACTTTTCAAAGTTGTCACATGTCTATATAAGCAAAACTCAAGTGTCCTCTCCTCTAGAGTTACCTGCTGTAGTACTTGATTTTGTTTTCCAAACATGCAAAATGACATTTCCAATTGTATTTGAACATGCTTTTTCTTTTTAAAGGGTTTGCCTGTTGCTTTAGAAAAGCACATTCTTGGTTTTGACACCGGAGGTAAGCAGTTCTCTTAATGTTACTTTTAAATAGTGATGTTTGACTTATGACAAAGTATATTACTGTCAAATACGTAGCTAATGCGTACAGTAAAAAAGCCTGTGGTGGAGAGAATTGCTCCCTCCTAGCTTGTTATTTACGAGCACTCCTGAGCATTTTGTCTTGGAACAGAAAAGCATAAATCTTAGCTGTGGAATATGTTGTTTTAGAGTAATGTTTAAATAACAGCTTTTAATGGCAGCCACGTTTGCAAGTGGAAGGAATGCTTCTCGCTACTGTTGTCTTGTAAATCTTGCTTCTACCAGCAGAGGACCTCTGTGCTGCTTTTGTGTGTTTTAGCTGCATAATTTACCTAAAAGCTAATCGGAGGCAGCGCAAGTTGGCATGACCTGATAGATTATTTTGTAAGCAATAGCCTGATGACCTGGGACTCCACTAGTCTGGCTTCACTTTTGCCCCATGTACACCTAAGTTATTACTTGAAATGCTTCATACTGACCCCACTTGGCTGTGGATTACTGCGAGGGCTGCAGGAAGCCTGAGCGAGGTTTTGCAGAGCACCGTGTCCCTCTCTAGCAGCAGGGAAGGTTGTTTCCTATTTCAAGTATGAAAACCACAAGCATGAATGAAGCGCAGAGCATTAACTTAGATTAGGCTTTTCTTAAGACCTTCCTGTCAGATGAAAATGACTGATATGACTTCTCTTTCTGCAACTCACTCAGATGCTGTTCTCAATGAAGCTGCCCAAATTCTCCGACTGCTGCATATAGAGGAGCTCCGAGAGCTGCAAACAAAAATTAACGAAGCAATTGTAGCAGTTCAGGCGATTATTGCTGATCCCAAGACGGACCACAGACTGGGGAAAGTTGGGAGATGAACAGATAAAGGCTTTTAGTCTCTTGTGTACTTAGTACAATTAGGAACTACGTACAACTCTGTACAACTCTGGCATGCAGTTTGAAATGGTATTACTTTACTGTTTTGAAAGAAAGCAGGAAATTGAATTCTGACTTCTAATGAGTTACCATTTTTCTTTAAATAAATGAAGTTGGGGAAAATAGACAAATTGTTCTGATTAACTCTGAGTTGGCAAATACGTCTTTTTCATTGTGTTTGGCTTTGTGTTGAGAAGGGAGTGTTACATAAAGGCTCTGCAGATTCCTCTTTTGCTGAGGTCCTGCCATATGAACAGCTCGCTCCTGGCTTGCTTGCTGCTTCTCCACAGTCTACCCTGCAACTGAAATATTTACATCCAAAGGGAAACTTATAACAACCATTTTATTCAATTATTGAAGTAACCTAGAAAAAGTGAAGCATTACAACATAAATGGTATTTCTGAACATGTATTGGTCTACATTGGGTAGGTCTATGAAGGCACTTAGAAGAACCAACAAGCATGAACAGATCAATTCTAGCATATTCTTCTAATATAAATACTAAAAGACATGCATTGAGGCAGTGGTGAAAATACAGAATTCTCTCCTGGAAAAACTTCAATGCCTTTGCCATATCATGTAACTGTTCTGCACACTTTTGGAGCACACAGTGTCTCTGTCTTCAGGGCTGTAGATTACTTAGACCCAGCAAGATACTGCATGCAAAGCTCCCCATAGGCACTTATTTTTTGGATAAAAGGACCTGTTGGTCAGATTGTCAAAACTATTAAAAATTAATCCATTCTTCTTCCAATAAAATAAAACATTTGAGTAAGAAAGCTACATTTTAAATTTGCTTGCATAGGCAAGAGTTTGAGTAATGGCCTAAGATTCACAGGACCATTCTTTTTTGTCATATATCAATGTTTTCCACTTTTTAAAAAAATACAGTAGTAAAGACTTGAGGTATAACTTCAAAAATACTTGATCATCTTTTGCAGGAAAGTAGGTCGCTTCATTGGCCTTGGTTAAGGGCTTTCTCCCCTTAGTTGTATGCAGTGACAGTTTTCTGGGTCTGAAGTTCTTTTGGGTGCAAAGATTGATGTTTCTCGAAGTAGCAGTTACTATTTCCTTGCTGCATAAAGAATTGGATATCTTTAGCATGTCAAGCACATAACAGCTGTCAGACAATCAAGAGGGGGTGGATTTTGTTGTGTGTTTTACCTCCAGGGCAGTAAGGATAAACTGCAGTTATTCCATAGAGATGTGATCGCTGCTCTGGAAGATACTCATCAGTAAAGGAGCCAGTTTCTTTATCAATAGCTATCACACCGTCCCTGGTGATAAAAGGGGGAGAAGTGCTTTACTCATCTATGAAACTTGGGGTTTTTTCCCCCACCTACATGCATTTAAGAACAGAGGCAGCTAATAGGATTGATCTGAACACCTGCAGAACAAGTGGAAAGAAATTTGCCCCATAAGATCTATATCCAGCTCCTTCAGTGCCTTTCTCTTTGGTGATGCAGAGTCACAGAGACAGCCTTCCAAGGAGAGCTTATCTCCCTGAGAGTCTCCTCCAAGTGTGGCAAGCACTTAAGTGTTTGTTGTAATCTGCTGAGATTTGATTGAAGTTTTGAGAGCTTCCAGCTGGAGTGGGAATGGAGGCGAGTTCCTGAGGCCGAAGGCCTTGGGGGGTGGGGGAGAGGGAACAACTGAGGACAGAATCTTTTCTTTGACTTAATCTAGATTTAGAAACTTGTGCCAAGTTTTATTTAAAGAAAAGAAAAAACAGCAAAAAGCCACCACTCTTTCTGTCCCTCCCAGGAAGCTGGGGCTGTTTCTAAACAACTGTCCTGTGCTGAGATTTACAAGCGGGAGTTGCTGAACGTGGCACTGCAGGAGACCCAAGAGAGGGCTCTGGTGAGGTGCCAGGACTCGGGACCGGAGAGCAGGCTGGGGACAGCGTTTGTTTTTCCTCCCTCTGGCTCAAAGCCCCTCCAAGCTGCTCGCTAGCACGACTGGGGCAGGGAGTAGGGGAGGCTGGCTCCTGGCCGCTGAGGGGAGCGGAGCCCTAGGAACTGCTAGCTCAGCATTCCGGGCCACGGGAGGGAGCAGGTTTTCTTTCCTTACCGTCTCCAGTCCGTGTGGTAGAAGTGATTGGCATAACTGATGATGCTGAAAGGGTAGTTGAGGTTGTTCTGTATGATGCGCCGCCCTGCGCCATCAGGAAATACGCACTCCAGGTGCTTTGTTCCTTTTCAAACACAAGACAGTTACTAGGTCACAAAAAACCCCCCACCAAACGTATTCTTTGTATTCACCAAATTTTGAAACGGCTTCTCAGCCTAAGGATGTAGAAGCAACTCATGCCATGAGCCCCCCCTTGACCCCGTCACACCAAATCCTTTGGGGCAGGACAGTGGAAAGGGGCAGAGAAGCCCACAGGTAGCAATGGGCTAAAGACAGATAGAGCTGGTTTTCCCCTCGAGGCTTAGTCTGTCGTAGTCTGGTCCGTCCTCGGTGAAGTTACCTGCGTCTGCCCAACAGAGCAGCTTGGAGAAGGGGTCGAACGTCAGGCCGTTGGGCAAGCCGATGTCCTTATTCACCAGGACCCTCCTGTTGGCTCCGTTGACAGTGGAAGTTTCGATTTTGGGTGCTTCACGATTCCAGTCCGTCCAATAAAGGTTGCTTGGGAAATAATTGTATAATGAACAAACAGGACACACAACAGTAAGGAGTGGTAGGAGATGATAGGCTTTCTCTTTGTTACTGGTTCTTGTCAGCAGAGAGGCCTGGTTTTCCCCTTAATAATGTCTGAAATAAATCTTAATTTGATTTGAAAAAATCTTTAAAAGAAAACTAGAATGATGTCAAACATGTTTACAACCCAAACTGCAGCTCTTAGATGAGGGCGAGTCTTAGGAGTAGCACATTTTGTATCGCAACAGCACCCTAGAGGCACAGCTTGTGTTTTCAAACGCCAGGCGCATTTCAAAGCTTTTAAAAATAATGTACATCCTGATACTGGAACAGCAGGTTTAGCCAAATCCTGAATTATTAAATAAAAGAGGAGGTAGGGAACAGAGCCAATCCCTCCTACGGGGTGTGCAACGTCGGAGAGCTGCTCCCAGGGTCAGGATGCGGCCTTGGCACCACTGCATGTGTCCGACTCTTGCACCTTGCAAAGCCCTGCCTGCAAATCCCTCTGGAAACGCTGCTGCTCACCCTCGGACGGGATCCACCGCAATGGCCCGGGGGTTGACGAGCTCCGTGTCGAAGAGCACCCGCCGCTCCGAGCCGTCCAGCCGGGCTCTCTCGATCTTATCCAGGCCGCTGTCGGTCCAGAACATGGCTCGGCGCAGGTGGTCCACCGCCAGCCCCTCGGGGCTGATGAGCCCTGCCGGAGGGACAGATGTGGTCAGCGGCTGGGGACGCGCTGCTCCTGGACCCATCACGGTCCCCCGACCCACAGCCAAGGGATGTGAGCGCAGGTGGAGGACCCCCCCGAAGCAGGACAGCCCCAGAGCCGCCGCGATGGGCACAAACTTGGCTTGGACCCGCTGATGTGGCTTTGGGCAAGTGTCACCGGTGATGGGAGCACACCTGAACTGATAACGGTCTCCGGCTCAGCGCCTGGCTCCAGACTCGCCCGGCTTATGGTCCGGCCAGCCACATCAGTCCAATAGATCGTCTTCTCCCGGCAGTCGTAGTCGATCCCCACCACGATGGAGCCCTGCCAGGGTTGGGAGAGGGACATGGAGTGAAATCCTGCCTGGACCATGGCCGAGAGGCTCAGTGAGCACTCTTATCTCTCCAGTCGGCATTGGGAGCTGCCCGGGGCGCTCTGCAAGGTGCAACAATGGGGAATGATGCTCAAATCCCTTTTCCCCAGCAAAACCCAACACCGATGGGCTCCTACCGCTCACCCCCCCAGCTGAACCCTGCAGCAGAGGTTTTTTAGGCCAGCTGTCGCAGGCACACACCCACGTCCAGATGGGTGTAAAAAACCCTTCGGCTCAAGGAGCGACTGCTCCAACAGCAAAGCCGGCCCGAGGAATGACCTTCAGGCTGGGGAAAGGGAATTCTTGGCGAGGTGTTTCAGTTCCCCAGGGTGCAGGGAGGGTCACGGCCCAGCTTTTAGCGTTCCTCTCCCTCGGTCTGGCCTGGCTGGAGATGCACGTGGCCATGCTCCAAGAGGAGTCCGAGGAAGGGAAAAGGCAAGTTTGCAGTAGAGATGTGCCTGCTCTTTGCAGGCAGCCCCTTATCCGTGACCTGCCCCTCTACAGGGGGGATACAGCTGGAGGAAGAGGTGAGAGCGTTCTTCCTCCATCTCAGCACCCAGGCAGCCCTCAACCTTCAAGCAGTGACCCCTCAAACCATCGCAGCTCAGACAAGAGTGGTCCAGGGAGATGCGAAACGCGGAGTCGCAGCCTCAGCCCGTCCCTAACTCACTCCCTCCGGTGGTCTCGCACCCCCCCCCACCCGGCCCCGGCGCTGGAGATGATACTGTACATGGAGGGAGAGCAGGGTCTTCGCCTCCTCCTTCTGCAACCGCGTGCCGTTGAGGGGGAGGTAGCCGATTTGCTGTCCCTGAGCGTAGAGCAGAAAGGTCCCCGTGGCCGGTGGGGACACGTCGGGCCGGGGCGAGGGCCGGACGCTGGGCGGCGCGACGCTGGGGAGACCTGGTGCCGTAATGGCGGGGATGGAGACAACGACAGGGAGAGAGATGGCTCGGGGAGCATCGGCCCCTCGGCTCTGCACCCGAGCGGGAGCGGGGTACAGCACCAGGAGGCTGTGCTGTGCTAGACAAGAGGGGTGTCACGCTTGGGGTGCCGAGGTCTTACATGGTGGGGTGCTGCCAGGCTCCGAGCGTGTCCCCTGGATCTCCCTGCCACTCTCGTCCACGCACCAGCAGTACCCGCTGTCCCCGTGGCACTGCAGCGGGGTGAAGTCTCCCCCGGCGTCGCACTGCGGCACGTACTGGTCGCTGCGGGGGCTGCCCCCGTAGTGCTCCAGTAAGCTCTGCCGCCAGCGTTCGCACATGGTGCGGGGCCGCTCTGTGGGCTCTGGCACAGGGAGGGTGGCAGTCACCCCCCCCGTGATGGACCCCGTGGGCAAGCTTGGGGAACTCGGGGCTTTGCTGGAGCCCCGGGTCCCCCTCTCCTTGGTGGGTGCCCCTCCATGCTAAGCATGCCGGAGGGGCACCACGGGACTGGGGTGCTATGGGGAGGGGATGGCACCCCGCCCCCCGCCACTCCCCCAAGCACTGACCTGGGGTCCCGCAGCGAGGCGGCGTGCTGCCCGGAGCCGTCCGAGTGCCGGCGATCTCCTGCCCTTCGGCATCCACGCACCAGCAGTACCCGGTGCTGCCGTGGCATTGCAGGGGCCGGTACCGACCCTCCTCGTCGCACTGGGGCACGTGCCCGTCGCCCACGGGCGAGGGTCCCGGCAGCGATGCCCGTGGGTACAGCCGCTCGTGCTGGCAGGGCGTCAGCCGCTGCGTGCTCCCTTCCGCCGTCGGGAGAGCCAAAGCAACAGCAGAGTGAGGATGGAGGAAGGCACCCCAGGCAAAACCAGCATGGCGGCGAACTGGGCAGCCTTACCGTGCGCGCACTGGAAGCCATCGCCCTCGTAGCCGGGCCGGCACCGGCAGGAGAAGGAGCCTGGCGTGTTGTAGCAGACGGCGGCCGGGTGGCAAGGGTTTTCGGCACACTCATCCACGTCTGTGCACGGGGAGGATGGGGATCAGCAGGGATGGAGAACCCCGGCGGCTGCCCGGTACGGTCACCCCATGGTCCCTCCCGCTCCCCCGTACCGGAGCAGTCGATGCCGTCGCCGGCGTACCCGGGGAGGCACTCGCAGGTGGGATGGCCGCCAGCGTGGGACAGGCAGCGTGCCCGGTCCCCCGGCGCGCAGGGATGGGTCCCGTCCTCGCAGGGGTTGCTCGCCGGTGCCAACGCTGTGGGGACACGGAGGGTGAGGGGGTGGCGGGGGGGGGCGAGCCCCGTGGGGCACAGGAGCGGGGGGACCCCGAACTGCGGGTCCGGCACTTACGCACGCACGCCTGCCCGTCCTCCGCCGGCCGGTACCCGCCGCGGCACTCGCACCGGTAGCTGCCCGGCACGTTCAGGCAGACGGTGAAGGGGCCGCACTGGCTCAGGCCCCCCGCGCACTCATCGATGTCTAGAGGAAGGGAGAGACGCCAGGCACCCCGGCGGTGGTGGGACACCCCCATTTTTGGGATCTGGCTGCTCCTGGCCCGGGGAGGGGGATAACCTGCCCCGTGCTGCCTGTACCATGGCTACCACTTCCTCCATCCCCGCAATTGCTCCTGGAGCGCTTCCCCGGGTGCCCCCAGCACCCTGCCTCAGTTCCCCCCCACAATTCACCCATATTCTTGGTGCAGCTCCGGGACCTCTTGAGACCGTGGGTGCTGCGATGCTGTGGCACGTCCCAGCACCCCAAACGGCAGCGGCCACCATGGTGCCCCATAGGGGATGGATGGGGGGCACCAGCCCCCCCGCCACCACCCCCTCGCACCCACCTGCAGCCCCCGCTCACCTCGGCAGCCCCGTCCGTCCGTGCGGTACCCGGCCGCGCACTCGCACGTGTACTCCATCCCCGCGCCGGGCTGGCAGCGCGCCGTGGCCTCGCACGCGTGCGTGTTGTCATGGCACGGGTTCACCAAGGGATTCTCAGCATTGTCTGCAGGCAAAGGGGGGTGTTAGTGGGGGGGGGGAAGACCTGGGAGACACGGGGAGTGGGGAACGACCGTTCCCACTTATATCTGACATAGGCATCACCGCTGCGCCGCAGCACCCTCATCCCACGCAGGGACCCGTGGCACCTAGTGTGACCCCCCGCTGCAGTCCCCCCCCACATCCCAGAAGCGCTACGGCTCAAGCTGCTCAGAAAAAAAAAACAAACCCAAACCTCTTTTGGCTGTTTTTGGGCAAAGCGAGCATGCTGCAGCTTTGGGAGCGGGCGGGAGACAGCAGCATCCCCCGGCGAGGGCTGGCAGCACCCTGGGGTGGGCACCCCCGGGGTGGGTGCTGGAGCTTACCCGGTGCCAAGCCGATGCGAGCGGCCAGGGCGTAGCGCAGGACGTGTTCCTGGCCGTCGTAGAGGGCGAAGGCACGTGCCACGCTCAGCCGCTGCCGGGCGGGCAGGCGGGCGTACGGGCAGCCGGCGAAGGTGATGTTCTGGCGCAGGCGGTAGGACAAGGTCTGGTTGGTGGTCCCCGCCACCAGGACGTAATCCCGCTGAGCGGAGGATGTCACAGCTGCCGGATGGTGAGAAAATCCCCCCCCGCCGGGGATGGGGGAGAAGCAGCTTTAGCGTCGATGTCTCTCGGATGTTGGGAACCGCGGTGGGGTGCGAGAAACCGAACCCCGGGGCTGAGAACGGGCTCTTACCTGAGCTGGAGTAGTGGTAGAGCTCCTTGTAGGGAGTGATGTGGACGGTGACGTTCTCCGGGAGAAATGGCACCTGGCCCTGGATGTGTGTCTTCAGGCTTAAGTAATTGTCCGGCCCCAGCCCCTCGGCCGTCTGAGTGATGTGGACCGTCTCCTCTCCGGGGTGGAAGGTCACCTCCAGGCTCTGGGTGAATTCGGCGCCTGGGCAGGAAAAGGAAACAGGCCGCATTTGGTTGTAGGATTTTTAGGGAATACCTCCCCAAAGCACACCCACGAGGGCTCACAGCAGGGAGGTGACAGCCAGCTGAACCCAGGGAGGTGATCGGAGGAGGCGTGGGGATGCCCCGAACCCCCCATCACCTCCCAGTGCCACCCCAGCAGGAGCCGTGTCCCTCGGAGCAACGGGACTCGGTGGCACATCCCACCTCCCCGCTTACCGGTGATGCTGAAGCCGTTCTCGGAGCCAGGCTCCTCCACGGCGAAGAGCCAGGCGAAGAACCCGCCGATGGGCAGGAGGGGCAGGAGGGCACGGGCAGCGGGCTGGGGCACCCCGCTGATGGCCGTGTAGGCTCGGCCGTCGCTGCCCACGATGTAAGCGTGCAGGTCGACATCCTGGAAGCGGACGGACGCCCTTCCCACCGTCAGGCTCCCGCTCACCTTCCCGTTGAGGCGATGCACGGCCCCTGGGCAGGGAGACGGGCACCCCTGGCAGCGGCCACCCAGGCAGGGGGTACCCGTCCCCCCGCCGCCCGAACCGCGTACCTTCGGGCAGGCATTGCCGTCCGTTGCCGTAGTAGGTGGCCCGGCAGTGGCAGCAGATGCCGGTGGCGTAGTCGGTGCAGAAGGCGTGCGGGGAGCAGCGCCCGTGGTGCCGGGCGCACGTCTCCTGGCTGGCCGCGCTGTAGGTGAACACTGGGGCCATAGGGGAAAGGGTTGGGGACACGGTGACAAAGCCACCCCTCACGGAGCTGGGGGGTGGCCACCTTGCCTCCTCGGCCCCAAAAACATCGCGGGGAGACAGGCCAGCTGGCAGCAGCGGTTCCCAAGAAAGCCGCCCGGGATGCATAGGGGAGGCTGAGGGGTTTGAACCTGTTGCCTGATTTCAGGCAGATCTGACAGAAGGCGAGAGATCGAGTTCCTGCGTATTTTTGGGAGACAGCCGGACGGGGATGGGGCTTTGCTCCCCCCAGGCACGTGCCACGGCGGCTCCGCAGCTGGCTTGGTGATGGGGGGGGGCGGCAGGGCCAACCCTGGTCCCACACCGTCCCCTCGATCTTCCCTCCCTTGCAATGTGAGGTAGAGCAGCGACAAACCCAGCGGGCAGGGACGTATGGCTCCGGCAGCCCCTTGGCAGCAGGATTTGGCTGGGAAGAGAGGAGCTGGAAGGGCAGCAGCTTTGCAGGAGCGATGCCAGCCCACACTAGCTCCAGCCCCAGCTGCTCGGGAAAAGATGAGCTTCCAGCAAAGAGGCCTTTTTTAGGGAGCCACCCGCCACGAGACATCCCCATTCGGTCATCGGAGGGGCTGCGGCCACTCACCGTCAGGGTTAAAATGCACATCTTCCTCCACGCCGACACCGTGATGCCCAGAGCTGTAGGAAGAAGGGTTGGCGGAGTAGCTCTGCCGGGCACCACCATCTCCATCAGGATGCAGCCGGCGGCTCCGTTCCTGCCCCGGGGATGCGGGCAGCCCCTCGGGGACGATACCCGGTGCATGGTGTCCGTGGTCGGGATGCGGTGACGTGGCCTCCGAGCCGTGCTGCGCCTGCAGCTCCATGGACGCGTGGTCGGCACGGCTGTAGAGCGCGCGGTTGTAGTCGCCGGTGCCGGGGCCGTGATGCACGGGGCTCTGCGGCACACCGGGGCCGGATTCCCCGCCGCCCCCCGGTTCCACGTGATCCAGGGGGGCCACGCTGCCCACGTGGAAGACCCACACGCCGGGTACCCCCGCGTTGCTCTCCCTGCAGGACAGCAGCACGCATGTACGTCCATCACAGCCACGGTGGGAAACCCACCCCAAAGGTACCGACCCCGCTTCACACCACCCCTCCCAGGACCCCAAATGCAGCTCCCGTGCACGTGGGGCTGAGCCCCCCGATTCAGCCCATCACCCCCAACTTGCTCCCCTGATTCTTCCAGCCTTTAAAAGGCTCTGGGGGCTGGGAGAAGGTGACCCTGCTCCCCCTGCCTGCCCCGCACAGCCCCCCCGGTACCACGCACCGCTCCAGGTGCCTCAAAGCCTGCTCACTGCTGGCCAGGCTGTGGAAAAGCCCGTCCCTCTTCGGATCGTCGCCGTCCCCCCGGCTGAAGCCCACCCTGGCTGGCAGCTCCAGCTGGACGTTGTAGGATTCTTTGGGCCGTGTCCCCAGGAACTGGAGGCCACCGTCGGGGTAGAGGAAGATGGCGTAAGTGTCCTCATCATCGTAGGCTATGACCGCCTGGAAGGTGTTGAGCTGCCAAAAGGAGAGCAGGACAGACGGACGTCATGGAGGGGCAGGATCCCAGCAGAGGACCGAGACAGGGAAGGGGACCGGGGATGCCACAGCCACCTCCCCGCACACAGCAGTGCACATAAGCACCCCAAAAGAACCCTCCATCGGCCTGGAGACAACTCCTGGGGAAGAACAGGAGCAGGGGCTGCTCGTGCATGGCCAAACCCCAGTGCAACGTGCGGGGAAGTTGCTCAGCATCCTCCACGGGAGCCCGTGACAAAGCCAGGACACCGCCTCTCAGCTGCATCGGTGCAGGAGTGTCCCTTGGAGCTGTCACACAGGGAGGTGACAGCCCTGTCCCATGCCCAGGAGCATCCCAGGCCATGTAACCCACGCACTGGTTTGGCGTGCTGCAGCCCGGGAACCCCTCGCTCCCATCCTGCCCCTCACACCAGCAAGCCCCCCTCCATCCCATCAGCACCGGAGGAAAACCTGCACTTCCCCGCTTCCCCCCCCGAGAACAATTTTAGCTTGGTTTCCTCAGGAAAAAACATGCACGTGCTCCCGCCTTCCCCACACCCATACGTCCCGCTATAGGCACGCTGGCTGCCTGCCGTGCCAGCCCTGCGAGCCTTGGGACCGCGCCAGCCCCGAGCGAGGCTGCTCAGGGAGCGGGACCGCTGCAATAACCCACGGACGGGCAGGCTGCGGAGTGAGCACAACCCTTACGAGCCACCGGAGAATCCCCACGAGCATCACGGTCACCTCGAATGCAGAGAAACCAACGCTTGCGGCATTTGGGCCAGCCCCCCCACCCCACCCCACATAGGTCCTGCTCTCCGAATAAATAAATATAAGCACACAGCAGCAACCCTTCCCCACGAGCTGCCGGCAGCAGCAAGTGGGGAACAGTGACCAAGCGAAGGAAAAATGATTAAACTCCCGGTTTCACCCCCAGAGCAGCGGGCAGAAGGGGGGGGGGGCTCTCCCCACCCCCCCCCCCCACCCAGCCCTGCCTGTCCCTGCAGCGCCAGCCCCAATTTTGGGGCGCAGGGCCCCCGGGGCATCACAGGGTTTCCCGTCGGCCCCGTGGGATATAAAGAGCCTTGTTGTGCGCATCGCACACTCGGGCATTCAGAGACCCCGTGCGAAGGCGGCCAAAAAGTTTGGGGGGAGGATAACCCCCCCCCAGGGCCAGATTCCTTCCCCCACGCAGCCGAATTGCTGTGGCAGCTGCAAGACTCTTTTTGCCTTGCGGTGGGCGGCGAAGGGGGGGACCCGGTGGTGGGTGACACCGATGCGCTGGCATCATGGGACGCAGGGCAGAAAGCGAAGGAGGGGGGGGCAGCCCCGGCTTGTGGCCGGCTGCTCCCGGCAAGGAGCTGCAAAGGGCAAATTCCAGCCCAAAGGACAATTTTTGCTCCCGCAGAAGCAGGGTCAGCTCTCGTCCCAGCCCTGGAAAGTGTCACTGCGGGGACTAAGAGCGTGTCCCCAAGGAGACGGAGGGGACAGGGGGCTGCCGGCAGCGCTGCCAGACCTCCTGGCCACGCAGGACCCCCAAGGCAGGGGATTGGGGAGCCTCAAACCCCCCCCAGCCTTAACCCAGATTTCTGCTTTTGAGGCTCAAAAAGGATGAACCTCTCCAAAGATGGGGGGTAAAGGCTTCAAGGTCAATGCTGGTTCTGAGAAGCGGGAGGGCAGTGTTTCAATAAATGGCATATTTGGTAAGGAAAAAAGTGGCGTTTGGGGAGTTTTTTAGCAGTTTTGGTTAAGGGGGAGTTCAGCAAAGCCCAGGCACAAGCTGCATTGCAGTACATCTTGAATGAAATGTTCCCTGGAGCCGCTCGTCTCCAAGCAAGTCCGGTTTCATTTTAAAACCTGATCCAACTACTCAGAGAAGGAAAAAAAAAACAATTGGGAAGAGAAGAGGAGGCTGCGTTTTTGATGGCTGCGAGGTCGCTGCGAGGCCCCTGATGGCATCTCTTCAGCTGCTTTCCCAAGTTTTAAATTAGAGGAAAAAATGTGCGTTGTTTCCTTCCAAACCTCGGTTTCTTCCCCTGCTTGGCCACTGCTCTCAGCAATCCGCTACTGAAGGGCCCCGGAGCGGGGGGACGGCCGGCAGGGACGGCTCCCGGTGGCCCGTGGGGACCCAGTGGCCACTGATGGGTTTTGGAGTCAGCCCACCCCATGGCAGCAAGAGCCTGTCACCCGTTGCACAGCTCTGGGTATTCATCACAAGAGTTTTCCTCTTGCAGCTCTTCATCTTTCAGCTCGTTTCAAGAAGCCCGTCCTGCCGGCAGAGCATCACCGTCACCTCCTCGGCACGTCAGCAGCCTAATGTGACGGCTCCGGCCCCAGCAGCACATAGCGGTTTTTCGGGGAAAGGCAGCGCTGTAGGTCCACCAGGATACACCCACACAGGAGCCTTATCAGCCCGTGGGTGGAAAGCACAGGTCACCTCCCTGACCCAGTGGACCACCTACACGCTTGTTTTCCAGGCACAAAATCAACCCATGATGGAAACTCTGAAGCTGGCAGCGTTAAGCAACGTGCGGACAGAAGGAAGGACCAGCCTCAAGCCACCAGCAAAAGGTCTGGAGCCCGATGGGTGACCTGGGCCGCGGCTTCCCCCGGCCCAGCCCTGCTCTGCAAATGCAGGACCACCGGCACCACAAAGCTTTGCCTGAGAAGCAGGGAGAAGCCTGAGCACCTCCGACCGTGAAGTTGAAGGCAACCTCTAAACCTCTTCTGCCCATCAGCAAAGCCAACAGACCCTCCAACGCCGCAGCTCTGAGCGGAGACGAGAAGCTCCACGTCTCCCCCAACGCTCGTCCAAGGCTGGACCCACCATCCAGCTGCCCAGAAAGAAGAGACCGAGCGTTTTGGGTGCTACGCAAGGAAGACTCATCCTCCCGCGACACGTAGGATGGGCGTCCAACCTCAGCCCATTGGCCTCACCTTCTTGGAGGGCTCGGTGTCCTGCGAGAGCTCCTGGTAGGCGCCCACGTCTTCCCAGGTGGCAACAAACGCGTTGGTGGGCACGAAGGAGCCGGCGGTGCGGGGGAACCCAGCCTGGATGTAGCCCGCGGCCTGGTCCAGCACATCCGGAGAGTTGTCTTGCCGGTAGTAGATGTTCCCTCTGTCACCGGAGGTGTCGAGGTCGGCCAAGAAGGGAGCGACGACGGGGAAGTCTGTGGGGAAATCGTCATCCACGTACTGGGTCTCCCTGGGGAAATCCTGGGTGGAGATGACCCCGTTGGTCCCAACCTGCAGGGAGAGCGGCGCAGGATGCTCAGGAACCGCAGAGGTGCGTCCGCCGCCGGTCGCCCACTGCGTCCCCCCCTCTCCCCGGTGGAGCGGGACACCGGGCTGAGAGCCCTGAGACCGCGTGGCCCCATCCGGCCGGGGAGAAAACAAAGACCTCGGGCTTCTCCGTTCCCCCCCCTGAGAGCTGCAGATCAGGGGCCATCCCAGCTGCAGCCGCCGCTGGCGGAGGGGGGGAAACAGCTGCAAAGGAGAAAGCCTTCTTGTTCCTCCACAGCCGGAGATACCGGGCAGGAGACAGCGGGAGGGGGGAAAAACTGGATGGAGAAAAGGGACGGATGGCGAAAAGACACGTGCGGCGGTGC